>NC_089205.1:1657500-1990000 GCF_963930695.1 Labrus bergylta
GCACATGAAGTGTGAGATGATATAAGAGGTACCACTTTGTCCATTGAGGGTACAAAAATCAACACAACGGGAAAGTTACAAACCAGGAGTAAGGCAAACATCAAACAGTATTTGGTGATGTGTTCATTTCAAATCAAACAAAAGTACAGTTCACGGGTTGCAAGGCCAATTTGAATACATAAAGAACATTGGTGATTATCACTTGTGAGTTACTGCTCAAGTTAGTCAAACATGCTTCAAACACAGAGAGGGAAAACAAGCTTTACACTCCACTAAGAGCAGGGTAAAGAGATGGAAATCAATACGTACTCAACAACGTCATACTGCAAATGAAAAGCGTGCATGCCACTATAATGGATATGGATTTCTGTGTGTGTTGCTCATGTTTTATTCCCATGTAGTGCTGAAAGCTTTATATACGGTGTTAGAAAAGATGATTGATGTGTGCAAAGGACAGACAGTGTATTTCTATTTTGACTTGTATTACAACTGTGGGGGTATAGGCAAAGAAATAGCCTTGTAGTGTGGTTTTATTTTCATGACAGACTATTCATTTAATCTACAACACATACATTACTGTCAGTGTGGTTTTCTCAAGTTTAAAGAGCTGTTGCCTGACCTGCCTGCTGCTGCTATTGTACAATTAGCAACTGTCAGGGGGCAGCTCGTGAATACAGATTATAGATGTACTCCAGACTTCTAAATGGTGAGTAAGACGCAGTGAGAAACCCAAACACAGAGATGTAAAAAGACGGTGAGGAATAAAGAGAGGATGCATTACAACATTACAACTCTTATCATGCTGAGAGAAGCAGAATAGATGTCTCGCATTGTTTTTAATCAGTAAGACACCCGCTCTCTGCATTGGGCTCCCTGGTGTGCCTTTGTATGTTTAAAACTCTCGTAGTGTCTTTGTGTGGCTCTTTGAGGGTCACACTGATGTATCCCTGATTTATTTGGTGAACAGACATTTTTTGTTTGTCTAGGATGCTGTTTCCAGGGTGATGCTGTGTTGTTTCAGGAAACATATGAAGCAATGGCTGTGAATCTGTTTGGATAAAGAATGACAATGTGCATTTTTCTTCAAATTTTTATTTTTTTTATTTTGGTAACCTCAGCAATTGGTAAACGGGCTTGGACTTGCAAATCGCTTTTCTATTCTTCTGACTACTCAAGCAATTTTACAGTGCATGTCACATTGTACCCATTCACACCACACTCAGACACTGATGGCAGAGGCTGCTATCTAAAGTGCCAACTCAGCACTACTCCATTCACTCACATTTACACGTCTTGCCAGCATAGCAGTGGGAGCAATTCAGGGTTCAGGGTCTTGTCCAAGGACACTTCAACATGTGACTGCAGGAGCTGGGGATTGAACCCCCAACCTTCTTGTTGAGAGACGATCGACTGAGCCACAGCTGCACCAATCATCCTCATAATGCTTTTAAGGCGGGCACACACGTTGACTTTATCTTTTATTATGAATGTTACCTTATACGAGGCTGACATGTATATCACAATCACTTTGAACATGCAGTTTTATAAGATGATTGAAAATTAATGGACCTGGCTAGTTCTTAATATGGGTTACACCTGCTCTTATAAATGTGGCTGTACAAGGATGTATTTATTTGCTGCTGTGAGTGCAAACCTTGTTTGATAGTGTCATGAAACTGAGGCCCATCTGACTTCCCCACATAACTTTGAATAAACCAATCGTATAGCAGCAGGCCGGCTTGAAATCTTGATGAGAAGCTCCAATATCTTTTTTTTCTAAGCAGAAATAAAGACAGAAGTGCCCCTGTGACCGTTCCTATGAAACATTCAGCCGTATTGATTGACAGTATTAGATGAGTACAACACTACTGGGCCATTGTAAGCGACAACCTGTCATCACTGGGAGAAGCAACAAAGAATTCTGCTATGGTAAGCCTGCAATCACTAAAATCCAATTCACACTGTTCCTTATGCATAAAAGACAGAGAAGTCAGTATAATTGAGATGTCAGGGGTACCACAGATTATTTTTCAGCAAAATTGTAGCTGAGCTAAAAAAAAAAGACAAAAATAAAAGCTTCAATTTGTTTCTAAAATGTTATGTTTCTCCAATGTTTTTAGATTTTAAAATTGGATTCAAATACTGGAATGACTGTTCAAAAGACAGAGATTTTGTGATCCTTTAGTGAAACCCTTAGACTGTCGATATTAATGGACAGAATGAGTGATGTCACACATTTGTAACTCCAGGGGGCTTTGGAATTCCAGCGTTCCATGCTGGAAATGCTACCTTAAGCTAACTTTCAGTCAACCTAATAACAGGCTAAGAGCCGGAGCTGAGGCAAGTTTTCAAGCCTCTGGACTATCTGTTAAGTCGTGCCCGGCCTGTATCGTTTTTTTTTTTTTAACAGGCTGTAATCATGTTAATTTCTGCTATAGAAACAGGCTGTGTGTATGTGACTTCCTGGTCTCTAGGACCTCAAGCGGACACTCAAGGAACTGCATTTTTGTTTTGCACTTCCACAATGGCTTCATTTTTCCAATCCAGAGGTTACCCCTTGGTGAAACCTCAGAATTCATTCTTTTACAAGCAGTTTTAATGACACATTGTTTGCTTATATCTCTATCTGAGCTTGTTTCTAGTCAGTGTGATCACATTCTTGCTCATTTCATTACGGTGCAATGGTAAATCACTATGTTTACATAAAATTGATGAAAACAATTCTAAACAGAAAACTAAAGTAGGCAGTGAAATGTGAGCCTGCATCGTTATGAACAATAAAAACTAACAAACCTTGAAAACTGTGATTATTCTGCCAGTAGTTACTGAGTCCCAACATGGCAGGAGGGGATATCCCTTTTAACACAACTCCCTGTTGGTAGAAAGGAAGAACAAAGACTCACTGAACATTTTACTTTTCGCTTGGATTTGCACACATACAGCATGTAGCCTACAGAGATACAAATGCTGAGTTTTTCTCTCAGCCTAATTATGACAGAAAATGTTGCTACTCAAATCCATTTGCAAAAGGTAACGTCATAAAGGTTAAGAGAAGCCATGCATGAAGACGACCAGACTCTTAAGAAGATATTCCTGGAGCACAAACCTACATCTCTATCCAGCCTAAACTCCCCTGTAGGAGCCCCCGTTCTGCCTGAGGGCACTGAGGTTGATTCAAGACACAGTGTCAGCTGTAAAGCCCTGCTTGCGGCCCTTCTGGTTGGAGGTCATTGTGAACATGCAGGTGTTTTCTCACATGGTATCACCTTGACATCACCTGATACCAGTGAGCCATGATGTAATTGCAACATAGTCTGGTGTTAAGGCGGCGAAGGTGAAGCATGGGATGGTCTGTCAGGACGAATAGACAAGAGCCAATAGCCATAGACGCTCAGACTCTATTACTGTTAATTGAACTGGGGGGGAAATGGGATGGGGAAGACATAGAGGGAAGAGGGGCAGATACAGAGAGATAGGAGCAAAGGTAGAGAGCCTGTCCTAATACTAACCTTATCTCTAGATGAGCTTCTGCTGGTATGTGGGAGGTTAATTCAATGTCATGCACATTCAACAGTCTCATCTGGGAGATAGAGGCAACAGTTTGATCTGTTCCCATCTGGGGAAAAGTGGCAATTTGTTTAAGAATTTATAGCTAATTGTGTAGTCATGAAATCCAAAAGGAAGCTTATGCATGTCAACTTGAAATTGAAGTGCCATCCACAGTAATCCTCTTTGTCAGAAGTTTCAAAATAACAAGCTCAGAAAAATTAATACAATTTTCTCTCCCTTATTTTTTTATTTTTAGGGATTGCCAAGTGGTCTATATATTATGATGCATTAATCCAAATTGCATTTACTGGAAATTAATTTCCCAAAGGTGTGAGGCTCAAGCCACATTAGCTGTGACTCTCAGCGTCACGACCGGAGCACAAATGATAGCCTCATTTGTGCTCCTCTGTTCCTGAGAGAACACACTCCTGATGTGTTGGGAATTATGCAACCGCTTGCAGCTGCAAATACACATCTGGGCGACTTTTTTTTCTAAATTGAAAGCACTCTTTTCACTCTTTTTACACCTTTCACTGAAGGATGGGTCATCAGTGACATAGGTCAGTACAGCCTATATTTAGCTTTTTCCAGACAAACACATTGACATATAAACATTAAAGCACTGATAATTACATATTCTGGGCTGAAGTGATTAGTGCACGAGAAGAAGAAAGCAATGGAAATGAAGATTTTTGTAACCACAATGTACAAGACCACTGGACCATTATCTGTAACGCTTGTACAGTTCAGGGTCATGGGGGGACTGGAGTTGATCCCAGCTTTAAGTGGGTGAAGGTGGGGTACACCTTGTACTGATCAGCAGTCAATCACAGGCCTAACATACAGAGACAAACAACCATGCACACTCACATGCACACCAACAAGCAATTTTAGAGTCTTCAATTAAACTAACGAGCATGTATTTGGACTGTTGGAAGGATTGCAAAGGGAGAACATGCAAACTCCACTCAGAAAGGTCCTGACTGTGGCACTGATGGCCGAGGTTAGATTGGTTAGGTTGCTACCCGACTTCAAGTCAGACCTGCAACCACTTTACGCATGTCATTCCCCACCATGTCTCCTGATTTCCTACTCTATCCACTTTCATCAAAGAAAGGCAAAAGCCCCAAATATACATATACAGTATACCAGGGGTGCCCAACCTTTTTTGAACCAAGATCTACTTTTAAAGTTACCAGTCTGCAGAGATCTACCAGTCCACATTGTGAGCCATAGCCTTTACCAACAGCCTACAAACGCATTTAATACTCAAACAACAAACAGAAAATAATAAATGAGAGTTCTGTAAAAAATAATGCAATATCGACATACTTTTTTTAAACTCTTATTTTAGGGTAGGCTACATTTTAATATTACGTTTGTATTTATATCACATATGTTTTTCCCTTAATTTAGTTTACAACAAACAACTTTAATCTGTGTGGAGATGTTCACAGACTACAGCAGGCTGCTGTGAGATGATGTTGCTTTTGTTAAATTAGCTGCAGACACGGTGAGAGTGAACGGAGTAAAGTCCAACCGACCGTTTGACCGGATCACGTGTGTTCACGCTCTCTCTCTCTCGCTCCCCCGCTCGCTCTCTCGCTCGCTCTCTCATGCACACAGCATTTTCATGAATAAATGAAAAATTAAATACAAACAGGTCGGAAGTATACTTGGGCTCCCCACACAGGTATCGTGTGTGGGAAAAACTGCAATGAGTTGAAATTGAAATCACTTTTCTGTTTTACAATTGTATTTTATATTGACTAAACATCTCGCGATCGACTGAAAATCAGTCAGCGATCTACCTGTCGATCGCGATCGACTGTTTGGGCACCCCTGCAGTATACTGTATACTGTATATATAAAAAAGAAAGGCCCTCTCCAATGGGGATTCAAAGCTTGTACCTTCTTGCTATGAGGCCCAGCACAACTGTGTTTGTGGAATAAGAGAGATCTCAATGTGTGTTCATGTAAGATTACAAACTCAGTTTACACAAGTCAAGTCAATAATAGTTATATAGCAATCAATCACAACACACTTATACTCACAAAACTATATTGCAGCTTTATGCCATACTCTAAATAAATGTAGCTCGAACCAAACCTGAATCTTAAATTCTGGTCAGTTTCGAACCACAGTTTCTGAGGCTTCCTAGCAAAAGTGCTAAGTCTTAAACGCTGTACATTCAAAGGAAAACAAAAAAAGATGGATGGCAATGAAAGGACAGAAGCCCTTGCTCCATTCATCAAAACCAGACAACCTCTCAGGGTTTGGTGGCACATGAAGACTGAAGCTCCTACTGGGGGTGAGAAAGGTTGGAGAAGAAGTTCCAGCTTGATCAAAAAGGACAGAGACCACTTTGATTTGATCCATGTCTTCTCCCCTGTCTGCTTATTAAGCTCAGCTTTCATAAAATGTCTCTGAGCTTTTTGTCTTGAGCTATAAATCGCATGACAAATTGGTCTTTGGACTTAAAGCTCGGTTCAATAAGGCCCCAAATTGGTACTTAAAAGTGTGCAGTGAGAATGAGACAGATGCGGCTGAAGGAGGCTGTGGAGACTTGAGCTGGCATAAATCACATTTTGCATTTGCAGGCAGCAGGGGAAAGTGATTCTATTTGAAGCCCCATATCAACTTGAGGCTTCAATGCATATTGTTAAAGCCTGTGGAAAAGGAGAGAGTGTATGTTGGTGAGGAAAAAGACATTAACTTGAAGGTCTTGGCCGAGAAACAGAAATTATGCTCGGCCCCTTTTAAAGCTCTCAAAATTCCTCTGAAAATAGATGGGGGTTTCTTAACATCTCAATTCATCAATTATTTGTTTTTATATGAGCAGAAGCAGATGTGAACTGCAGTGTGACCAATTTAGAACTTTCACTCAAAAGTGAAATAACTTCCTGTGTATTAGTTTTTGTGTCCTCAGTAGACAGCGTGTTGTACTGAATTAGCTATTCAAACCAATAAAACAGTCTATTCTCAACATTTATGCAGCAACTTCGGAGCTTATAAATAAACTTTATATGGCTTTCTTTACTGCCTGACAACTGTGGCTGTTCCCAGAAATCAGAGTGAAGTGCTTCCTAGTGAAAGGAAAAGTATCATGGGGCGGCCGTGGCTCTGGTTGGTTGGGTCTGTTGTCTCTCAACCAGAAGGTCAGGGGTCTGATGTGTCCTTGGGCAAGCCACTTAACCCCAAGTTGCTTTCACTGCTTTGTCGGTTGTGTGTGTATGAATGAGATTAGTTACTTCTGATGGTCACTTTTCATAGGAGTGCAGCGTAATTCATTTATCAAGATATTATATCTTTATTTAACCTCGGATTCAGAAAGGGGCACCACTTCCTGTTACAGGAAGAAATTAACTTTAACTGTATAAGTTAATTAATTATTCAGTCAACTTCATATCTTGAAAGAAGTAAGTTCTAGAAATGTTAAACCAGAAAACACAGAGACAACCTGAAGCCTCTGCCATCAGTGTGTGAATGGGTAGGTGTGACATGCGGTGTAAAAACACTTTGAGTAGTCATAAGAAAAGCTTTACTGTATATAAGCTCAAGTTCGTTTAGCAGAGCTAAAGTATAAGCATGACCATGACAATCTTTCCACCATGTGGACTCAGGCAGTATGAGATGCTACAGACTGAATTGTGTAATGTTTGTTTCAGTTGTCCTGTATGTGGGGACAAGCCTATGAGCGAGGCTCATAGTTGCTGTCAGAGAGAGGATATCATTTTTACTGAAAACTACATACTATGATTCTTGTTGGTCTGTCACTATCTGGATTAGGCTTTGTTCTGAGAGACAGAACAGAACAGCAATAAAGCTGCACTTCACTTTGTTATCACTTTGGCTATCATATCATATTCAAGGGCACCTTGGCTGTGACGGATGAGAGGGCAGAGCCTGTTTATTTCTCTTCCTCTCAGCTATTTTTACACCTACGGAAAGGAACCTCTGATTATTGTTTTCACAACTTTTTTTTTTTACATTTAAAGATTAAACATTAAGGATTCCTTAGCTGAGAATGATACTGTAGATTGCTGTTTATCTGTGCAGCTCCTCCTGTAAGCTAGATGATGGCACCTTGACAGTTATTGCTCTCCTCCTTTAATTCTAAGACTCTTGAAGCCAGTCTATCTTATATTTGTGTTGTTGATCTCAAAGGTGTTGTTATCTGAAAGCTGCATTCATTAATTTGAGGTGTCAAATCAAGCTATCACATTTCCAGTCACCATTACATCACTGGCTGTGTTGAGCAAACAGATGGCTCAGGTTTCAGAAAATAAGCTTATAACTATATAAGAAGCAAATGTATCATGTGTCATTAAGTTGTTAAGTCAATAGTTGTCGTTTTTTGGCTGAGCCCAAAGAATGTATGTCTGAAGATGACAGAGAATAAGAGTAGCTGGGTAATCCATGTAACCCTTCAATAGGTTCTAATGTGTTATAAGAACACATTAGAACCTGCAAAACAACACGTTTAAAATCCAATCAATGACATTAAAGTTGCTAGTGGTGTGACTTAGTTGTTTATTTTGACACAATAAGCGCCCTTCTGGCATTTCAAAGTCCTCATTTCCAGTGTCAATATTAAAACTGTAAAAATCCCTGTTCAAATTTTAAGTTGAAGGATAAAGCCCGTCAGTTTCTCCACTTCCACATCTAGAGAGGAACACACTCTCTCTCTCTCTCTCTCTCTCTCTCTCTCTCTCTCTCTCTCTCTCTCTCACACACACACTCTTTGTGTTGGCTTGATTATGAACTGACTTTGACTCTGACTTTCATTTCAGCTTAAACCATCCATGCCCTAAATGCAAAGGAATCCATAAAACTCTTGAACATCCTCAGATAATTCTTATAACCGGTGACTCCGTGATGTGTCTAACTGTAGTTACGTTTGTTTTTATGAAGTCTGATTACAAATCATGTTGGTTTTATGTTTGCACGTGTTATTGATTTTTGCTGAGTGCTCAGGGTGGTAAATAATCACAGCAGATATATTGCTTTCGCTGCAAGTTTAGCTTTGTTTACCAAGGCAGAGGGTTTTAATTGCTCTCTATGCTCACTGCTCAGAGCAGTGTTGCGTCATATGGAAATATTATTGGATTTGAGAAATTTGTTAAGCTTAATTAAATCCATTTCTGGGCTTTTTGTTTGATTATTGAGAAACTGCAATTTTATATTTGTGTTGCACTGTATAACCATTATACAACCTCTGTGACCATCGTGGTTTCTCAGTGAACTTAAAGCCCCTCCCCTTTGGGTCCTATACACATACACTTATAAAGATTGTAGTATGGAAATGTATGGGAAACACACTTGGACTTTGAATAGCAATTGTCTAATCTTCAAGACTGCTCAAAGCTGCATTTAGATGTAACAGATCACCACCCTCTACGCTCTACCAACGAAAGGCGTCTGATCCAACCTTCACAACAGGGTCCTAAGTCTCTGAATAGACTCTTCTCCTCTGTCACCCCCCGGTGGTGGAATGAACTTCCAAACTCCATGTGATCTGCAGAGTCCCTCTGCACCTTTAAGAAAAAGCTAAAGAGCCAGCTCTTTCATGAATATCTACTAACTTAATGATGATGGTCTCCATATTATTGATGATGATGATGATGGTAATGACGATGGTTTTTGTTTGATAACAACGACTTATAAGATGGTTTCTATACTGATTAGAGCTCTCAAGAACTGCCATCAATGTTGTGCTTTGCCTCTGGTCACTTCCTGTCAGCACCTGTGTGTCCAATCAGACTCAAAGCTGATCGTTTGCTCGTACTGACATTGTTCCCTTTTTTCTAGATCCTTGCTTGTGTTGTACTTACTCTCTGATGTACGTCGCTTTGGATAAAAGCGTCTCCTAAGTGAATTGTAGAATCTGATCCAATATCGCTATCAGGTCGGATATTGATGTAACTTACAGATCAGATATCAAACTCACAGCACTAATCCACATCACCGATTTAAGAACGATCATTGGGCACTTTAAATATTCTCAGCTCGCACAGTCTCACTTTGAAGACATTCAGACTAAACTGTAAGAAATGCCTACAAATCATCTCGTCATAATCGTTATGGTTAAAAATGATCTGAATCAGTATCGGTGCATCTCTACTTTTTGTCACATTCACCCATTCACACCACATTCACACACTGATGGCAGATCCAAGTGCCCATCAGTATTTCCCCTTCCATAGAACATTCACACACCACTGGCTATGCCACTCAGGAGCAATGTGGTGCTCAGTGTATTGCTCAAGGGCACTTTGACATGTGGTTACAGGAGCCAAGGGTCAAAGGCTCTGGAGATTATCTACCACTGAGCCCCAGCTGCCACGTATCAGTTTAGTATGTTTTACAGTTTAAGTCAGTGATTAATTCTGTTGTATTTTTATTTATCAGTCAAGTCACATTTATTTATAAAGCAAATTTAAAAACAGCAGCAGCTGACCAAAGTGCTGTACAATGAATCAAAGAAACAGTTTACAGGGGATGACAACATATACAAAAAACACAAAATAAAATTTGATAGAATAAATAGGAGAGATAATGAAAGCAATAACTGGAATCTGAAAGAAACGAACAGAACAATGCTGCAATCATGCTAATGTGCAGCTAAGATAAAATAAACTCCTGGCAGTTGTTAGCTTTTTTAAAAACAATTAATAAGATGTTTTTTTTTATTGTGGTCAAACTAAACATAAAGCAAGACTCTAGCTGTAGACAATCAATGCAGTAACACATATAGGAGTGAGGAGAGTGTCTGTGTGCCGGGTTGTGCTTCAGATAAAATTGGATTTTAGATTTACCTAAAACATGTCATATTTTGTATACAGATCTTTTCACTTTTATTCCTCTCATCTCAAGTCTTTACTAAATATTCATGGCTTTTGTGCTGCCTTTAATTTTCACTTAAAGAAAGATTTGGAATCAAAACTAACATACACTCTCTTTCAGTCCCAGCATGTCAGTTCATTTCAAATTTTCAAGTGAAATTTTCAAAGCAAAGCATTTTCCAAAAACCCTTTGAAAAAATAGATTTTCTCAGACAGAAACCTTTTCATGAGAAATAAACAAAGTGTATGTTTCCCCGGCTTAGCATGTCTGTAATAAGGGAAGCAGTTCCTGTTATATTTGGGATAGTGCAAATCCAAAGATATTTCTGCTGAATTGTTGGATGAATGTGTGCTACAGCCACAAAAATATTGTAAATGCAGGCCGTACAGCACATCCTCCCCTCTGAGATCAGATAAAAGAGGAAGCTCTGGACCCCCGTGCCCTCCAACTCAATGTCAGTCACTCACACTGAGGCCAGTTACTTCTATGGTAACACTGTGGAGAATTCTGGGTCTCACACCCACCGCAGCAGTACATCCATATCAGTCACTTTATAAAGCCGCTTTTTTCCTCTTTTTTTTTTTTTTTTTTTCCGCCTTGAGCGAGTGTTACGCATGGCTGAGTGTCCACAGGGAGCCTCTGTGAACATGAAGTCCCAGTGTGACAGGTCAGTTCCCAAATAGAGGTGACTCCTACAACCCTTAACCACTTACCACTACACACCTGTGTCTACATTAACACCACATGGTTTAACACACAGAATGTAAACATTAATGTGTTGTTTGCATGCATTAGACATGTGCCAAGTTATCCAGATGGATTCAGACGAAGCTAAGTGACTGAAAACTATTTTTAAAGTCACAGTGCACGAGGTAATTGGATTCAACATGATAATCAAAATGTGAATCTCTCCTGCTATTAATGTGTTCTGTGAAATATGCAGATCAGAGGATTTATCTTTTCTAATGGACAGTTTGCAAATAGATTCTCTAGCCTTTGAAATTCATCCAGTAAGCTCTGCTTTTTCATCCAAGTCAGCAATTAGACCAAACTTCAACCTCCAATGTTTGTAATGTGGTCTGCTTTGTCGGTAAATCCTTTCCCTTCATTAGAGCGACTGTCTCACCAAATACTAGCTATTACAATGAGGAACATTTTCATAGCAGGGAATCCATTCTGCAAGTGAGACGGAAGCAGTTTCTTCCTGTGGACTGGATATTGCAGCTCTGCAGCAATTAAGTGGAGGCAACACAGAAACACATACAGAGTCGTAGTCTTCAAGACACTGACTTGAGAAAAAGCATTTTCTGGCCCAAATAAGAGTTTGGGTCCTGGGTTTGATCACTCTGAGCCTGGCTGTAATGGCTCGCAATCCAGAGATATCCCATCTGTCAGAAACCTTTATGTGTATGCCAAGGGCAAAGCTTTAGACTGGCAGTCCCAGGAGTGTATCAAATCAATTAGCAGATCCTTCAACAGTCACCACAGGGCATATTTTGGGGTTTGTTTAAAGATAACATTGAGGAACAAGAAGCCTCATTATGAAATAAAATAATCAATTTGAGATGTTTGTATAAGACTTCTTTCTAAAGATTTTAATCGAATAGTGCCTGCGGGGAACATCGAAAGTGCTTGACTCTGCATTTTAAAAGTTTGGGGGGGGAGACACAGCCTTCCCCAGCGGGCAAATAAACAAACTGGTACTGCGCCTTCAGATCTATCAGCAAAGATTTAACCGCATAGTTTTTCTGCAGAGTATGATGTTTTCTCTGCTCCTCAGTCAGTGGATGGAAATGTCTTCTGTGGCAAAGGGACCGGGCTGACTCTATCAACATTAGATGCTGTAGTTGTTCTCAGCAACCTTAACTTATAAAACCTGTAGTCTGCAGTCACCAGCAACCGCCCTCTGTTGTCGTTACTCTGGAGGAGGCATCACGTATTAGTATTTTTGGAAGTCAGAAATTACCTGATTGAATGTGAAGCAGTGCCAGAAAGAGCACTGAGTGAAGCAGACAGTGTTCTGTCAGGCCTGCTGACGACAGACGAGGGACGACGCCTCGTCATCTGTCTCTGTTCTGATCCGACCTGTCAGTTGGGATTCATCCTGCAAGAAAAATGTTGTCCGCTCATGCAGGTCGTGTCACAAGTACGACTTCTGCCTTAAAACTTAGAGGGATGGAGAGATAGATAGATAGATAGATAGATAGATAGAGAGAGAGAGATAGATACAGAGAGAGAGGGAGAGAGGGATAGATGGAGAGAGAGAGATGGATAGATGTTCTTGTACTGTCTTAAATGTGTAGTAAACTAAACATCTTCACTCTTGTTGCAGCTGAGTGTTGCATAAAGCTCATTGTTATTTTTAAACCCGGTGTAGGAGTCATCGTGTGGCTCACACAGCTGCCTGTCAGACGACGCTGTGAGGGAACTGTTAACCACATCTTTATCCAAAGGTGGCAGGTAGTCCACGCTATGCGATATAGCACTGATCCAACAAGGACGACCGCGCTCTTCCTAATGCCTCCCCACTCACTAAGATTATCTAAGCCCCCACTTTTATGGATAGAGGAGCCCTTCAATGTCCCCCCGCCCTTGTAATTATGCATGCTAGCAGTATGAAGCATGTGATTGTGTTTTTAAGGCAGAAGGCATATTACCTTTTTAGGGTGTCAAGGGGAGCACCTCAGGGAGCAAAGTATAATTGCAGCTCACAAGGACTAAATTGTTAGAGCATGTAAGAGGGGTTTTCTTAATGTTTGCTTGACTGCACTGGGTGCTACAGTCATGTTCAAACTGTCAGGGAGCAATTGTAGGTAATATGGCTCTTATGTAAAAGGCATTCATGCAGCTTATACACAGGCTGCACATTGAAAAGTCAGGGACATTAACAAATCTGAGAAAGATTTTTAGTCAACATTATTGGAATTTCTCCACAGTAATGTCAGGACAATCAACCTGTGCTCTTTTTTAAGGGCAACTTTGCAGTTGTGATCTTGCTAGGATAGTAAGGCAATTTTATGTGTGAATTCAAGTGATGTTTAGTATTAAATAAAATGTTATCTGGTATCAGCTAAGATAAACTGGAATCAGTGGGTCAATACTTTATTTCCAGCCATGCTTGCTATACTGTGGTGGTAGACTCGGTCGTCTCTGAACCTGAAGGTCAGGGTTTGACCCCCTGCAGTCACATGTGGAAGTGTCCTTGGGCAAGACACTGAACCTCACAATGCTCCCACTGCTAAGTCAGTGATGAACGTGTATGAATGGGATGAGTTAATACTGATAGAAAACTTACATAGCAACCTCTGCCATCAGTGTGTGAATGTAACATGTTATAAGCTCAAGTCCATTTACTATTCTTTTTTATGCATTGTTTCAATTTCAATGCATTCAACATGGAATTTGCTCTGTTTTTTTTTTATCTTGCGAGAGAAAAAAAAATCACATATTTGGGTATCTCTGACCCCAACAGATATTTAATCCACTAATTTACTCCAAACAGCATTCTGCAACACATTCACAGGGTAGCTTGTTATTTCTTAGATATGACTCACTGTGAAATCAGTTTATTACCATGAAAAACGTCACCAGGCCAGAACACTGGATTGAGACATTCCTAATTAGTTAGCATGCTTATGTTAGCATTTAGCTCAAATAACAAATGCGATCAAATATAGGGTTTCACAAGGCTGTAGCAAAAGCTTTAGACTTCTGTTTGCCATGTATGATCCATAGGACATTTAACTTTTAAACTAAAGAGATGAAGCACAACATATCCATGATATTTGAGTGTAAGCTCAAGTGTTAATGCCACGAATTTGAAAAATCACTCATGAATGAACAATAGGTGCAACATGGATCTTTGTTCAATCATAGATCAATGCATGATACGGTGAGAGGCCAAACCAGGTGAGACAAAGTGATAAATATTTTAAATAGTATAGAGGCTTGACAGTTGTGATAATAGCAGCTCATAAGCATTCATCACAGAAAGGCGACTGAACAGCGAGTCCAGAGCATGTCATCACCTCCAAATGTCCCTTCCAAAGTGTTCTGTGCCGCTCGCTGTCACCCTTAACCACTCTGTCATTGTAATGCCTGGCAGCATGATGTGAGAGGCAAAGCTGCCAACCACAACAGTTACCTACTAGCCAGAAGTCAAAATGAACCCCCTTCTCCTGGAATATCTCTCTTTGGATCAACTGAACCTCTGCAGAAGCTGAAGATTACCCTGCAAGGTTACACTGCAGCTTTGAAGATGAAAGGCGTCCGGTGAAAGGTGGTGGTTGCTTCACTTTGGGAGCGGGGTGCGCTATTAGTGTAATGGTACTCAAAGCATCAACACTGGCCCGTCATATTGACAACTCCAAGGGTAAAGTGCTATGAAGTGCACAGGAGCTATAACCAGACTTTGTAAACAAATAGATTTTTATGTCAGTGATTGGGTGATTCCTTTCATTTCAAGCAATCATTTCTAAAACAATAATACATGCTTAAACAGGAGGAGCAGTATTTCAGGGCAGTGCTGAGTTCAAACAGGACACAGCTAGGTGCTATCATCTATTTATACCCCAGAGACCAACTGAGATTCTGGCTGTTTCACCCAGCGGCATCTTCAGGCTGACAATGTTATTCCTGTGCAGCTCTGCAGCTCTGGTTCAGGGCTGGACATTCTTCACAGGGATCAGTTTATTCCAGAAATGGTGTGTGTGTGTGTGTGTGCGTGTGTGTGTGCGTGTGTGTGTGCGTGTGTGCGTGCGTGCGTGCGTGCGTGCGTGCGTGTGTGCGTGTGTGTGTGGTAGGGGGGAAGAGAGGTAATAATATAGGGGGATTGCCTGTAAAGCCACAACCTTCTCCTGTCCTCCGCCTCTATCAGAACTTCTTCCTGAGGGGGATCAGCACGCAGCGTCAAGGGGAGGCTCTTCAAAAGTATCTCCAGAACTCCTGGAGGATGAGTGTTGCTCGTTGCACAATGCACAGAGCAATGCATTGCACAATGCTAGACAAAATCTAAACAAGTGAATTCATATTTAATTTGAGATTAATATAGAAAGCTAGCTTCCAGTGGGGTAAGATAATGCAAGTTTGGGTTAATCAAATATCCTTCATTACACTTGCTCCTGAAGTCTATTTGAATTATAGATGACGTCAAATTCATGTTTGCATATTTCATTCATTTTGAGGAAAAAAATAATAATTGTAGTTGTCTATGTAAGCATGGTCAAAGTTAAATAACATTATTCCCTATTCCCTATGCAATCATTCCCTTTATTTCTGGAGACTGTGTTGTTGTCGTCACATATTGAGGGTTAAAAAATTTGATTTATCAGTATTTTCCACTACTTTTACATAATTCAGAAAAGCATAGATTAAAGATTAGTAATTTTTCCCAGACCAGAATCTTGCCCTGGAAGTTGTCAGATGGACTAGGAAATAGCATTTACACATTTCCTGAATATAATCCTCAATATGGAGGAAAAAAAATTGAATTCTGACCTCAGTAAATCTCACAACCCCGGCTATAGCAATGCTCGATGTCTTTCATTGCAGTAGTCAGCATGGCTTATTATCGCTGTAGCCTTAGCGGGGCAGGTCTAATAGCCCTGGCTCTGAGCCAGAACATGAGGAGTTTTGGCGTTTGTCAGAGCCGCATGAATCGATGCAGCCGCGATGTAATTGGCCACAGAGCAGAAACCCTGAAACAACGTCTTCTATTTTTGAAGAAAGGGCAGCTGGTGGAGCACTTCATTGATATTTAGCACATTTATGTCCATTATCAGATGGACTGCTGGAATGACGTCAGATTTGCCTGAACTGAACAATTGTATTGGAGCTACTACACACATTAAGATTTTTTTCTCATAGTCCACTGAACAGCTCCTACATTTTACCGTTTGTACATTTTGTGTTTTTTATATTTTATATTTTACATTTTTAAATTCTATTTTATATATTGTAATATCTTCTTATTCTGTATTATTTAAGTTGTTGCTAGTTCTGCTTTATTTCCTTGTTAATTGTTTAGCACCAATACACCAAGTCAAATTCCTTGTATGTGTAAATGTACTTGGCAATAAACCCTGATTCTGATTCTGATCCTGATTCTGATTCTGATTAAAGCCACTGTGTATTTATTCTTATAGTCATCAGCTGATTCTGTACAGAGACAGCCGGTCTCTCTTATTAAACAGGTAACATGAGACCTGTCCGTGGGAAAGAATAAAGACAACAGCACACGCAAATAAAATAGTTCTTTTGACTTAACCTGTGCCAGGCTTTCTAACATGCCATCAGTTCCAGCTGCCGTGTGTCTCCATGGCAACCCATGGTCAGGCTGAGCTCAGCAACAGTACTTTTGGTCTTGAGGAAAACATAAACAGAAGGACAAACAGAAAACGCAGCGCAGTATTGACACCAGTTTTTTGTGAATTGTCACAACTTCAAAAGTATGCAAATGATCCTGCTCGAGTAAAGTCTCTGCTGCATCAATCATCAACATCTTGTGCTGTTTTAATGTCAGTGCACACAGCATGCAATTATACTGTATACTCCACAGAATGTATGAGGACGTTGTGAGATTATTGCTGGAAAATAAATCACCTCGCAGATAATAACATCACGTCATCATCGCTATTAAGCCGCTGACATTTCCTTTTTTTCTTTAATGGGAGCATAATGAAAGGCTAACATTAAATTCAACCTGCTTCTACCCAGCTGATAATCCACTAAATGGCTAATTATGATTAGACTGAGTGGCTGTGAGTTTGTGGGGGTGACCTGCACGTGTGATGATTGTTCTTGTAAAAGGACAACCTGTGCTCTGTGGCTCGGCCTTCATTGAGCTGTCAGGAGCTGTGGGGGATGGGGCACTGTCAAGCCCGCCTGCCCACCTCCACCATCCATGGGATCGATCATGCCGCCGCCCGCCTCCCAGAGAAACCCAACCACCACAGCTCCTCCAATTACTGCTGATGAGCCACATCTTTCTATCCAAACGGGCGTCAGAGCCACACAGCGCCTTTCAGAATCAGAAAAAAAAAGAAAGAGAGAGAGAAAGGATGGAGCGGCCGGCTTACAGTGGAAAAGAGAGAGAGAGGGACACAGAGTGAAAGAGAAGGAATGTGGTGACAAGCGTGCAAGCTTGATGAAACCTTTTATGCTGAACTTTGCCAAGACGGATGCGGAACTTAGACCCGCATGTGCATTATTAATATTGACCACTTACACGAGAATAAAGAGGCATTTACTCACCAACTGACAATCCTGAATTAATCATAGAGGAATATCCAAAGGCATGATGAATTCTCTTTCATATCAATCCTGGCAAAAAATCATTTAAATGACAGATGTCTTCAGAAGGAGATGTCTTCAAAAGGCTGTCAGGGGCCATCATTATCTCTGGCATTATCTGAGGCAGCATTAAAGATTCAGCACACAGTGGACAGGTTGTGTGTGTGTTTTTTTTTCTTTCTCAGCAGGGAATTTTCCACTTGCCCGAAAACATACCCTGAAAGAAAGAGAAGAAAATCCAACACAGGGTAAAATCTATAAATGAATGGAGCTGTTTAGTGATGGGATTCTGCATTTCAGTAGAATTTCTGCAGTGCATTGTAGCACAGGTCTGACCCTGCAAAGATACTCTTATGAAAAGCAGTTACTGCAGCCAATTCTGCTGAAAAAAAAAAAAGCATGTGATTCACCCTGCCGATAGTGCAGTGGCTGCCTTTCACGCCTTGGGCAAGTGAGCCAGTAAGTCTATTGTACTATATATTCCATATACTTTAATAGTGTGTGTGTGTGTGTGCGTGTGTGTATGTGTGAGTCTAGGTCTGTGTTTTCTAGTTTTGTCCTGCATGTTACTCCCGGTGGTTCCATCAAGTGGAAGCAAAATGAGAAAGGTTTGTCCCTGCTGGGCTCTTCATATTCATACAGACTCCATAAAATTATAACATTTATCAAAAAAAATGTGCAGCAGTCAGTGACTACTGCCTCTCATGTTTATTTTGGAAGCAGGTTTTTTTTTTTTCTCCCTTCACAACAACAACCTCTGCAGAAAGTACCAGTTCCTGTGAGTGCTGCAGGTTTTCATTATGTGTGAAAAGAGAGTGCAGCCCTATCTCTAATATGCTGGGTCACATTTAGAGTCACTCAATACAAGCAACACCCCTGTCTGGTTCATCATCTCTCTCTTTGCTCCCTCCATCCAATCCACAGTCTTCATGTTTTGTCCTCCATCCTTCACTGTCAGATGCACAGACTGACGTGGTAACAGCGGTCAGCTCATAATGGCGCCGACACAGCCTGCCTAACAGCATGAGCTTGTCTGAAAAGTGTGTGAAATTGTGTGCCTGTGTTGTGCTCGCCTCTCGCTCTCGCACACATATTTGCGAGTGTCTCAGTGTTTGGTGTCCTGTCGCGCAGCAGAACACAACAGAACTGTTTGTTGGAAAGTGTCAGAGCCGCCTGTCCTGGTAGTCACACTCTCCACTTCTTGGGCCTGTGCTGTGACTTCATTAGCACCTTCCAAAAGTTTTTGGGATGCCGCTTTAGCTTTGTTGGTATAGAGCCGTTAGCCTCTGCACCTCTGTACGTACTGCATCAGCCCGAGGTTCCACTCAGACCCCTTACTCTCTTTTACCATTTTCCTGTCTCTCCATGGGCTGTTCTAGGCAGGGGCCAACAGGGGCCAGTGCCCCTGTAACACTGAGCTTGGTCCCCCCTGTGGCCACCCCTCCAAAAGGATTGAACATACACAGTATTTAACTCAACAGCCAGACTCACAATCTACTATTTAATACTGTTACTGAAACAAATATAAATCATGGTATTTTATGATGTGTGTTATTATTTGGCATAATATATATTTTAAATCGATCATCTTTGTCTATTTTTCACCTCGGTTTAATGTTCCCCTCTGACAAAACAACTGGCCCCAGTTTGGCCCCCTCAGTAAAAGTGGTCTAGAACCACCACTGTGTCTGTCTTCAGATGTCCTATCAACAAAGGCAACAGCCAAAAGTCATACTGATAATAATACAAAAAAAAACCTATAGAAGTTTTCGAGGGCATTGTAGATGGTAATAAATATTCAACTCTTGCTGAGTAAGAATCTTAAATCTTAAGAACAGTAACTTTCTAGGAGCTTGTTCAAGTGTAAGAATCGACCTAACAGATTTCTGCCTCTGGGAAGGATGTTTTTTCTTGCCACTGGAACCTTGCTAAGTGTGTGCTCATGATGGATTAATGTTGGGTCTTTTTAACATAATAATCAGTAAGGTGTTTTACCTTATTCTTAAAGGCTTAATATGCTATTTTTCACACTTAAATGTAATATAAATCAAGTATATCCTCTGAAAATAACTCTGTGAGTCATGACTGTCTACAATGGGTATAACACCCGAGTCCCACTGTCTGTGATGTTTTCAGAGTTTTCAGAGTCCTATCTTCACTTTGTTTACATTGCCCGGACGGCCGGCTGACTCCTCCCCTCGAGTATAAAAGTAGTTTAATTGAGGGACTAGAGAAAAGAAGAATAACATACTGTACTCACTGCTTAACTGTGTTTCTAGATCACGCTCATTTCAGGTAAATTTACATGCAGTGTGAAGATACGAGCATAATAAAGATCACTAGCATTAGCATGCTAACACAACAATACACTGCAAGTTGTTTTGGTTTCATGCTGGTGCTCAAGGGCGAGATCTACTGGATCAGAAAATCACATATAAAGCGAGTGAGATAACATTTGTTATGAATTGGCGCTATACAAATAAAGATTGATTGATTGATTGATATCAAAATAACCCCATCAAAATCATTAAAACCAGGAACAATCTATTGAATGGTTTTACGGTTTTTTAACAAAAAAAATCACACAAGCTGGATTTGTTTTGGTTATGTTCAAGGATATTGAAGATTAGAGCCCAGCCTGGGATGCAGTGCTGTGGAAAAAAATGTTTCCTACTGAAATATTTTTGTAATAAATAATATCAAATTAAACAATGGAAGATAAACAAGTAGATTTTTTTCCTAAATGAGACTTCGTCATTTGTATTCTGAGTATCCATTGACAACAAAATAAAGAATGTGTATAACAGTAGTGCCTGTCAAGCAGTTTTAGGTCATACATGTTTTTTGTTGCTATGTAAATTAGGCAACCAGACTGCTTCAAATACAACAAGGTAGATAGTGAGGTGTAGATAGTGAGATATAAATATCTCACTATATATCCTAACAAACGTGTCAATCTCACTCTCACTTTTAAAAGACTTTAACACCATCAGTCACGATCGCTATCCTTTGCTCAGTGCATCACAACTTCTATCAACATGCAAATTGTGTTCAGAGCGGTAACCATAGCGACGCATGGCACATTTTGAGTGAGAGCTCGGTTTTATCTCCAAGCTTTTAACCCCTGATGAGCAAGAGGAATAGCTTGAGATCCTCTGCCTCCCCTGGCAGATCCACAGTCTGAGATGACGTGTGTGAGCTATTTCTTTAAGTACTGTGGGTGGCTGTGGCTCAGTAGGTGGAGTCATCGCCTCTCAACCCGAAGGTTCGATCCCCAGCTGGGCAACATGTCCAATGTGACCTTGGATTGAATTGATTCCTCTGCTTTGGTGGTGTATGAATGGCATTAGTTACTTCTGATGGATGATACTCCATAGTGATCACTACTATATAAGCACCTGCCATGCGATCCCGCGAGGGGAAATTCGTTTTTACACTCTGTCTAGTTAACATGCTACATAAACATAGACACACACAACACACACACACATGCACATGCACACACATGCACAAACAGGATCCTATAGACATGCACTAATGGAGAGGTCTCAGAGTGAGGGGGCTGCCCACAGTGGGCGCTCCTGAGCTGGTGGGGGGGCTAGGTGCTTTGCTCAAGGGCACCTCAGCAGTGCTCAGGAAGTGGACTGGCACCTCTCCAGCTACCAGGCCAATTTCCGGATTTCGTCAGTGCCAGGACTTGAACCATCGACCCTCTGATTCCCAACCCAAGTCCCTACAGACTGAGCTGGTAGTGACGTAACGTAAACACCACTCGGGCCTCTGCAGGAGACCCACTAGCACTAATCAGCTGTCAGTCGAACACCAACAAGAGGAAGCGTTGGTGTTACAATGATGTATTGTTCCCTCCCATGCATGAGGTGCAGGTTTGAACAGGCCTTTCAATCTCCATCATGTCAGAGCAGAATACAACCAGTGTGATGAAGGAGGAGGGCGGGTCTGTGTGTGAAGCTGTCGGCCCACAGAGGACATTTACACTAATACACCATGTAGAGGAGACGACTCACAAGTATAAGAAAATAATGGATTACTTTGGGGGGGGAAATAATATACCTGCTTAATAGACACTTCAAGAAATGAGAAATAGGATTCAAAATGACTACATATATACATTTAGGATGCTGAAGTTTTGTAACATAGGGTGATGTTTATTGTCGTAATGAATTGCATTAGATTAGTTTGAATATTATAAATTTGATATATTCTGTACAGTATGTAAAAAATATATTTTATTATTATTATTTTATTTATTTATTATTTTACTAATACTTTTTTTTTTTGGTACATTGTTATGTCTGCTCAATGCTCCATGTCTGTCCTGCATGATATACATTTTATATATTAATCAAATGCTGCTTTATGTGTATCCTGCATGGTTTATGTATTTTCTTCTGTGACTGCTTACCTGTCTGCTTAATTACTGTCATGATATTTCCATTTGTAGCTTTTAGCGATGTTTGAATTTGTTTTTTTAGGGAGCCTTTTATAAAATCTGGCCAGGGACAACAGATGAAAATTTGCCTTTTGGCTAACTCTGGCATATTTACCGAAATGTTCATGAATATGCAATGTCCCTGTAAAAAAATAATAATAATTACAATTTTGGGAGCGCCGATAACCTATAGAGGTTATGTCACGTTCCCCATGTACAGATTCTTTAGTCCTCGTAGCAGTGGCTATGGGTTTGAATCCGACCTCGGCCCTTTGCTACATGTCTCCCCCACCCAACACTTCCTGTCTCCCTTCAGTTGTCATAAAATAACTTTAACAAAAAATATCCATGTTGGGTTAGCTGCTTTTGAATTATACGGCATTCAGCATTTTACTATTCTCTTATTCAGCCATGTTGTGTGACTTTAGTTCTTTATTTATCGAATAGATATACTGTTCTTAAATCCTATAATTGATTATGTTTGGAAAGCTCCTTAAAGTCCATTAATACAATTAAATTTAGGATCGCTTATTACAAGTCATCTCAGATTGAACTACTTTATTAGAGGGTAAACACATTTTGAACAGTTTCTGTGGAAAGAATGAGGAACTAACTAGTTGTCCAGTGAGTAACTCCTCTTCACATATTATAGAGTAACTAATGATTATTTATCAGAGAACAACGTGTGGCATCATACTGGGTAGTTACTCAGTACTGAATCATTACCTTAACATGAGTTCTTCTTTTGTTTACCCTTTAGTAAAGTGAGATACATAATGATAGATCCTCATTTGTTCCCTATAGTAACTATGCAACATGTGTGTACCTTACTGTAAAGTGTTACCAAAACAGCTTCCTGCTTTGTAGAGAGTTCTGAAAAAAAGTTTGAAGAACTACATCCTTTTATGGTATAAAAGAAGTAAACTGCATGATACACAAGTTAATGACTTGTGAAAAACAACCTAAGAAAAGTGCTTGCTTGTAATAGTATGGAGTGGGGAGTAGACCCTGCAGCTCATTCACCCCCCCCCCCCCGTCTTAGCTCTGTATCCATGTCCCCAGCTCTCCTCTTGTGTTGATGTTATTTGGCACCACAGAGCATGTTTTAAATCTCATGGCTCAAGTGGACTATCTTTGAGTCAGCTGGATCTACAGACGGGGCTTCCCCCGTGGTTTTCAGATAATTACTTTCTTCCCTTATGACAACCCTATTGAATTTAGATTAGGCCAATAACAAAGCTGCGACACTGCGTGCCCTCTTCTTTGCACATTGTTAATAGGTTGTTAATGTGCCTGACCCTTGTCTAAAAAAAAATTCTTGTGGCCTCAGCTGGTCCCCGTCCCTGTCCCCCCCTCTATAACCACAGCGGCTGCCCACAGGCGTGTACAACCAACACTGTGGCAAGATGAGGCTGACAGAGGAAGTCTCATCAATAATGGAGAGCTGTAGCTCAGGGAGTCGTGCAGAGGAATTGTGCTGGAGTGAGTGAGAAGTGCAGCTGGTGTGTTTGTGTCATTCCTCCAAAATGGATATTTTGAAATTGTGTTCCCCTGAGAGCATGCAAAAGAGACAGAGAGTTATTAATAGCCGATGGGCTGAGTTGTCAAATTGCTGTTTAGATGTGTGCTTTTGCATAATTTTGTATTTATTGACATTTACTTTTTGCTGTTCTGGCATTTTTCCCCCTGAGAGCTTGAGAAATAAATGTATAATGTACACACATTAATACATATGTTTTCCATATTCTCATCAATACAGGGTATACTGTTATCAGAAATATGAAACACCAGAATAAATATTTAGCTGAAGTCAGCTGCAAGTGGGATGTTCCCCTTAAAATGAGCTCTAGCTGTCAAGCAGTGTGGAACAGCACCTCCTCAGAGGAAAAGACACATGACAGTTTTCCAGATGCAAACACAGATTCCGTCACCGAGGCACTGAGGATTACCCAGTAGCTGCGTCTCCTCCCAACTGCCACCATGCTTATTCCCTTCCGTCAATGCCTCTCATTGTGTGAGGAAGAGGAGGCCCATTCTTCCTCATGTCTCTCGTGCTCTTGTTTCTCCAGGGGACGGCTCTGAGGACGGCGGGGGGGGGGGGACTGTTGGGTGTGGGTTTTGGATGTACCTGGTGACCATATAGCTTCCACTGCGTTTGACCACCTTTTCCACCACACACATCTCCTCTCTCCAGGCGGCATCAAGTGAGACTCAGAGTTGAGGTGGCAATCCAACGATACCGACGCTAGGAGGGAAGGAGGAAAGGAGGAACACACTGGAGGAGGGGCTTGCACGCTCTGCAAACAGGCAGTGAGTATCCCATTGTTCTCATTGTTGTTGGAGGAACACATTTCCATACATCTGACCCCCGCTATGCGACCCCATTCCCAAGCATTTGATGTATTTACGGTTTGGTAAATAAGAGAAAGTATTTCATCAAAGAGTGAATGCGAGATCTCGATTCCCTTGTTAGGAGGAGCCAGAGTTGTTTTTCAAATTTATGAGGATGTTTTTCACCCCTGCGTAAACTGCCTGACAGCCCAGCTGACCTTGACAGTCTTGCTCTGTATTCTTTTTTTCAACTGTCACTCATAGCATGTGGAAAAACACACTAGTGCCTTATTTATTCCGGATTTATTAAAAAGTCTTTGAAGCATCAGAGGACGTGGTTGAAGCAGAAAGGAAGATGCATGTGACAGTATTTCTTACTGTCTGTCAGGTCTCAACATTGTGGTGAAGACAGAAAGAGTTCTGTCTTCACCACAATGTTTCATTTTCACCTGGAAATTCAGTCTAGGAATTAAGGTGGAGGAGAGGGGCCAAATGATCTGACAGATCCACTTACCTCTGCTGTCTATGATCCCCCTGGCTTCTGAAATGATTAGTGGCTGATATATATTTGTAGGTGTAGCACAGAGGAGCAGGAGGGAGAGGGTTGGGAGGTGAAGAAGACATAGACAGGAGGGTGTGAGGGCGTAAGAGCTAATGCTGCTGATGACAAAGCCAAGGAAATAATCTAAAGGTGTGGAGGAGCAGGCAGCAAATGATGAGATAGTGAGGAGGGGGAAAGGGAAAAAAAAAGTGTAAAAATTGCTTGTAGACGCTGTTTTCTCCTCACTCGCAAGAAAATTCTGTGATTTATTACTGGCAAGCCGGGGAAAAGAACCCAAACCTTGTACTCTTATATTGCTTTTTGCCCAGTGTGAACAAACAAAATGATAAATAAGGTAGGTTATCAGAGAGAGGCCGCAGGATCAACCAACTATTCTATAGCAGTACAAGACGTTACACTAAACTTCTGATATGTAGATAACGGGCTAAAATCTGTGGAGGGGGGAGCATGAGATCCTGCTCTCAGGATATGATTAAAAGCATATCAGAGAATTGAAATGCAACTTTCGTTAAAAGTCAGTATAGATACAGATATAGTAAGTTACAGACAGTTATGATAGCCAGTGGATATATTTGGAAATATTTTAGCTTGAAGTTGTTCAGAACAAGAAGAAAACATTTGTACGCAATCAAATACAAATCGAATAGAATCCTTGACTTTTGGAACGTCTGCCAAGAGTGTTTTAAGTCACCCATTATGCTCAATATTGCAGCATGTGCATGATGGATTGGTAAAAACATTTGGTCAGACGTTTAATTTTCAAGGTCTCACAACGATGAGTCGTAATGACTATGGTCGCCCATTGGTTTTTATCTGCAGCCATCATCAGGTCAAAACTTCATCTTAACCAATGCTTCTATTTCATATGCAATTCTTAAAGGCTTTATATGCGATTTTTTGATCCAGTAAATGTCGCACTTGAGCACCAGCATGAAACCAAAACAACTCACACTGCATTGTTGTGTTAGCATGCTAATGCTAGCGATCTTTATTATGCTCGTATCTTCACACTGCATGTAAATTTACCTGAAATGAGCGTGATCTAGAAACACAGTTAATCAGTGAGTACAGTATGTTATTCTTCTTTTCTCTAGTCCCTCAATTAAACAACTTTTATACTCGAGGGGAGGAGTCAGACGGCCGTTCCGGCGATGTAAACAAACTGAAGATAGGACTCTGAAAACTCTGAAAACATCACAGACAGTGGGACTCGGGTGTTATACTTGATTTCTATCACATTTAAGTGTGAAAAATCACATAATCTAAAACACGCTCCCATCAGCAGTCATAAAACACAAGCATGCTAAAATGATAAACAAAAGGATGAACAGCCTGCTAGATTGTTATTGTGAACATGTTGTCATTGTGGCAGTCAGCTGGTTGAATGTACCCTGACCACACAGCGTTGACTCTTGCTGGGATTAGGTTTTTGAATCAATGGGGGAACACGTATTGATTCATCTCTGTGGGCAGCTTTGCAAATGCCTTCTTCAATGTAGTTTTATGAGGCTAAGATGTAGAACAACTATGTTACATTGCATTCAAAATCCCTGCATGCGATATGACTGGAGGAATCATCACTTTAGGTCGGTGCCAAGAAGAACTGTTTGCCCATATGTGGCTTCAACATGTAAGAAAAGGCACAGCTCCATAACATCTTCACCATCATAGATTTATTTACAGTCCGTCCTTCAAGCTTAGAGCCAATAGCATATGTTATGTCATCGTTTAGAATTCATTCTCAATCCCTTTGATTGGTACGAGCTGAATTAGCACCATGCTAGTCAACAAAGCAGCCTCTCATCACAGATTTATAGACGGCCATGATTTCTGCCAGGTTGACATTAACTCTTTCAGTCTGCAGGGAACTGTTCAAATAGGACTGGCTGAAACACACTCCCTCTCTCTCACACACACACACACACACACACACACACACACACACACACACACACACACACACACACACACACTTATACGTATATGCAGATGAGACTTGTCTGTTCCTTCTGGCTGTCTCTGTAGAGCTGTCACACATGCTGCGTCTTGGAGCACCAGGAGACCAGGGTTGACTTGAATTAAACTGAGAGGATGTCCTTTCCAGATCTGCAGAGAGCCACAGAGACACATCCGCCCCCAGAGAGAGAGAGGATGAATGGAGGAAGAGGGGGGAATGGGAGGTTGGAGATGGTCTGAAGATGGAAGTTAATAAAAAAGAGGCAGGGAGAAAGTGTAATTGAGGGAGAGCGATGGAAGATGAGGTAGACACTGGGATAAGAAGACGGGAAGGGAGATGAAACTGTGAGTGTGTGTGTGTGTGTGTGTGTGTGTGTGTGTGTGATACAGAAAAAGATAAGAGGACGAGGCAGAAAGCTCACAGAGGCTATATCATTAGGCACACCTACAATATGAGTCCTCTTTTGCCGTGTGCTGGGCTTAAAGTCACAAATTTTCAAGTAGCAGTGCATATTAAATGTGTGAATATATCTCTACAACTCTTTATACCAAAACAGCGCCATGAGTTGAATCTATCTATTACAGGCATTTTTCACTTTTTATATTCCTATATTTCAATCAGGAGTGACTTAAGTAAGAGTTTACATTTTTAATTTAACAGTTTAGGAAAATATAAATATGCAATGTTTTTGTGGATTAGACTCCGTCATGATGACTTCATGCAGTCAGAGGGGTAGAGAGGCTGACAGCAGGATAGGATATCCCCCCTGTGGAGTCTAGAGACTGGTGGTGGTGATGATGATAAAAGAATGCAGGATGTGATGAGGAGTGGGTTTCTGAGGCTGTATCTGAACTCTGCTGAGCTGGAATGGAGGTGACCTGGGTGGAGGAGGGTCACAGCGATCTCACTGGAATGACAAACTGACTTTAGTAGAGAGAAAACAGGTTTTAAAATGTGACAAGCAGCAGGATGATTGGGTGAAATAGGTGGCTGGTTGGATCATTACTTAAAGAGTTAACGCCCAAAATCAGCTGATCACCAGCAGGGGGATGGTGGAAGTGCTTCCTGCTTAAACTTACGCTGTGCTCCATTATTATATTTTTATTACATCATCACGTCTCTATAGGCAGGATCCAGAGTGACGTCTTAAACAGTGGAACATCACTACAGAACAGTGCAGTTTATGTTTGGATTAACTTACAGTAAAATGATATCCCGATCTATCAACAGAAAGAGCAATTGTTAGTTCTACCCAACCTTCTTATTAACCATGAATGATTTTTCCTTTTCTTTTTTCTAGCGTTCTGCAACTCTCCCTTGCCCTGTATGATAAACCCACTACACACCTGGGTTTTTGTAGAACAAGAAATTGGAACATAAATTATTAAGTGAGAAAGTGTCTACCCAAAATGAATAAATAAATCAAACAATTGATTTGTTTCCCCTTATAACTGCAAACTTGGAAAACTTTGCAATTCCTTCTTATATTTTTACAGGGCAAGCTTGTTACGCTTGTTACTTGTTATAATAATAATTATAACCGCTAAATCTATTTCTTTGCAGCAGTTCACATGCCTTTTGATGCACACACTCTTTCTACTACGCAGAAGTCCTACAGGCTACGTATTCTCATTTAAATTTTGGAGCATGCACTGCTGAATTATTTACATTAATGATGGAATTTCAAGCATGATGCACAATCATTATATGTGATTGTTAACACTTAGGGGAAATAAGTATTTCAAAGATAATAGCACACATTTGGTTGTTTGGGGAGGTTTTAAAAGCACCATTATATACTTGGTTTACATCTAAACTACAATTATGTTTGTCCCACTGGTAATTGTATTTAGCATTAATACTTGCAAGCCATACAAGCTTAAAATGTTTGGCCTAAAAAAAAAGGTGTTAAAAAGCAGCTTACATGAAAATGCTTTGAGGACAAGTTTCAATGCATTCTTAACCTTATGCTCCACAAATCCTTTTCTAAATATAGTTTGAACAAAGGCAGACCTATGAACTCGATGATTAAGTGCCAAATACTTAAATCCATAACCTCTTTGAAACGTTCAAAACTAGAAGAAGTGTGTGAATATGAACAACATTCTTGTAAATATATTTCATACTAAAGGATTTTTTAAAAATTAAATTACTGTGTGAATCAGCTGAGAGCTGGAAAGCAAAATATGATGCGTGCAAGGACACTTGCGCTGTACTACTCAGACATGGTAAAAGTCATATTGTGAGGCTGGAAGGAGTAAAAAAAAGTGTTGTTTTATGATGCAACTGTTGGCAATCTCATTGTTATCATAAGAAATGTCTCTTAACGTTTCCCTCTTAAACACTGAATTATTCAGTGCACAGCAACCTGATTTTGGAGTGTAAACCACTCACAGAGGAGTTGTATGGCTCAGTAACAAACACAGAACAGAAGGCCAAATCATGATGAGGAACAACTCTTTTTAAGCACAGAACAGGACCAGAATGAACACAGCAGATCATTGAAAGTTCAGCATGTGAACAAGTCCATTCCACCAAAAACCAGCATGACCCAAATAAGTGGTTCAGTCTCCCAGACATTTCCTGATTTATCCATAAGCCAGCTGGCTGCAGCCCTGATACCTGCACAGAGTGAGCCCCAGGAAGATTAGATACCTAGGACTGCTCTAAGACTCAGCCAGGTTCCGGGGAACTCTGAATGTTGTTATTGAGATGTCTGATGAAACCCAACACATCAGACAAAATACAACTATATGTGCACCCACAAAAACCTAGACAAAAATAAAAACTTTTTCACTTGCTTGCACATACAAACAGTAAGGTCCAGAAGACTTTTAAAGAGCTTAAATCAGCCCGAAGCCCATCAGACCACATCAGCCTGTTAGGGTGTGTAAGTGTGAAGACAGCCCCAGGCCAGGCCAACTAGCATTAGTTAGCAGGACAACAGCCTTAACTGAAGCACAACTTTGCAGATTTGCACAGTCTCCTTTGGGAAGCAAGAAGGATACGCCAAGATCGTCTCCCCCTGCCCAAACAAACCCCTGAAGGCCATCATTGCTCTATTTTCTAACCATACATAAGGGTAGGCTACAATATGTAGGGTGTCTAATGTTTGGAAGAAGAAGAATTGATTTTCAATCCCTATTTTCAGAATGTGATTCATTTAATTATTGTAAAGAAGTCTCCCCATACGTGAGCAGTTGTCGCCCTACTTTTTGCGGTGAGACCAGCTCGCTATACCGGCCCCAATTGGCCTTTTTTTGGCCGATTCCACATGTTGAATCGGCTTGAGCTCCGCCGGCGCGGTTGGGGTAGGAATCTTTCTGATTGACTGTTCAGCTAAAGTGAAACAGGAGAGCCAGTGCACGAGAAGAAATACGGAAGCGCCTCTTCTATTCTTGTTCCACTAATAAAAGACCAAGAGCTGACAACGCCAGCGCCATTTTCAATTTTTTATCAGATATAATTCTCGATTAGAAGTACCTATATTATGAGTGCTGAGCAACAGCGGCGAGAAAATTGTCTTCTCATACCACAACAACAGTTTATTTATCTGCGTTCTTCCTCTTACGGATTCCCCTTTTTGGAATGATGATTACAGACTACCGCCGCCTGCTGGCATGGAGAGTTATTGCCTCTCGCGCATGAGCAGAGCGTACGTGGTGGTTAGCTGTCAGCTGTAGTCTTTGCGGTGTGTGCAACTTTTTAGCCAGGACAAAAGGCATCGTGCGCCGATGCCACAGGCAGCCTTCGTTGCCACTTGTTCTCTGCAGTCTGCTCGGTGTGTCAGCGCCTTAAGCCTGAAAAACACAGAAGTTTGTAGTTGGAATTTGGAGAGGAGGAAAGGGAACAGGTGATGAAGCAATTCACTGTGGCTTAAAACATCTCAACTAACACAGTTTAATTGAGCTGTTGTGTAAGAATCAGGTTCAAATGGTGCTAAAAATAGCCTTCAAATTTGATTTAGAAATTACATTTTGAGTTATATCAGTACCAAACACATGAGCATTGCTAGCGCAGCTGCAAATTGGCACACGCACACACACACACACACACACACACACACACACACACACACACACACACGCAAGAACAAAGATGGACTGCAATAGTTTGTCAGGGGAATCCAAAACTACCTCCTGTATACTGCATAAACTGTGATTTCTATGGGTCTGGTTAGGATGAGAGAATAGATTCTCAGTGTCCCAATTTAAATGAAACTAAGGTTGACTCAAACAGACAAAATCCTGTGGCATCTTACATATAGAGATGATTAAATTGGACTCCAGTGTTAGTAAGATGGAAGTGTCCTGACTGTTCGAAAGCCTTCATATATTAAAAGATGAAAAAGTAGCCTCCCCTTAGTTAGCATCTCAGCTCTGTTGAAGGTCATTACTGCAGAGTTTTAATACCGTACTGGCTTTTTGTATTCTTTCTCTGAGTAAATAATTTTGACATAATTCCCACTGTAAAATGTTTTCTACAAAAAAAAAAAATATATATATATATTTTTTTTATATATATATATATATATAAAAAAAATATATATATATATATTTATTTTTTTTACTTGATCTTCAGGGGGGGCGGGCGGCCCCCCCTAATACAATGATAGGGGAAACACTGGTCTGATCGAAGCTTCCATTAAGCCATACTTTTGTTTTTGTAAATATAGTCTCAGTCAGGAGCAGAAAAGGTTTGTATCAATGTCCTCTTCAATCGTCTGGTTTACAGCTGTGGGCAGCGAATGTGATACTTAATCATAGCTACATAGTGAAACACTTTTGGTGCTAAAGGCCATCAGGTAATACACTGGGAAAGTTCCTCTCAGTCTGTAATGGAAGTGCCCATTCAGTGTGACCCACTTCTAAGATGCATCTTTATTATCTAGTTAATGCATGTTTCAGTGTCTGCAGACTGCACAAGCAAAGATCAGACAAATGACAAATCTATGTGTCCGTCTGAATTGTACTAGAGACTGAGCATAAATAAGATAGTAAATATCCTCTTCACTGTTCAACCAGAAGTTATCCATAAAGCTGGAGTTAGAACAGGCAAAAGAAAAATACTTCCTGCTCAAACCTGTCTTAACTCTGTCAACATCATTTTGTCTTTCTTTCTAGAGTGATATAACAGATGGGATCTTTTCTTGTAAGATAATAATAAAAACGCATGGACAGAATAATAACCATTCTAAAACACTAGCTGTTCAGAAATCTATTGAAAGTAAAATCAATCGTTGTCATACCTGAACTAAGGTATACAGTATGTCTAACACCTCCATGACGAAGATGGGACAATTAGTTCCTGTAAATACTTGTCAATGTTACATGATTACATCCAGATTGTGCTAAGCCAATGACCTTTCCTCTCGCTCAATGTTTACACTCCAACCATCCGGCAAATATCCTTGTGCTATATAAAATGTCAACAGGCCAGAGGGGTCAGCCAAACTCTGCTGGATAAATTCATCTAGCACATGATGATGTGTAACTTCCAAGAGGTTCATGACCAAGAAATCAAATGATTATCTGCATTTCAGTACAGAGGATGTGATGAATATTTTTGTGACTGAACAAGGCTTCACTTAGGCTGAAAGTATGGTAATTATGATAATCTAATCCACAGACTGCAGGCCGACTGAGATGTTATTCAAATGAAATATGCATGCATTGGCATCTGATGCCAAGTACTGAAAGCTGGTGACTTAAAAAACACGAATCAACATTATTGTGCTTAAATGTGAGAAGACGTTAGGAGGATCCATTGTGCAATAACAAGGGTCTTTAAACTGGAGGAAGGAAGAATATTCTTTGAACAGCTGATACTGAGCATTGCAAGAAGTGTAGAATCCAGCTCTGAAAAAACCTGATTATGGCTCAGTCCCCTCCATATCCTCCCCTCTAACTTTGTTATTGTCCAACCCTCCCTTCCAGTTGGAGCTGGATGGCCTAATTGAACCATTTCCACACATAATGTTGCAGCCCCGAGGGACCTCATTACAGAAACTGGGCCGATCCACCTCAACTATTCCCTCAGCCAACCCCTCATCCAGAAGGTTTCCTTCAGCCTAACTCTATTGATCACCATTAAAAGGGAGCTGACTCTAGTTAGAGTGTGACTTGTCACTATGGTCACGAGAAGAGGCACTGCACCAATGACTCACCTCTGTGTCAGATTCAAACAAAAGGGGAAACAATTATAATGGTTGCTGCCTTTTTTTGGTGCAATATGACACTATGTGGTATACAGCAAAGATACAGTACAGTGCCAGTTCAAATACTGTAAGAATATGAAAAGGTTCCTGCTTTCCTAAAGTTCACCATGTAAGCTAGAAATATTGTTTTATAAATGTATTGTCTTTCAAGCAAGAAGATTAATATCATACCTTTTGCGTCTTGTGAATATTAGGCCAACAGCCAATTAACTCAGCTCAGAACAAACACAAGGAACAGGTTGAAAACAGCCTCCCCAGCTCTTACCTGAGGAAACAAAATCTACATACAAGTACCTCTAGAGCTCATTATTTTTTTTACTTAAAATCATTAGTCTTCAAGACCAGATAAAAAAAACTTCAAGTTGCATTATTACACGGGTTATGTATGAAGCAGGTTGTTTTTGTAAGGCTCAGGTACTTCCTCCTTGCTGGCTTCCTTGCGACCTGAAACACAGAACAAGTAGCAGAACACAGCCAATAAAAGTTCCTGTAAATGAATAACCAAATCTTTCTGCAGTTCTCATTGGATTATAAGCAGGCTAGCTGTTTCCCCCTGTCCCCAGTCTTTGTGCTTAGCTAAGCTAAGCTAATGTCCTGACCTGGCATATTAACCATGAATTAATAAGTGATATTGATTTTCCTATAAAAATCTCAAAAGCAAATTATCTTTTTTGTCAGTATTGGATCATCTGGTTAAACAACAGCAGTTCAAACCTGTTAGTTTGCTCAAGTTGCTGTTTTTGCATTTAGCAAAAAATCAACCACACTGTAGGCTACTCTCTGCATGTGTAAGTTAAAACACATCTGAAGAAGTTACATTTTAGATTTGGTAACTATGCTATTTGAAGTCCGATCCCTTCCCTATTATCATCGCCGTGTAACTGTGAACTGTATTTTCACAGGGGCTTGCACAGCACCCATGAAGCTTAAAGCCAGCTATGAATTTGGTGACAGCATTGCCTGAGAGGACATGCCGTCAGTCACCACAGTGCTCTTTATCTCAGCAAAGTCATTGCTCTGTTGACTCAGTGATACCTCTGTAATGTAGCATCAGCAGGCACACAGCTGCTGTGTCAACACTGTTCTGTCGGTGTCATCTTTCTGTGCCCCTGGGTGCTCTTTGAATGCAACTGCGCATAGTAGCGCAAACAAAATAGAAGGACAAATAATAGTCGTCGGAGATAAGCAATGATTGAAAAGCTAACAAACACCAGAACATTTAATGTGTATTTGAGCTTTCTTGTCTGTGCTGCTTTAACGCCGAATTTCTCCTCTGGGGATCAATAAAGTACTATCCTATCCTATCCTATCCTATCCTATATGAATGCTGGGGGACGATATGTCAAAGGTTTGAACATTGAGAAGGAAACTATGCTGACTTGCTACTAAAATTGACGTGCATTACACATGATAACCTAATCGACATTTGACCACAGATCCATACATGTAAGTGCTTACAAGTGGGTTTTGAAGATATCTCGTGTGAAAGTGGTGCACATTTTTCAAACTAAAATATAGATTGAGAAATAATAATATACACCGAAGTGCATGTTCAGACTGCTGCAATAAATAATGAAATGATTCAGTAGTAAAAGCATTTTTTTCTTCTGTTTGGTAGCAGGAAACAGATACTTAGGAAAGGTATGATTGTCTCTGCTTGTTTAGTTTACCCGCAGCATTTGCACTGCGGTCCTAAATGAGTTAATAATAAAAGCAAGTACATCATCTATGACACTTAGGGCAATAGGCTTTATGACATGAGACAATACCACATAAGGCATTAGCTAAAGGAATGAGTCACATGTGTGGTAAGCCTTGAAAATAATAATAACAATAATACTACTACTACTACTAATAATAATAATAATAATAACATAAATAATAATAACAATGTATCCTTCCACTAATTACCAGAGCGATTAAATGAGTCTCCTCCTCAAATGAGCTGTCTCCTGGGGGGGCATTTTTTACTGGCAGGTTCAATGCTAATGACAGCTTGTCATAGAGGGACTTCATATATACCAACACTCTGACTAATTATGTCATTAGGAAAACACCAGAGACAGACATGAGCAGACATGTGTGTGTTGAGTCCATAATTGTTATGATAAGTTATGATATGATGATGCCTTCACACCAGAAGTATTCTTATAACATGATCCTTATCCTGGGGACGCTTTTGCTGAGCACACATATTTTCTCACAACACTCTCTCTGATTTCAATTCATACAAGTATGTATGACACATACTTGACAATAGACGCCTGATTATTTTTTATGCAATCACTCCTAAATTGTATGTTTCAGTTTATGGCTGAAGCAAATCCGGAAAGATATTTTAATATTCCCTTCATACCAGGGGTTGACATTAAGTTAAATTTGCCAGTGGCCCTCCTTTCACAGGGTCACTAGTTTTCAAAGATCACTGGCCCAGGAACGTTACTTTTGATTTGAAAAATAACAGTCACCAATTTACTCTTAAACCTTTGTGATGCAGGATTAAATTACAACTTTTATTTTATTAATTGAGCTCTAGTTATAAAAATATTGTGTATTTTTCTTATATTTATGTGCTCATGTTTATTCACCATGCTGCTAACTGTTAGAGTCTACTTTATCTGATATTAATATGAGGCTGTGATACATCTGGAATCTCTCCTTCTGTCTTCTCTGTGAGAAACTCTTCATACTTAGATCTTTACTTGAGGAGCTCTCTTAAGGGCTAAGATGCTTTAACTTTTAACTTTTATCTTTACCAGGATCTAGTCTTGCTCCCACTGCTTTAGTGGTGGTGAATGAATGGGATTAGTTACTTCTGATGGATGATACTACTTTGCGACCACTACCATCAGTGTGTGAAAGGGTGTGACATGTGGTGTAAAAGCGCCTTGAGTAGTCGGAAGACTAGAAAAGCGCTTTATAAGCTCAAGTCCATTTACCATTTATAATGTCAAACCCTGCTTCATACCTTTGAATTTCCTGATTCCTTTCACATGTCCAATGAAGTTGATCCATTATTAAACAATAACGGATTGTTTCTTATCAAAGAATCTCATAAGGATTCTCATAAGGAAAGTCTTAACATATCTCTCTTGGTTTTTCCTCTTCCTCTCATATTCTAATTAAAACTATTGGCTACACTGTCACTTATATTAGATCAAATCTCCTAGGTTTAATTAGTGATGATCGGATTAATTATTATATATATTTTCCCTCCACAAGAGCATATAATTGGGGGGACTCTGACGCAGGGGAATCCATGGTCTAACCGTCATTAAGGAACTCAGCTGTGCTAGTATGTTGAAGTCTAGAGAGTGAGAATGTGCAGAAGAGAGTCTAACACCTGAACTCTCTCTCTCTCTCTCATAAAGCAGGCTTTAATTAGCTAATGAATCTTGCAGCTCTCGCTGCCGACCTTTGGCCTTATGCCGAGGGATAATAGGCCTGTTTCACAGAGCGAGACATGTCACATGCAGTTGAAATCAATGCCCTCCCTGGCAAAAGATTTTAATGAGTTAAGCACTGCACTCTCCTTTTCATTGTTAGAAACTGTTGAAGTTAACATTCATGAATCATACCCCCACCCATAGGTTGTAGTTTATCAATTAACTATAATTTTCAACAAATACCATTGCTGCATGATTGATATCGCTTGCTATGTTATATGTTAAACCAAATCACATCTGTGGGAGCGGTGCAAAAGCAGGTAAACTGCCAGCAGTGTGAAGAAAAATAGGATAAAAGTAATCAGTTTTGAATTTAAAAGCCATAATCCTGCAGTTCTTATCTTGATGTCTGTACTGCCTGCATCTAAAGTTGTCCTCTTACAGGTCCAGTTTCTGTATTCAGATGCTCAAAAAAGAAATCTAGCTTTTGGGTTCATAACCCTGTTGTTGTTGCAGCCTACTATCCAGCAGTTTTGGGGCATTTTAATTTTTTGCTAGCAGATGAATGAGGGTCACCTGAAAACCATACAGTCAACAAACAGCGGTTATTTATTTTCCCTTTCTGTTCTAGGTGATGGGACTTAACTGTGCCTTATCTGTATAGGAAGTTAGTCTTTACATACAGTGGTAGACCTATAGGCACTGCATCATGTCTTTAGAGACTTCAATTTGCTAAAAAGATAAATACATTTCACATTTTCTGAAAACAAGTTGAATAAATCCAATATGTTGGGTGCCCAATATATGCCCTTGAGCAAAGCACTGAACTGCTCGGACCCTCTTTTAAATGAAGCCCCTCACTCTGACATCTTTTCCATTGAGGCATGACCACAGGATCCTGTTTGTGCATGTGTGTGTATTCAAGGTTCAAGGTTTCTTTATTTGTCTACCTAGGGAGACATTTGTTGAAATTGCTGCATGGACAATACATCAAAACAATATAAAAACAGTAATTACAAATGTGCAAAAACATTAGCTCATCCCTGCTACAGTTTACCCAAGCGTCTGCTTAAGTATCCCTACACATACACACATGCACACACACACACTCACTCCTACAATCCCAGGCACATGCACATGCACACTGTGCACATGTACACATGCCACTCCAAACGCTTACGGTTTCATACACATGGCTACATTGGGGGCCTCCTGTTTTTCCCTTCATCCTCTATTTTTCACTCATTAATGAGCTTAACTGAGAAAGGAACTAATGAGTTTTTGAAGCGGTTGTGTTTGCACAGAGGAACCCTGAACCTTCTCCCTGAGTTCAACAAAACATATTCAGAGTGCAATATATGGGAAGTGTCCGATAAGATGCCGTTGGCCTGTGTGATTGTAGCCTGCTCAAAGAGATCCTGGGGGGTATTCCTAGCCTACTGTATGTGTGTAGCATGTATGAGTGTAAAACTGAATTTACCCTCTGAGATTAGAAGTATGTCTAATCTATATATTTTAAATAAATAGATTATATGAAATATATAGAATAAAATGCAGTTTTTTCAGAAGCAGCAATGAGGAGACACTATGAGGCAGTGCACTTCTTTGTCCCACCGTTCACCGAGGTTTCCCTAAAATGACATCTCCCCCCTGACTTTATTCTGATCGGAGCTGACCCGACATGGCAGGTCCACGTCTCAGTGTCCAACATCTTCAATCCTGCATGGCCGGAGATCCGTCAAGTCTGTTCAGTCAGCTGTAGAGATTTCTGCACGGCGCTCCCGGGGTCCAGCATTGGAAATGTGCCCTGGGTGAGCTGAACTATAAATTAGTCTGAATAAGTCAAGGGGGGGGGGGGCTGAGCTAGGCTTTTCCCTGTAGATATCCGCTGAGAAGAAGAACCTGCCTGAAGGTTGCTGCTCTTAAATCTTTTATCATCGCTGAGGCAGCCTGATCCAGGCGTGGACTGGAGGCCATCAATCAGGGCCAAATGCTCACAGCTAATGGGCTGTTCAAGTTTTCCTGCAAATTAAACAGCCATCCTCATGTAAATCAAGCATGAGAAACAGCACTTACTGCGATACCCTCTGGCAAATCTTTTTTTGTATCAAACGGCATTTACAGTGATTGGGCTTACTAGGCCTGTACTCTGCAACTCGTGAAATAGAGAAATCTGGCAGGTTAGAGACTAAACATGTTTTGTTATATATATATCTTTTAATCACACTTTGGAAACTATGATGAATAATTACCGCAAGGTTTACTGACTTTGTCCATTTAATTAGTACATTATTTATCCAGTTAGCATGATTTCAAATAACCCTCACAATATGAAATAATCATAAACAACAGAGCTCTTTGCTTTGACAGGCTACCACAGTGTTCATACAGCAGCTCTCATTCCTTCCCCTCGTTGCTATTATTAGCTGGACTCTTTGCAGGCACATGTTTCATGAGGAGAGGATCACATTTTGAAGAGACTCGTTGCATGGCAGGTGTGAATTGGATTGATGGCAGAAGTAACACAAAACTAGCATGAAAGGCGACCTTTCTTTCAACTCAAATCAAAAATATGAATTACTGCAAAGAAGACACAGGCGAGGGAACTCATTAAAGATCTTCTTATTTGTATAGTTTAATTGAAGGGAAACACCTAGAGATTATCGATAGTTTGATCACTTTTATTTTCTCATTTTACTCGAGATTTGAAACTGAGGTTTTACAGAATGTCCTCTGTTTCCCTCCTCTGTACACACATCATTTTAAATGTTGTGAGAAAAACACAGATTCAAAATGCTGCAGTACACCTCCGTCTTAAAAACAGATTGTTCTCTCATCCACACAACCAAAGCAGTCTCTAATTGTTTTTTGTTCATCTATTGTATTCCACAATTTCTTTCTTTTTGTGGAATGACAAATTAATGGAGTCTAAACATAAAATTGGTTATGACGCATGCACACCAATATAAAAAAATCAGACTTACAATGGTCTTAAGGCGTTGTTTATACAAATGTGAATTTAAAAATCAAAACATATTCACTGACAAATAGGAAACTGGAGTTGGTTTTAAAATTGTGATGACGATTGTTGCATGTTCCTTATGGTGTATTGTTCCTATAGACAAATCTAATGTATATATTGTAAGCTGTCAGATGACATCAAAATGTGCCTGTGTCCCCAATCAGAATCAGAATCAGAACCAGAATCAGAATCAGAATCAGAATCAGGGTTTATTGCCAAGTACATTTACACATACAAGGAATTTGACTTGGTGTATTGGTGCTAAACAATTAACAAGGAAATAAAGCAGAACTAGCAACAACTTAAATAATACAGTATAAGAAGATATTACAATATATAAAATAGAATTTAAAAATGTAAAATATAAAATATAAAAAATAAAAAACACAAATGTACAAAATGTGAAATGTAGGAGCTGTGCAGTGGACTATGAGAAAACATCTTAGTGTGTGTAACTACTCACAGAGTGCATGTAAGGAAGATACATTTTTAAAGTCCAGTGGACATTAATGTAACACATAAAGAACAGTTCAGCATTCACATTACTGAATATGATATTATATATGATATTACAATATGAGTGCCTCTACATTTATTAAACTTTGTGATGATTCTGTGCCCTAAAATGTAACAGCAGAACTAAGAAGCAACAGAGAAAGCCTCAATAGATCACCTGCTCCTGGCTTACTGTACTCCAGGAGCAATTAAGCCTGTTTGAATCGATGCCCTAACATTCAAAATTCACTTTTAATAACATCTCTAGGTGATGCTGGTTTTGGGGGTCAGTGACAGAAGCATCAATAATGATCTATCACGCCTTGTCTTCTAAGAATCCTCAGATATCCCTGATATGGTTCTGGGCTCCACCAAGTTGATGTTAGACCAATGAATGTATTTAGTAAAGGAGATGATTGAGCACAACAGGACACACTGTCTCAAGAGAGCATCTCGACTCCGTGGACTGGAGAGTACATCAAAATAATGCAGCAAAGCTTGCAAAGAAAAGAAGATGTTATTATTGGTCCCTGGGAAATAGGAGATGGTGCGAGGGTGAGAGAGCTCAGGAGTTAGAGGCAGACTAGATTACAAACGTGGAAGCGAGCCTCAGTCTGCACCGTCTTTGAAGACTCAGTTTTGCAAAATTTAAGGAGGGGAGGACAGAGGGGAGAATGTGTGACACACAGGACAATGTGAGAGAGTGTGCTAAATTATAAATTTACTGTAATATGGACAGTAATAATGTTGCAACATTTTGTAATTAAAGTTTTTTTGTTTTTTTTTGTATTATCATATTTATAAATGTGTATATATGTGCATGTGTATATATGTGTATATATATATATATATATATATATATATATATATATATATATATACTGTATATATATTTTTTATTTTATTTTATTTTATTTTTCCTTATAATTTATTTAATTGTAATTGTGTGTCTTGGAAAAATGTTTAAAACTCAATAAACATATTGTTAAAAGAAAAAAATATCAATTTACTGTTAAATGCCTATAAAGTATCTTTATAGCCTTAACAACATTGTATGTCAACACATTTGAATATTGTATTCTGTAATACTTAATACAAATATGTTTTTTATATGAGACTTTATTTTGTTATACTTTTATTTACGTTTTCTTTCCCTGAGACTAACATTAACTCAAGTAGTACTTTGGATGTATCCAACTTGAGATATTTTATAACAATATCATGTTAAATCTTAGGCCCATGCTTTCAATATCTTTGTTGTATTTTATTCTCAGATTTATCTCAATTTACAGATTTAACACAGGGGGGTGTGGTTTTCAGCATGGGAAGTGTTCCTGATTCCATTTGTAGTGCACTTTTAGTTTGAGCTGTAACGACCAATTAAGTTTCAGCAGGTTTTGGTGTTTACATCATAAAGCAAGCAGAAAATGGTCTGCACTGACATACCAGCTGCCATTGACCGTATTCTAACGACAACTGATTTAACTCAAAATGCAGTGTGTTGCTGTGTGGTATGAACAGCAGGCCAGTGCTGGTTTAAGGATGTGTTGTTTGAGTGTAGGGGGTCGGAGGAGCTGGACATAGAGGGATTTCTAAGTGAGGACGATGATTGCTGATGGGTTACGAGATTGGTCTTGAAACAACTGAAGCTAACATGGCATAAGTAAACATGTTATTACATAAATTCAGTGGTATCACTTTTTGTAAAAAATAATGATCAATCAGTCAAGGAAGACCATTAGGCCTGCATATTTTTAAAATCTGGGGATATCTAGAAGTGAGCTTGAGATAAGACGTTTAAATAAAGGTATTTGACCTGCGATATAATTCAGAGACATTACAAATGAACATCTAGTCAAACAAAGTCCTTAAATCCAGCATTACAAGCATACTAGAATTCAAAAACAGTAGTACTATCTTTACAGAATGAAATGGAATTATTGTGTGTAACAAATAGTTCCCTTATTGGATCCAACATACTGGAAACCACAGGGGAAATGTAGCATTTCAGCCCAACCCCCACCTCTTCTTTTGGGGGTATCAGTGTTAGTTCAACAATCAGTACAATAATTTTCACACATGGCGCTGTTGCTTTAATTCTTTGTTAATTAGCAGCAGGTGTTCTCTTCACAGTTCGTTAACGAGTGCTCATGTGAAAGGCTGTCAAGCTTCATTATCTGACATTAGCTGCTGTAGTCTGAGTAGTGTGTGTTCCTGCTCCTTCACACAGTTCAGGTGCCATAGACACTAACAGGTCGTGTGGGTGCTGGTATGGCGCAGAGGCTGGGCTAACAGTTCATACTAACATGTTTGTCACAATGGAGGACTGTTCTTGGCTTCATAGTAATGGAAACAAAAAACAGAGTGAAATAGCCTTCAAACAATGAATAACATAAATGTGTAATTCATTCTACCACTTCAAGGGAGGCATTGTATTCAGCTGTACTGTAGACGAAGAGAAACATTTTTATTCTGCTAGATATTTAAGGACAGTGCTTCAGTTATACATTTTAGCTAGCAAACATGTTCAAAAAAATAGCAATGCTAACATGCTTATGTTAAGAAGGTAGCTAAACATGAGTATGTTAGCATTCAGTGTTCATTTGCGTCTGTGTTCATTTGAATTATTTTACTCTTCTTTAACTTCTTTGCCAAGCTCACAATCATGGTTTAAAGTTTTAGCATGGTATCATTAGTAAATAAGCACAACACAGAGTAAACTTATCTGTCATTGAAATGTATAAAGGGGGGACCAAATATGATGAATTCCAATAGTTGTTGAGACATTTCTTTAACCGCAAATGCACCCCTTTTGTCCCAGGTAAAACCAAGGGACAAAGACAGTATCCATCATTAATACGCATAATAATGCTGCTAGCTTAGCTAAAATGTAAAGAATCGGCTAATTTCAAGTTAGCTTATCCGTAAAAAAGGGTTAAACTTGCATACAACAAATGGTAAAAAAAAATGGTGTCAAAGGGGTTTCATAAATGCATTCATATAACAAAACAAGCTTTTGTATATTCTGCACAGAATGGAAATATGAGTTCCATCTCTTGCTGCTGGCAGCATGTGCCATGTTGTTTAGTTTCTCTAACTGTCAGAAATAAGATGCTGCAGTGAATTATTGGAGGGTGTGATATTTTGGCAGTTTTTTGAAGTAGGACTACTATACTGTTATGCTTTGTTTCATTCTGTTTTGCTCCCTCACAATGGGCATAAGAGGGGAATGCTGTAGCCTACATAAATCAATGCGACAACATTGTCATTGCCAGTCCTCACGCATGACAATACCAGGCTGGCAGCAGCACTGCAGCTTTTCTATCGCTGAAGTTTACTCATTTATTTGTCACTAGCAGCACTTGCTTGCCCCTGTCATAAAATGCAAACAATACAGAAGCTATTCTTACCTATTGTAATATTTTCTGGTATTCATCTTTTATTCCACACAACTGATGTGTCGCCTCAGATGCATGATGCTTCAATTTCTGGAATTGGACAATGAGTCACAGCAATCTGAAAATAGATTGTTTTGAAATTTGGTGAACATCAAGTGCAAACACCCCCTACTGCATGACTGGATCATAAGCAATTCTGCCCTTTATACAACAGTGAAATTATTCTGTGGCTCCTGCTGTTCTTTCCCAAAAACCTACATATTAGCAGTTTATAAGAGTCTCTATTACAAAGCCGCGGGAAACACAGTCTGCAGCCATCCGCTTTCTGAGCTGATGCAGCATGCAGTCATCACAGGCTGAGTGAAGCATAAGCCGCCATCGAAGCAGCGTTCCCTCAGATGTATTTGAATAAGACATGATGCCAGTTTATTTTTGTAACATCTCCCACCCCAGACTGTTGGCAAGTATAGAGTTGTGACTAACCCTCTTCCAGTTTTCCACATTATGCTTAGAAAAAAAAAAAAACACTTAAGAGTGTGTCTGTGCTGGAGTTAATTAGGAAAAATTACTCATCAATATATAATTATTATTTAAGAATTATAAGCAGTGTATCACAGGGGGAGGGAATCTGCAAATGTGTATCTACATTTGAGTTCATTATTTTCTACTGACACAGTTTTTCCTCAGCTGACGTTTCAGCCCAGGCTCTCTGATGTTAAATAATAGATAGACATCACACAGCCACACTGCTCAGGAAGTTTTCGCCAAGAATCTCTGTAAGACGTTTGACTCCCAGGCCCTGTCCAAACTGCTCTGTTTAAACCAGACTGACTGTCCCTGAATGTTTCATGAGGTGCAACATAAAGGTTCACAGTGTAAAAAACTAAACAAAAAACATAAACACAGAAGCTCTCACAATCTGTCATTACAAAGCATGACTGATCATATTCAATGAAATGTCTTTATTCTGCAGGTCTGGAGCCAGCTTGTCCTGTCTGTGTGAAAAGACAAGGCAGAGGAGCAGGAGAGGAAATGATTGGCTGAGGTGTCATGGACAACGTCAGCACTAGCTCTTCCAGTATGCAGTGTGGACTTTCCTGCTGCGCATCACCAGTGGTGCCATAATCCAGTTATATCTGTGGGTGAGCATCCACCTCCTTTATTTTCAATTTTATGGTCATTTTTATACAAACTACTGTAAATGTAAGGCATGTGCTGTAGACACAGAGAAAGACATATATATATATATATATATATATATATATATATATATATATATATATATATATATATATTTTTTTTTAAGGTCAATTTCCATTTAAAAGGAGCTTTGTTAGAAATAGGCACGATGTCATAGTCATGTCTCTCAGGGTTTTCCGGGCTTTGACTGGAAAACATGTAGAGCAAACTTTCAAAGTAAAAGCGTGGAGTTTGAAAGACATGGGCATTTAACAAATAGAGGGTTTTGGATTCTTGATTTATAAAACAGAAAGAGGACAAAAGTCAGGATTTTAGGGCTCTGCTGCATCATTTGGGCTAATCATTTATTTTTAATTCATTCTAAATCTATCTGATATTAGTCCTCCCAAACATATATGGAAACTTTTTATGAACCCCCAATAAGTTAAACCAAGGCATTTTGTGACTGCAAAATGAGCCCCCTGGTTAAATTATTATTACTTTTTGTGTGTGTGTGTTTGGGGGGTGGGGGGGGGGGGGGGACTTGTGCTTTGATTTTAATTCAACTGAAATAAAAAAAACTCAAATTTTATCCAATATTTTCCAGCCATATGTAAATCTAACAAAGAATGATGCTCTTCCATTACTCCGGGCCTAAGCACAGGGCCAAGAAGTCAAACTATCATGGAGCAAAAGAAAGCTAAATTCAGTAATTGTGGGTCTTTGTGCTCTATTGAAGCCTTCAGATATTGTGATGAATAACCTAAACATGTTTCCTTTCCTTTACAGAAGAAAAAATAGGCATGAGATTTAAAAGGCAAACATTGCTATGCACATCTTATACACCATATAGGCACAGTGCCATTGAACAATAGACATGGGTTATGTATCTATAGACTAAAAAGGGAATGTTTTCTTTTGCAGCTTTTGAATGCATGTGTAATAATGTGTATTTGTTACATATTGTTCAATAGCCTCCATACTGCCACCTTCCCCAGCAGTGGGAGCAGGATTACTTTGGGAAATGATGACTTGTTTCCTCATGTGTAAAATGTGAATTGCAAACACCTGGGCTCACAGTATGTCTACTTCCTCCTTTGTTCAGTTGAGCAGATCAGTTAAAAAGTGCTTTTTCACAGTTAGTGCTCGGAGCAGGAGGAAGAGAGAGATACCCCTCAAGAGGGAGGGAGGTCTGCTGTAACTCATTTCAATGAACATGTGTGTGTTACAATGAGCCGAAATAGAAACAAAGAAACATCTGACAAACAAATAAGAAAACACACCAAATTCTAAACTTATGGAAACATAAAGGTACAACATTTATTGAAACTCAGAAAGTTAATGTTTTCTTTTTTCAGAGTTTGTCTTTTTAGATGAAGGCCTGTGTGGTAACATTTTTGTTTGAATATGTTTTATCCCATCTCATCTCAATATCAGACAATATAGAATCAACATAAGGCAAATCAATTTCTTCTTTTGTTCTTTACAGTTCAGCTTTTTGCAAACTCTTGAGTAAGAATACAGTTATAGGCTGTCGTTCATGAAAAATTGAATCTGTGAATACATTAGTTTAGCATTCACTCCTGGTCTTTGGAGTCCTCGTCCGTCAGTAGTTTTTCAAACATAGCGTATTGTAGCACAGCAGCACGTCCGTCAGGAGTGTTTGATCGCTTTGATGTAACATACAATTATATGTTTGGATAAAAGCGTCTGCTAAGTGAATTGTAACATTGTATATTAACATGCTGGTATTATATCTCTGTACTGTGCAATACAACAAGAAAGCAATTTCTTTGATACAATGTCTTTATTATAATGGACTATAAGCCAGTCATGATGCAGAGTTGTTGACTGGTATATGCAGCTTTAGCACTTAGATCAAGTGAACTGTAAACTTGCACTTACTTTAATGCCATTTTCTAACCACATTGTTGAAATCATTATAAATGGTTTGAATGAATTACCAGTTAACAGCTTTTATTTTGCAATGAGATTTTTCAAAGGGATTCAAGGCTGAACCAAATGATCTAGGACTCTGCAAATTTGCCAAACAGTCCACCCCGCAGTCTGATGACATCATTTCCTGCCATTTGGCCAATGATTCTTTTTTTTTTTGCATTGGGCATTAAGTCACTGCCCCGTCCTCAGTGATGGCACAGATGAGCTCATCCGGCTGGCAAATGGCAAAAAGCTCTTTTTCATTGCCTCCTCCAGTGGATGTGAACCTCCTTTCTTTGGTGGTATTATTTTATAACCTTTAAAATTATGAGGTTTCTGCAGAGGTCTAAAACCATTACTTGCTCCATCATGTCACTCTTTTATTGCTTTTGGTGAGGCTGTAATGTTGCTCCGTCTGCTGCAGAATATTATTTTGTTTTCACATCTCCAAGTAGACTATAACGCAATATGTGTCTCTGAAGTTCTTTTTGTTTTTTTACTTTCCTGAATGAGACTTTTGTCTGTATTAGTGCTGCTGCCATCTACAGCCTATTACATGTGTTACTGAGGAAGTTAATTATGAGTGCTTGTACCCATCTGTCCCCTCATACCTGAGACCAAAAGACATATCAGTTTGTTTGAGTAGATCATGCGTCAAAATGTTTGTTTAGTGCAAAAATGAATACAAACTCTGACATTCATTGATTTTTATTTTCAAGGTTGCCATGGCTTCTTGATCTGTTGAGTGTCAACACGTCCATCTTTCTCTCCAGGTAATGTTGAGCCAAATAACCAATCCTGGAGATGCCGAAGAGAAGAGATATTCTTGCCATCGTGTTGATCGTGTTACCCTGGACTCTGCTCATCACTGTTTGGCACCAAAGCGCTATAGCTCCACTCCTCGCCATCCGCAAGGGTACGCATGCAGCGCACTTCACCGGCAATATCAAACCCTTAAGTGGGTCCTCGATCCTCACACTGCACTTCAGGTTTAGATAACAGGGCCGTTCATTTGGAGGTGCTTGGAAAACCATGACCATCAGCTTCATCAGAGCTCAATAACACTTGTCCAGTTATTGTAAACCTCATCAGTGTTTTTACATGCATGATGAAGACTTAAGAGCTAGCATCATATTTCATACACAGAGGAACAATTGTCAAGTCATCTATTCTGTTTTCGTGTCTGTGTCGTCTGAATTATTATCATGCTTGCCTACAAGATGTTATGAAACACTCTCATAGTGGGAAAGCATCGTTTGTTTCATGCATCTAGATACAAACTAGTCCCTGATTTCACTTTTTATATCCAGTGGAAATTCATTTCAGAGACTTGTCTAATAAGCAATTTGAAGTGATGGGTTTTTTTTCTGCTTCTTGAGCTACATGGAATATTCTGCTTCCATGTGTAATATCCTGGTTGCTCACCCAGTCTGAGTCATTAGTACACACACCCATGAGCTTTTCTCAGAGACCATAAACCAACAGTGTAAAATGTCAAGAATACTGAAGAGTAAACAAACTCAAATTAGAGAAACAGCAAATCAATAACGCTCTCGCCTTCTTATTAGAAAGTCAAAAATACACATTCAGCGCCTAACAAACAAAACAGGTTTACACAAACCACACAAACCAGTCAGACACACAAAAGGAGTAAACAACAGTTCAATTGAATAGTTTTTAGATTTTAAATCTGATCAGTTTTACAATCTATGACAAAGATCCAAAAAACTATTCAAGTAAATCTTTGTCTTTCTGAAAACAATGAAACCCTTTTTAGTAATTTGATTATCTAATGGGATTAAGTGACAACTAAATAAAGTTAGAAGAAATCTTTTTGGCAGTGTCATTTGACCCAGCTGTTCACACAGGCTGTCTTTCATGTGCTTTTAAAAAAGAGAAGCGAGAATATTTATTTTGGCAGCGCGCTCCCTGGCAGCCTCCGTTGAACATCTGGCCATCAGCAGATTGTGTTAATCTATGTGCTGCAGAGATATCCTCCTTATGTTGGAGGTGTGAGTGGTGCTTGAGCAGAACAGTGACAAAAGATTGCCATTAGCACAATGAAAAGACATTAAAAAGCCTAATGATTTAATTATCTTATTCTATTCATCATGACCCAAAAAACACTCGGGCCAGAATATCACAGCCTTAAACTCCGGAGTCGACTCGATGTGTGCCAGCTGACTGATTCTCTTTCATGTATTTACAGGTCTTAACTAAGCAGTCACCTTTATTCTCACATAGACAGTCAAATGTATTTTGTCTTTCTCACAGATTGAAGACATTAGAGAGAGATAGAAGGTATGGTCGCACACAGGTTACCATTGTAGTGCTGCAGCTGCTGTGATCTTTGATGATGAATTCAAATGTTCCAACATAATCACAAAAGTAGAAAAAACAGAGCTCAAGCTCAGTGAGGTATTTATAGAATTACTCTAGAAAAACATTCCCCAAAAAATGAGAAAATAAAGATATATGTTCAATAAAAATCAATGCAAGAAAGAAAATCAGTTGACATGTGAAATCCTTTAAGATTGCAGTTCATACATTTTAATCAGTTTCTGGTTGTATCTGCATTTCCTACATGCATCTATTAGTGTACATAAAAGTGTAAAAATCACCCGTGAAACATGCATTTTTGATTTGACTTCAACTTCAACTTTTTTTTTTATCTCCAAAGGGCGATTTGTTTTGCATTAAGGCATAACAGGAAAATGTAAAATGTTAGAGGCACTGAATATAGCAACCTTGTAGAAACAACAGCGATCCTTGACTGAGGCTCTTAGCAGCTTCCGAAATCACAGAATAAAAGCATTTTTATAAAAGAATGTCTTGAGTAGGGATGTAAAACAAGGGACTGAATCTGCAGGTATGATCTTTAAGTTCAGTCCACGCTTAAAAAAAGAATTGAGGTCTAACTCAAGTTGAGCCTTGAAAATAGTTGCAATCAAACTGCAAGACGCAGCCCATAGTCATCATAGCATTTTTGCATGTTTATAGATGTCAGGAGAATAAAGTGTTTTAAATACTTTTAAAGGTCATCTCAACCCCCCCTCCTGAAATGAACAGTGGTAGTAAGCAGTGAAATGGAGTCTGTGGTGGAGTCTGAATTTAAAAAAAGAGGGCATGACTACTGGACCTACATACCCGCATTTTTCTTAATGTGTTGAGAAAGGCCTTAAGGCAACACTCGGGGAATAGCCGGGCTCATCTCTCCTCTCCCTGTGCTCTTGCTGTCTCTCTGTCCATCAGCTGTGTTATCCTCTCACAGTGCCTGCTTTCACTTTTTGCAGCCTGTCACCACCTAGTAAAAGAGATCTTTATCATTCCAGAGAGGCTTGCAGTCCGCCACCACCGGCTCTCAGGTACACTTTACCCCCATTGGGTTTAAGTCACCTGAGGAAAAATATACAAAGGGCAGCCCAAGGTCGCACTAATGTCTTACATGTCTTCTTATCCCCCAAATGTGCAGATGACGGTGTGGAGGGGAAGAGGGAGTCAGGCGGCCCGGCTCAGGACTCTAAGGAATACTGTGCTTCAGATAAGGACATAGTGGAGGTGGTGAGGACAGAGTATGTGTACACACGGCCTCCACCCTGGTCTGATGTTCTGCCCACCATCCACATCATCACCCCGACGTACAGTCGCCCGGTGCAGAAGGCGGAGCTGACGCGGTTGGCGAACACGTTCCTCCATGTTCCCAACCTGCACTGGATCCTAGTCGAGGACTCGCAAAGGAGGACGCCACTCGTGACGCGACTTCTCCGAGAAACTGGGCTTAACTACACCCACCTCAATGTAGAGACACCCAGGAACTATAAGCTGCGGGGGGACACTCGGGATCCTAGAATCCCCCGGGGCACTATGCAGAGGAATCTGGCCCTGCGATGGCTGAGGGAGACCTTCAACGCCAACAGCAGCCAGGCTGGGATCGTCTACTTTGCTGACGACGACAACACGTACAGCCTGGAGCTGTTTGAAGAGGTCAGAGCTGGTGTCACACGTTAAACCCTGCTGATAATGTACTGCTGTTCATTTCATGCATTTTTACAAACTTATAAAATGGGTGGAAAAGGTCTAGAAAATAGGCTCAATGACAGCAGGGCTTGATCTGACAACATGTTTTAAAATGTGGTGCAGGACTAGAGAGTGCAAGTTTGCAGGTCGAGACAACAGCAAATGATGGATAGCATGAACTTGAAGTTGAATTACTAATGAACCTGCTGTAGAAAATGATTCTTGCAAGAGGCATTTTGCTTATGCAAAAAAATAAAAAAATAAACAAGAATAGATGATAAAACTACAGTCATGTTCTACAGAGAGAGAGAGAGAGAGATAGAGAGAGAGAGAGAGAGAGACATAGTACGAGAAGGTGGAAGGTGGACTTGCTAATGCGCAGTCTACAGTGTGCAATTACTCTGACCCACTCTTCACAAACCCATGATATTTTCTGATGAGCTGACTCAAACCCATTGTCGGTGAATAAGTAAATAAACAGACAACAATGACCACAAAGATCCTTTTTCATTTTCACATTACATCTGTGGTAAGTTATTACAATTTTGAAATCTATTATATTCAAAGAGAATTACGTATTATGTTTGTAGTAGGCCACTGCTGTTAAGTTTATGGGATTATTACATTTAAACTGCACGTCTGTATAATGTTCGTAGTTTATTGCGCTCGTGGGCTGTTATTAAACCTCCTTCATTTGTAATTTAATCAGATGCAGAGTAACTACAAAGAATGTCCTGCTCAATTCCTTGTCATAACACAATCACCTCATTCTTAACTCTTATCTACAAAGGTAACTAGCTTCAAGCATAACTCCAATGCATTAGCATCAGGCTCTGTCTAACATAAGAACCAAACCCTACAGTTTGGAACTCACAGGTTTTGCTTCCAACTTCACACTTCACATTTTCTTCTATTCTCAAGGTCCAATCCATCTTCAGAAGCGTCACCACTGATGTAAACTTGAGTTCCATGTGCACAGTTAGTAATTCAGGTGACCTGGGAGATTTCTCAATTCTCAGCAGAAACAGGGAGGCATGCCAGTTTATCATGTTCAGAAAATTTGAAAGCTGCGCAGCCATTTGGCTGTAGAGGAGAGCTTTGGATTGATCCGGAAAAACTAAAACTGGCGAGCCCTCAGCAACATATTACATCCAGTCATTTTGTGCACAGCTCAAGTTAAAACTCCTGCACAATACTGTTTTTCAATACTGTTTATGTAGGCTAAGTTCCTTCTTTTGGAATATGATTGAATCGATGTCTTCGTACACAAGTCAACTTTATTTTTTTTAAATAATTATTATACTTTTCAGTTGATCCATTCCTGCTTAAAGGCTTTATATGTGATTTTCTGATCCAGCAGATGTCGACCTTGAGCACCAGCATGAAACCAAAACAACTTGCGCTGCATTGTTGTGTTAGCATGCTAATGCTAGTGATCTTTATTATGCTGGTATCTTCACACTGCATGTAAATTTACCTGAAATGAGTGTGATCTAGAAACACAGTTAAGCAGTGAGTACAGTATGTTATTCTTCTTTTCTCTAGTCCCTCAATTAAACTACTTTTATACACGAGGGGAGGAGTCAGCCGGCCGTCCTGACGATGTAAACAAACTGAAGATAGGACTCTGAAAACTCTGAAAACATCACAGACAGTGGGACTCGGGTGTTACACCATTGTAGACAGTCATGACTCACAGAGTTATTTTCAGAGGATATACTTGATTTATATTACATTTAAGTGTGAAAAATCACATATAGAGACTTTAAGCGTAATACATGATATTCAGCACTTGCTAACCATAGTTCACAGACATTTTGTCTAGTCTAAGGAGGGTCAACAAAAAATATCTCTGATACTTTAAGCGTTTTTTTTTTAGCTCTATACAAGCAGACCTCCAGGGATGGAGAGCTTGTAGAGAGAAGTTTGGGCATGTAATCAGTACATCTCAGGCCATCCATCTTGACATCAGTTGAATTACCTGAGCAGACACGGTCTAGGTCCTCTGAGTATTAGCCTCCAGTCTTGTTAGTAATGCAGACGGGGTCTGTAGTAAATGGAGCGCCGGGTATTGACGAGGCCTGTCATTACCTTTCTCTGGGAATCAGCCGAAGTGCTCCGTCTCCCTCAGAGGCCCTCCATCACCTCCAGCAGGCCTATTTATGGGCCAAAGACATGGCCCTGAGTGAAGAGGAGATGAGGGGGTAGAAATGGAATTGGAAAGATAAACATAGAAAAACAATTAAGGAGAAAGAGAATGTGACAGCAGATAGATAGAAAGCAAGAGTTGACTTCAACTACAGTAAAACAATATGACATTCTTATACTTCCGCAAATGATAGTAGTTAAAATTACCCTTCTATAGTCGAGACAGGGTTGAAAATGTGATGTTCTGCCGGAGGTGTTTATAGCACAATAAACAACTTTGGTAATCCAAAGCTGCTTTTTTTAGTTTTGAGCAAAAATCTCAAATTCAAAATCACTGGGAACAACCAAATTATCAGCAAATTAAAAAAATGCTCAAATCCTTTCAAATCTCTTAACTGTTTAAAAGTTTAAGTGAGGTAAGACCATAGACCTTGAACAACTGTTTTGTTATGCTTGGAATAAAGCCCAGGTTTGTTTATACAGTATATGTACAACAAGTGAGTGTTTAAAAGAAGAAGACATAAACCATTGACATGATAGTTTGTGGTTCAAACACACACAAGACTGGATGTAAGACGTCGAGATTGCACCAGATGAAAATGTCAACAGTTCTTTTGAGTGCAGATGAAGCACAGAGCTGCATGCGTGACGCTTTATTTCCTCAGAGTGACACAGAGACAGTCGACCTCAGAGCAGGTAAAACAATACGCTGCAACAGCAAAAAAAAATCTAACTGCAATTATTGTTCTTTCTTATCGGTGGTATAGATAATTTGGTGTAATAAATTGTTAATGGAGGTATGTATTAACACCAGCAGTGTGGAGTATAAAGTATATAAAGTAATTCTATCACAGTTTGTAGCTCATACTGGTTTTCGGTGTAATAAAAATTCAAAACGTTCATAAAAAATGAATTTTTCACAGATTAAGTAGAAAGAAATTGACGAGTTATGTGGCTTTATATGGAAAGTTTGTTTCCATCCCAAACCACAAAGTTATTGACTTGTTGGCATGTTCTATTTGTAACCAACAGCACAACCAGCACACTGTTCGCAAACGCATCCTTTAAGAATAACTATCAGCAGGAGAAAGAAGGGGGACATGTTATTAGAATGTCTACTTTAGTGTCTGCTTCAAATGTAAGAACATATAAATATTCTAACGATTTTGCATTTGCTTACACCCCAGAAATCACTGAGAAACAATTATCAGAATGCAAAATATCACAATTCTATCATTATTTAAGCTACTCAGTTTACATGAAACTAATAAAACAAAATACTGCTGAACTTTGTTGCCCAATTTGTGGCACTTCCCTACATGTGGGTAGTGCAGGAACTAGAGCTATTTGACCTGGGCGGATATACCCTCCAGATCCTGCAGGCAGAACACTTTTTTACTTTTCCATAGTGTGTATTGGAAATGAATGAGTCTCTTGACATTACCCACAATGCATTGCTTTGTGCTTCCTTTTGATCTTTGATTGTATATATGTCTATGAGGGAAGAACACATTTGACAAAGCAGGTTGGTTAGTGGTATCAGTTATTGCATGGGAACAAAAAAAGATACATACACACAAACCTTTAGGTTAAAGCGGCACCTCTGCATAATGTACAGAGGCAATTCTGGAGTCCCGAGGAGCCCGAGGCAAACATTCACAGGGGGCCCCTCCAAACAGCATCCCCATTATGTCATACATAATGTGACACCAACTGATTTTTTTAGTGGAAGTGTCTTTCCCCCATATTTAGGGCTAGACAAGCATCATTCAGGTATTTACTACTATATGAGTGAGTGCTGTCTGATGGGGCCACTTAGGGGGGTTTCCTACTGTCATTGCAAACTTTGCACATTTTGAGCCACTGCTGTGTTTTAAAGTTCATCAGCCCTTGGGGGGTCCCCTACTGGCCTGAAGCCCCAAGCAGTTGCCTGCCTTGCCTGCTGAAAAACAGTGCCTCTGATCATGAAGCATATTTTATTGAGAAAAAAAAAATCCAAGTGTTGATAAAGGAAATCATAAAGGGATAATCAGAACATAACTCTCAGCGTACATGTAGGGCCAATGAAAGATAGAAAACAAACGTTAAGAGAAAATAAAACATTGGATCCTGTGTGTTAAATTATAGCAGCACGCTCACATGGACACACACATAGAAGCACTCAATATCTTCCACCAATTAAGCCCAGAGCTCATTAAGTCCCAACAATCCTGCCAAATCTTATCAAGACACCCAGCACAGTTGCTTTCCCTACAGCTCAAATCAACTGATTCCCTTAAGCCCCCCCCGGCCAGCCTCATGCTGTTTACACCCTGATAGTCTCTGATCCCCCTGAACTGACCACACAGCAGCCCATCAGATCACACACCAATCTAGCACAGCATCCCAAATGCAAGGAGGATTTGAATGTGATTAACACAAACCCAAAAACCATGCTTCAAGATTCTCACATGTACAAACCAGCTTGCATACAGACATGCTCTGCAGACAAGCGCTGTCATTTATCTTAATCAAGCCACTATACATGCATTTGCCCCTTCATTTGAAATAGCCCCTGCAGTATCATTATTTCTGCTGCATTGAGTTTGAGTTCCCTCATTGTAAAAAAATTTACCTTTTATTGCTGCAGCACCCCCATGCTAGAACTGCATAGACTCACAGAGAGGCAGACAAAGAAAAGGGCGGCAACATCGTTTGATGATGGAAGATTAAAAAAAACTAAACTTAGAGGAGGATGGCAGTGCTCTTGTGTGGAGAATCTCCTCAGCCAACTAGCGGCTTGAGCCACTTGTTCTAATTGCCTGGCTCCTTCAAAGACTCTTGGAACTGTCCACGTTTACTCTCTTAAAAGATGGCTGCATCTAATTAGCTCAGTGTATGGCAGCTGTGGTACAATGTGTGGGATCTGCCCTCGTTTCTGTGTGTCAGCTGCTCATAGCACAATAGCTTGGTGAATGTTCACCGTCATTGGGTCGCCTTCATAGTCTAGTCCTGTGAAGGCTAGTCCTCATCGCAGCAGTTGTGGGTTAAAATCTGATCTCGACCTTTTGCTGCATGTTATCCCTCACTCTCTCTTCCCAAAATTTCCTCTCTTTTTCTGCTGTCCTATCCAATGAAGGCCAAATAATAATTAAAAAATGATCAGAATGAATGATAGCAGCAACTCTAATGACTGCGCCTCCGCTGTCAAGATGGCAGCTAAATGCTCAAGTACTGTGTCTCACTGTCATGTACTCTTCTTATTCAGTTGACTAATTTCCTCTTTTCTCTCCTCCATCTCTTCTCTTGACGTTTCCTCTTGCTAGATGAGAACGACTCGGAAAGTTTCCGTGTGGCCTGTGGCATTTGTGGGCGGCTTGCGGTACGAGTCCCCCAAGGTCAATGCAGCTGGAAAGGTGTACGGCTGGAAGACAGTTTTCGACCCGCATAGGCCCTTTGCAATCGACATGGCTGGCTTCGCTATCAACTTAAGGCTCATCCTCTTCAAGCCACAAGCCTATTTTAAGCTCCGGGGGGTAAAGGGAGGCTACCAGGAGAGTAGTTTACTTCGGGAACTCGTCACACTCAACGACCTGGAGCCTAAAGCAGCCAATTGCACTAAGGTAATTTCTTTCTTCTAATTGACTTGAACACTCAGTAGTTAAGGGGTTTTTGTGGATGGAAAAAAATGATTTGAATGTGTCAAATCTTAGCCAAATGGTGTAAAAAAAAAAAACAATCAAAAACTGCCAATTTATCTATGTACGAGGTCAAGTCCTGCATTCTAATCCTATTAGAGTAACAGTGCAAAAGTGTCATAAAAAAAATCTACCTGATATAATTTAAAGTAAAAGTGTTTGTTCTACAGTCAAATGGAAACCGATTGATCATTTTGCACAACTAATAACTTCTTAATATAATATTTGGTCATTGTACGGTGGTTCCCAACTTTGGGCTCCTTCAAAATATCAACAGATAAATCTGAGAGCTTGTGAGATGATTAATGATGTAGAAATGAAGTTAATTTTCTTCCCAGCACACATTATTGACACATTAAAAAGGGCTCCACGACCCATTTTCAGGTCCCGACCCACCAGTTGAGAACCACTGCTGACAGAGGTCACAGGTGGGAGCAACGTTCAAATTAAACTATTAATTAAATTGTATTGGTTTATCATGGGTTTGATCATGAAATCTTAATAAGAGTAGGTATAACCAAAACAAGAATAAACTTTATTACTGTGTTACTGTATAACTTTATGTTTATGTTATCATCGCTGTTCAAAGCATTCTGAAAAGTTGTGGTCAGTGGTGGCCTGTTGGAGTGGGACTGAGGGTGGTTTGGGTGGTGGGATGAGTGAAGGAGACAAGAGGATGTGGGGAGGGATGAATGGCTTTCTATTTTGTATTTTGTGCATCAAGATAATGTAATAAAACATATATAAAAAAGTGTCTAACTTTAAAATGTAGAGTTGGATAGAGAGGCATAAAACTTCTTTTCACTTCTGGTCATAGTAAACTTGTAACCTGCAAAGCCATGTGCTGTATATTTTCACAGTGCTATATTCAGGCAGCAAACTAGACATTATAGCAGATGGGTATATTCTGTGTCAGACTGACATAAAAAAACTTTGTAGCTTCAGTCTATCAACCTTATTCCTCTTCCAGCCATAATACCAGTAAAACCAAACACATTATTTTTCATGAATACATAAACAAAGTCAAATAAATTGATCATTCTGTATAATATCAACTTTGCAAAAGACACAATGCATTTTATTATAGGCAGTTTCTGAACCTCAGAAATACAGGAATTATGTAAACTTGGGACACATTTCTGGTTACTTAAATGTATTTTTGTTATGTCTTTGTTTTGAGAGAGCTGCTGTTTTAAAATGTTCAGAATTTTGCTTTATCCTCATAATGGGTGTGCTTAAAAACACTAGGTATTGATCATTTTAACCCTTACAAAAAAGCAAATGAAAGCAAATTTCCCCAAAAACTGTCTTAACTATTGCTTCATAGGAAGACCAAATGATGTTATAAGGGGGAAATAGATTTAATATGATCTTGCAACATTCCATATCAGTTAATACAAAATGGTAAATGTTTTCTTGTTGGCTTATCCGGACAGGTTGATCATGTTGGTTTATAAGCTAAACATGCTTCTTTAAGGTCCCTGAGCTTCTATAAATGAACATATTTCATTTATTGAGGCTGCTGTTTTGCACATCCTCCCTTAAGTTTCTTTTCACCTTCTTCTGCAATATCTTTATTTAAAAAAAAAAGGATGAACACAGGATGATTATGTTGCGGTGACAATGTCAATAAGTGCAAACTTGTTGCTGAGAGGTTTAGTATCATTGATTATATTTCTTGCACTGCCCACTCAAACTCTTCCACACAGTAACATGTTTGAGAAAGAGCTTGTGAGCAGCAGCAGCAGCAGCGTTCTTCTCCATGCCCGTCCTGCTTACAGCTCTTGGTCTGGGTCACATCTCTTAAGCCTCTCTGGGCAAGAGGAGTCAGCCAGAGGGCTTTAGCTCGCCAGTATCCATCCTGCGATCACCTCCACAGAGGCACACACACAAAGAGAGAAAGATGGACACCGAGAGACACTTTCAGCCAGCTTTCTCTCCTGCTACCTCCCAGCCATTCACAAGGGTAAATGAAAAGAGGGGATTCAGGGAACGGCTGAGAGAGGGGGGGATGTCAAACTGATTACAGATGAGCGAGGGGATGGACAGAAGGGCGGGAGGGAAGGAGGAAGAAAAAATGGAAAGTCGTGCGTGGGCATTTCTCTTCCTTATAATCTAACACTTCAGATGCGAGCGTGACTATTAACCTCCCCCTCCCCCCAAATACACCTGAGCAAAGAGGGAGTGGGCTCTTGGCACATCTCAAACATGCCCGATGCATAATTCATGGCCGCTGCCACGGTGAGATGAAAGGGGACGAGTTCCAACACAGAGAGGAGCGGGGGGGAAATGAGCTTGACATTTTTTTTCTTTCCCCCCACCCCTCTTCTCCTTGCCATCCTATCCCTGGATGTTTTCTCTGGTCCGAGGGAGGGGGGGCAAATTAACCCAGTCTGACGGCTCGGTAACACACTATCATATACTAAGGAGAGCTGTGCAAAAAAAACTAAAGTGCCTCTGCAAAAAGGGAAAAAAAAGCTCATACTGTGTGTCGAAGCCTTTTGAATCACCTGTCATTTGAAAATTAGCCATCATCCCATGGTCTGCACAAGACTTTACACAGGCTGTGACATCTTTGTAAGATAGCACACTCGTGGTTCCTCTTCACTCCCCTCTAATGCTGGGTCCATGCTCAAGTAGCTCTTTACACACAGACAGGTCCGTTTGGAGCTATAACTAGAATTGACTGTTTTGAAGAACTTGAGGCAGAGAGTGCTCTGAATGAGTGCATTAAGGGAACAGCATGTTACTAATGCTGCTGTCATTTGTGTTTCCCTTTTCTCACAAGATACTCGTTTGGCACACAAGAACGGAGAAACCTGTGCTCGTGAACGAGGGGAAGAAAGGATTCACAGACCCCAATGTGGAGATTTGACCCTTTCCTCCCGGACCAGGGTAATTATTCTCTGTCACATACAACATTAACCCTCATTGTTCTTTAAAGGCTTTATATGTGATTTTTTGATCCAGCAGATGTCGCCCTTGAGCACCAGCATGAAACCAAAACAACTCACACTGCATTGTTGTGTTAGCATGCTAATGCTAGCGATCTTTATTATGCTCGTATCGTCACACTGCATGTAAATTTACCTAAAATGAGCGTGATCTAGAAACACAGTTAAGCAGTGAGTACAGTATGTTATTCTTCTTTTCTCTAGTCCCTCAATTAAACTACTTTTATACACGAGGGGAGGAGTCAGCTGGTCGTCCGGGCGATGTAAACAAACTGAAGATAGGACTCTGAAAACTCTGAAAACATCACAGACAGTGGGACTCGGGTGTTACACCCATTGTAGACAGTCATGACTCACAGAGTTATTTTCACTTTTGATTTCTATTATATTTACGCATATAAAGCCTTTAAACAAATATCCTGCAGAAGGGAACCAGCCATGACCTTTACCACGTTCTAATCAAATTCATCAAACAACAAAAAGAGCAGGTGTTCTTATTATTTCCGATTATATGGAGCATTCATTTCTAAATGTGATTTCTCTTAAGGCCCAATCACAGCAGCTCTTACTTAATTAAATGCCACTAATGAAATAAACAGGTTCAATTGACGTGTATTACGGTTTAGCACTCTTTCTCAGCATATCTTAATCCTTTCTATTGCAGTTGATTGGCCTTGGACCTGCAGAGGAGGAAAAAAAAAAGAAGCTGAGTCGCTTGATAAGTGCAACCAGCGCTCAAGTCTTAATCATGAGAAAAAAAAAGGAAATGGGGCCTTTGAAAGAGGATTTAATCCTCTTGGCTGGATCTGACATTTAAAAAAAATATGGACTCCATCAGTCTAAATGTATCATATTAAAGCACAGATTAGTACGAGGCAGCTGGTTGCTCGTCTGGTCTAAGACTGAAGTGCAGAGGAGACAACGCATCACAGGGCGGATTGTGGACGGACGTGACCTGCACATTCACGGCCAACTGAGGACATCCTTACAAAAGAGACAGCACAATATGACAAGCATACAGCCAGCAGATTCAACCAAACAAGCAGGTTCAAGAATATCCTTCACCTCAAATGACTGAAGGGGGAAAAAAAAAGACTAATATTGTCTGGATCTGCACGTGGTACGAGAAGAGAGGAACTCCTCTCGACCACAAGGAGAAACATCATCAGCCCGGACAAACACCCAACTCTGAGAGCAAATGTGTCTCGTCTGGATTTTTGCAAACACAAACACTGCGAGGGGAAGGAATGTTCTTTTGATAACTATGAAATGTTTGCTTTAATTTAATTGAATTCCTTTTGACAAGCACTTGACTTGCTAGTTCAATTCTCTTGACTCTACCTACATGTACTCTTGGGTTATCATTGTTCATTTTAGAGTGTCATTATTACTCATGCATTTAAAGTCAACCAAACACTTGAGGAGAGAGACTGCTGTTTTAAATGTGAGCCCCCACCCCCCCCAACCCCACCCCTCGTCCCCTGGTGGGGCATGGTAACACATTCAATCCCAACGCTCCTTTAAGCACTTATAAAATACACATAAAAGTCTCTTCTTTTCCCTCCCATGGTGATTTCCTCACATTGACAGATGACATGGCACAGGTTCATTCTAGGTTCAACACATGGATAGAGTTACAGCACATCACCAATCTCATTTGGTAACAGAAACTCCACTTTGTGACACGTTCAGAACTTTAAAAACCAGCTACACGGTAGATTTATGAATGCTGAACTAATTGCAGTACTATGACAGAGGATTAGGGCCACGTCACATTTATTTAAAAAAAAATTAATTTACGAGAATAAAGTCGTAAATTTACGAGATTGAACTAGTATTAACTAGTTCAAAACGACTTTAATCTTGTAAATTTACTACTTTATTCCCGTAAATTTACAACTTTATTCTAAAATTATATGTTTTTAACATGGCCCTAATCCTCCGCCGTACAGTATAAATGCCATATAAAGTTTAATCTGTAAAATAGAGAGTAAGTATAGTGAGTTAAAATGCCCATCGTCCATGCACTCCTAAAGGTGGGGTCCCTCTCCTCTCTTAAAAAAAAATATGTCTGCCATGTGAAAGAAGTGGAATTAACTAAAAGCTAAATAAGGACGCTCAGGCTACATCTGCTAACTTATATTACAACTCACCTTCAAAGAGTGAGAAATAAATCAAACATTCAGATAACTGATGCATGGCCCTAAATATTGTTTAGAAGATTCCACTGATGAAACTAGATAATGCTACTTTCTAATTAACAGCAGGCTAAAGAAAAGCACAACAAAAATGAGTCGAGGATTTGGTAGCAACACTGACTGACCACGTTCGCTTCTGTGTGTCATGGTTTCACTTTGTATGAGTATCTGTTTGTTGTACATTCACTGGATCACAGCAGCAGGGACAATAGACATCAGAAGGCTGACGCTGCGTGCTGAACACTGTAACAAAGTTATTCTACACCTCGTATAATAGAACCTCTTCCTCAAACTCTATAAATCATCCCCCTCTCTATGGTAGCTCTTATCTAACACTGCCCTGCAGAAGTAGCTGGAGATAATTCAAACAGAGCCTCTGTACTGTTGCCAGATTGTCTCTGTGCAGTACCCCCCCCCCCCCCACCCTTCAACACACACAAACCCCAAAATACACCGCTGCAGTATCAAAACTTACAAAGACGTCACAGCCTCTTTGGGCTCATCAGCCAGGAGAAAATTGTGTTGTCTCATATTTCACTCATTCAGACACTGGCTGTTTGGTGACGCTCATAAAAAGTGTCCCTTTTCAGTGACTCCACATAACACACAGGAATCGGCAACTACTTTACAACTTGTTCCCCATTTTTTATTCTTAATAAAACACATTTTATTATATTTATTAATGTATTTATTGCAAGTGTGGATGTCGATTCAATCAGTGTTTGCCCTTAAATCTGTATTTTCCAACTGCTCTCTAAAAGGCATGAATACTGTGTTATTGGTCAAAGTTTGGACACACCCAGGGGCGTGTCCAAACTTTTTTTTGACTGGGGTGGCCCAACTAGGGCTCTGACTTATGTAGGGGAGCCACAAATACCCTGTCTAACTTCACCAATAACTACTTTATAACACAAGATGATTGGTTGTAAAATTAAGTCCCACAGGGACACAGGGATAATAGCCAATCACAGTTTTAGGATTTTTGGGTTGGCACTTATGGTGGCCAATCAGGCTTCTAGGGGGGGCCCGGGTCACCCCTCTGGACACGCCATCTTCTCTAAAGCTTTGCTGTTCCTCTGAATTCTACTGGATTGGTCGTTACTAGATTTGAAGATAAACGCTGAATTTATCTGAAAGGTTGAGTTACACTTAAAAGGGTGTCAACGTCTGTATTTGAACATTTAAGAAGCAGCATAACTTTTCATTTTGTTAAGGTTCACAGTAAAACTGAATTTTCATTAACGAGCAGTTTCCTGATTGAATACAATTCTGTGATACTCTGTGGTGTGACCTGAAACAGAAGAACAATTTATAGTCCTTTAACTCACAACTGATGCTGTTACAATCATCTGATTTTTTTCTTCTCCCTCTGAGCAGATGATGTATTAAGCAATATCTAACACTCATGAAGAATAAGTCTGTTAGAACCATCCGACCTGAGCGTTTTTCTCTGAGGGCTTCTCTAAGGCACAATACACTTCACACACGCGCACACACACACAAGTCCTACCTTTTGCCTCATCTCCATTTTCATCTTCCAGTCTCATGTGATTCACATTTTATGCATGTGACTCTTAAGGTTGTTTATTTGCCACAGCTATTTTGTCTCAGAGAAAGATGATAGTTGAATCAAGAAAAATAAATAACTGAGAAGAATCTGACTAGTGCTCGGGTACTGTGTCTGTTGGCTTTGTGTGTGTGTGTGTGTGTGTGTGTGTCTTTGGAAATCTGGCACATTTTGCCCCGAGGGCGTGCATGAAGAAGCACATTACCTTGTTGAGAAACACATTGATGACACCCTGATGCAGCAGTTGTACATATTTTACCACATCTGCTCTGTGGGCAGTAACTAACAGTATTAATATAGTTTAATTATTACAGCTGGTGCATTTGGAATTTATGTGAATTGTACTTTTAATACAGCTAGTTTACATCATTATCATGCATCATTTGAAGCGTCAGGTCAGACCTATTGACCATGTTCTATGTCTTCATTAAAACTTAAACTTTTAGCTTGATGATGATTGATTTCCAAATTAGCAAATACTTTGGCCTTTTTAGAAAAGCTGGTGCAAACAGCTCAAAGATGTCATCCTTACAGGAAGCCTGACCTCCAAATTACACAACACACTTTGAATTAATGTCCAATCACAGCTTGTGATTTTGCCTTTTTGCCGCCCCTCCCCCCCTCAATATCATACAAAGGAACAAATTAAATGTTTTTGCAAGATAAATAAAACCTTCTCCTTGGACGTGGATGCTCAAAGCAGCCAACCGTTTTGTGTAGGCTTTTGAAATGTCTAAATCCATCCTCTGTGGAACACTTTATTAGCCGTGCTCTGTCACAGTCCTTTTGGTCTCCAGTTGTAATACATGACTTGATGATACAGTTACTAACGACGTCAGTGCCGTAGAAGACAAAGCTCAAAGCGACGGCCTGAGTCATGCACTCTCCAGCTCCTCTCCTCTTCCATCCTCCCCTCTCACCTCCTGGCCTCACTCGACATCAACAGTCATGCCGTAGTCAGGGCTGCTAGCAAACTGAATCTTACCATCTGTTTCCTGCTCCTCAAACACTATGACCTGTGAGGAAGCAAAAAGATATAAGAGTTTAGAGTTTAGCCGAGGTCATCAGAGGGCTGAGAAAGTGGGTGGCTGTGCACAAACGCAAATATATGCACCCTCAAGTAAAAAAATACTTTTGGTTTGGGAAGTAGGAGATACACAAAGATGTAGAATAAAGTAAGATATTTGAATCACAGTATATATATATGTAGCTGCATACTGTATCTGCTGACTTGTGATGTTCATCTATTTCACTGTAATAGTTGAGGTAAAGAACAAGATTGCACACAAAAAATTCAACATCTGCAACCGTGCATTCTCAAAAATGTTTGGACAATATTTACTTGTAACTGATGGGCATCAAAATGCATACACAGGGGGATAGAAAATGTAATCAGAGTACCTACAACATTGGAATATTAGGGATTTGAAGATAATTAATCATAATTGAATTTATACAAACTTTCAATTGAATCTGACAAATGGGATAAGGACATTTCATAAATTAATCTAATAACTCTGCTCCAATGGAAAGGATTAATAAAGGATTTTTTTTTAAATTGTTAGTTAGAAAAAGCAAAATGACCGTTATATATTATTTAATATACTTTGTTTCAAAAAAGTAAATTAAAAATCAGAAATAAATTATAGGACTGATAATTTAAGTGTTTATTTTGGTCTTTATTTCACCAATAGTTTTTCTAAAGCCATAACTGTTCTATTTGGCGGCCATTTTTATAGAGATCCAGACACACCAGCAACAAACAGTAAAATGAACTGGTGAAAGCATTCCAAAATGTTTTTTACTATATGGATACATCATACTGAAGAGGATTAGGGCCACTCAAAGCGGATTTTTCTTTTTTTTTTTTTTTTAATTCTGAGAAAAAATATTTTCATTTTGAATTCTAAATGAAATCTCAGAATTCTGACTTTCATAGCATTAGCATTTGTAAAAAAAAAGAAACGACAGAATATTGAGGCTTCAGAAAATTTAAGTGAACACTTACATTAAACATGCCTTTACATTTTAAGCTGTGGTGTCCCTTCTCACTAAAATGGTCATGACTGTTAACTAAACTTCCCACTTTATATCACTGTAATGAGAGAATGTTTGAAAAACCCTGTCATGTAACTTAGGACAGACTCGGGCAGAGATCATGTGTAGTCTGTGATGTACTGTACCTGGTTAGTCCCTCTGTGCAGCCAGGGGCCTGGGACATACAGAGTCTGCTGGGGTCCGATGGTCCAGTATCGGCCCAGGTTCCTGCCGTTGATGAACACTACACCTTTCCCCCAGCCCTGATAACACAACCAGAGATTGTTTCACCATGACAACAGGCAGGTTCAGCCAATTAAATGCTGAAGGGTTAAAAGGGAAACATGTTGATGACTCCCAAACAACACATGGTTAGCCTTCATCTCATCTTTAACACATCATAGGTCTTTGTAATTTGGATTCTTGAGGTAAAATAGAAAGATAAGATATTTTTTGTTCAATAATGTCACTACCAAATTAGATCAAATACATTTTATTCTCTCAATATATCCTATGATTTGTGACCAAAACACAAATGTCACTATACTGATTGAGTTTATACATTTAAAATGACCTAATAGGGATGCTGGATCTGCTGATAGAAATGTGTGCTCATAGCTACAATAGAAGGAATCCCATATCTAATGAATGTGTAGTGGAAACAGCTCCCAGGAGCAGACCAATATAAATAAATATCATTGCTGTTCTAGTAAAATACTTTTACCAAAAATGGCCAAAACACCAAACAGGACTTAGAGGTTACCTATATAAATGCAGGCCACTTAATTCCTGCAAAATGCAGGAGAGGACAGCCTGAAATGAATGTCTCATTGAACAAAATACACTCTAAACATGATCTTTTTCAATTTAAATATCATAGTTAATCTTTAAGATTATATTCCAGATACCCTAAACACCAGCCATGACACTGTACTGTTGTTTAATATAACAGCTCTACCACTGTCCTGGGGTGTAAGCCCCCTGACGGTCCTACTTACAGGGAGCTTGATGAAGGTGTCTTTGGGAAAAGTGTCCACATAGAGTTTGGCCTGAAAAAAACCAGGGAAGGAGGGTCGCTGAGGCATGGACATCCATTTGCCTGAACTCTCAAGTCTGTAAGAAGCAGAATACATTTTTTTTTTTTTTTTTTTTTTTTTTTTTTAACTCTCCTCAAATCCTTCACTTTTTCCCCCCTTTATTTTCAATCAAAAGATCCTTCAGTCTTGACACACTGCAATGTCCCAGTACAGTGTATCATGCAATTTGTGTTTCTATGCCTAAAGTAAATGTCAAGTCAAAGTTTGGGCGTGTATGCCAGGGGAAATATTAAGTCCCTATCTTTGCTGTGGCCTTACAGTAGGTTATGTTTTGCCTCTGAGTAAATTCAAAAGGTTGCCATGATATAAGACCAAAATTCCCTCCTTCTCCATCCATGTTTAGTGTTCATTCCAACAGGGCTTCAGGCCCTGACATTTTCAGGATGCTGCTTAGGTAAAGATACTGCAATTGTTCAAAAGATGAGAGGACCAAAACAGTGCCTATAAACTGTTGTAAGACAGCTTACTGTCAGTTTTTTATTTAACCAGGAAAGAAACTCATTGAGATTAAAAATCTCTTTTTCAAGAGTGTCCCGGCCAAGACAGTCAGCAAAACATTCACAGAGTTTCACATGGACAACAAGCAGCCAATCTTTCAAATACATTAGACATAAAAAGACACAAATAACAAATCCAAACAGCAAATGTTTGTCATAAATCATCCACAAACACATCAGGAAGAACATCTACAGCCAGATGTGTCCACCTCCAAGTCATTTAACTTCCTCTTAAAAGCATCCAACGAGAGAAGTTCATTAAGTTCAAGTGCATGTATAACCTCTGAAAAGAAAGGTCAAAATAAACGAGTGACCCTGATGTTAATCATCCATGCAGCTAATATGAGTTGCAATCATAATCGTTTGAAGATTACACTGAAAAACGAAGATTTTGTGCATGAAAAATCTTGTGGAAGACATTTGTATTCACACAGACGATGCATGTGATTAGCAATTAGATGGAATAATAATCTTGTAATAAAGCAGTACCGTGGAGGAGTTGCAAAGGAACATTAGGTGCACTGGGTCCTCTATATTTGATCACCCAGCACAGCCAAATCTGTATCCCTGGCTGTAAATTCAGTCTTACTGCCAGTGTCTCTATATTCATTAAATGGCTCAACACTTCATACTTTTCCTATCTTTCAATAATGTTCATTCTGTAGATTATTAATATTTTATGCTGTCACCTCTTGTTTAAAAAAAAGTCAATGTTGAGTCTTAGAGCCTCACAAGCATCAGCCTTGTTATCTAACTGCTTATAATTCCACATTTAACACGAGCTACTGACTCGGAAGGCTTTGTTTTTATTTGTGAATTTTGACATCGTGTTCCCATTGTAATTGTGCTAAGCAGGGAGATAATCAGCTAGATTAAATCAGGAGCAGGCAGGTGTAATGACAGAGAAACAAACATGGAGAGGAAAGTGAATAATAATGAAAAGACAACAAACCTGTTTACAAAGCCTGGCTTCAGACTCAGACTATGAATAATGAAGCCTCGGAGGATGCTCTTGTTTAACTCGATATCTCCAACAAGCCCTGAAAGGTGAGTCAAAGGTGCTCTCACTTTCCTTTGGATCTTAAAGACACTGGTAATTAGATGCTTTCAGAGTCTGTAATTGCAAAGATCATATGGAGAGACGTGCACTGACTGCACATCTACAAAACCAGTTTACATGTCAAAGTGTTACCTTTGCGCTGCATATCCAGAGTTTTCCCATAATTCACTCTTCCACAATTCTCAACCAGTAAACTCAGCGTTCTTTTTCCCTTCAGTGGAAGAATGCGTAAAACAAGAGAGGCGTTACTAACACACAGAGGTATTTCTCAATGGAAAGAATTAACAACAAAAATAAGAGTGAATAATAAAAAAAATATATGGTTTTTGGCAACTGGAGGCTGATCTGAATTTCTATAATGTTGACATTCACTATTCAAATTTGTAGAGATCGGGGCGCACTGGTGGCGCAATGGTTAGGGCGCGCGTCCCATGTATTGAGACTCTCGTCTCGAGCGGTAGGCCCAGGTTCGCTTCTACCCGTGGCCCCTTTCCGCATGTCATTCCCCACTCTCTCTCCCTGGTTTCCCACTCTATCCACTGTCCTCCCTCTGAATTAAAGGTACGAAAAAGCCCAAAATAAATCTTAAAGATAAAGAGTGGTTTGAAGGTCTGCTGTTGGCTGAATACTGGGACCATACTGTCAGAAACATCTATCGGCATCCTCTGAAGCTTTCACACACTGCTGGATGTTAAATATTAATAACTTCATTCTTCTGAATGACACCAGCAGCAGACTGGTTTAAAGTTCATAGACAAGGTCACTTACACACATTAGTATGTTTGCACTCTCTCTCTCACACACACACACACAATACCTTTCCTTCAGGGAGTGCAAGTTCTTGTGTTTTATTATCCATAACACCCATCAAATGTTTGTCCACAAAAACCTGGGAGGTAAGAAAATCAACATTAATTGTAGTTGTAGTTAATATGATTAGATGGATACATTATGACATATAAAAAGCATGAAGCACATATATAAGAGCTTCAGATTCAGTCATTCACTCAAGAGGACATATTCTCCCCCTCCTCCACCTTTTCAAACAGTCCTCTGTGGTCTAAATGAAACATCTGTGCTGTGCTTTGATCAAAATATAACATGAATCAAGCATCAGAGGAGTTTTGTGACCCTGTATAAACCAGCTCTCTCAGAACACTCCGTTTTGGTGTGTGTGTGTGTGTGTGTGTGTGTGTGTCTCTTTAAATTAAATGAGCCCCCCCTGATTTTCCCAGTAGACATCATTCCTCTGTAGCAAGACTAAAAATGGCGAACCTGCGCTAAAGTTTTGTTCTAGGCTGGAGGTGTAGTCCATGGGTGGAGATATCAGGGGAGGGGAGGGGATTTTTTTATACCAGAATCCCACTGTGATGTCACAAGGAGAGTAACTCTAAAACGGAGCACTTTCCTCTGCGTTGTAAGACTTAATCATACCACAAACATAAGACTGGATGTGTTTATTTCACATTTTGTGGGTCAGTAGACACTCAGGTTACTCAAATATATGTCCAAAAACACTGTCAAAGTGGATTTTTTATAATAATAGTATGTCCCCTTTAAGCAACTGTTTCCATCAGCAGCAACTTGTATCAGCCTAAAGTTGTTCACTGCTCTCTACCAGTAAATCATCAGTTGTACATCTTTAACTAGCAGACTAGAGTTTTATAGAAGTTCTCACAAAGATTGTGTGAATGTGTGACAGCCCATCCTCACCAGTGCTCTGTCCCTGATGTTGTTGTTTGAGTTGAGGCTTCCTGCAGCGGTGATGGAGGTCTCGTACAGCGTGTAGCCGTAGGATTGGCCATTGTGATTGTTGACGGGGAGATTCTCCATGTTCACCGGCTTTTCAGACTTAAATGGCTAAAACAATATATGCAGATGAAGAAAATTTAATGAATATGTGTATCTTCAGGGAAGTTTTTGTTGAAATCCTTAAATATTGTTTGCTTGTTTAATTGAATAATGTATCCCAAATGAAGCTTTCCTGTCTGGCGTTCAGAACAATCTCTTTATTCACCCACATTCTTCTCATGCCCTCGGGAGGTTGCATTATGCACTCTTCACAAGACAATAAACACTTCCTGCTCTGACACGATTAACCACCTACCTCCGAACACACTGACACGATATCAAACTCTTAACATCCCACTCAGTCTCTCAGAAGACAACAAAGAGAAAAGTCTCTTTTTTGAACAGGGGCATGGGGCTGGTCAGGGGCAAAGTAATCGTTGTCTCAGAGGGAAGCAAATTATTGCGACGGGGAGTGAATAATTAATGTTGTGAGCAACTGGCAGACTTGCTACATCTGGTGTGAATATAAATGGCCCTGAAGAGCATGGTGTAAATGGCTGACTCAAGTGGTGGACATGAAAGCAAACAGACATTATGACACCCTGCAAACACTCTTTTTTTTTTTTTTACAAATCGTTTTTTGTAAAGAGAGATTTTTGTAAGTCATACTTTTCCACAAGATCTCACTTTACAGCTCTAAAGCTACACACAGTGGATTTCTGATGTCTTCAAGAGGTCTGGATCAGGAGCACCACTGCACCAGATGTTCATTAAGGAATGTTACACCTTCAATTCTGTGCAATTCTTAACAGGTGAGTTTCAGGTGTGTGGCAATAAACAGATCACAAAAGTGAAAAAAAGAAATGCTCTGTCACTCAGTTCACTTATATTTGTTTTGACTCATTGAAGGAGTTTTTTGGTGATTTGATTTCAAAGCTACGCAGATTAATGTTGTCTTAAGTGTTGAACAAAATTGTGATTCAGGAGGGACATGCTGCAAACAAAGGTATTGTATCAAACATGTAGAACAACAGATAGACAAAGAAACTACAGCGATGCATACTCGGCTGCAGCCTCTACCATCACTGTGTGACTGTAGAGTGAACAGAGACGTTTCCTGCTTTATGCAGACTATGCAGCCTGCCCCCGCAGCCACTAGGGGGACCCTAAAGCTGCACGTACAGACTCAATATACGGTGTTTGGGAAGAACTAAAATAACCTGTCTATTTGAGCCAGCCAATAGACATGTCACATGTTCAGTGAAGAACCCGTATTCTTAAAATTAAGATCAGGGTTTTAAACAAAAATAAGCTTCTGTGAGAGGGAAGCTGTGGCTCGTGTTTGTGGGCTAGTCAAGTCAAAATCATCAATGGGCTGTCACACAAAGGTGTGACGTCTGCTTACAGGTATGGGATGCTGACTTCCACTAATCGAGCCTGTTTCCCTCTTAAAGCAAAACAGATTGATGCATCTCTACAAATCATCTGAATGGATTAAGAATCACTTTATTGTAGTTTGACAAATTAGTGGTCCCCCAAACAGTATCTTGCATATGGCCACAAATAAGCTAGAAACGGCCCTGGGTGTGAATAGGTGAATGTGGCATGTAGAGTAAAACATGCTTTATATATAATAAAAGCGTCTATATTAACCACTTTACCATTTAAATATTCATTGTACTTCATGTCCTAATCATTATATTAAATAATGTAATTGCACAATGCAGATTTCTCAAATACAGTCCACAGTCCAGACCTAGCCTGGAGCTTCCCCAGGGATTTTCACAGCTTCATTTTTGGCTTCCATGTCTTGTATTAAGGGTTTCATGTGGTCTTTTGTCTGTCTAAACATTGCAATTCTGGTTTCCTGCACGGCTGATTTTTTATGACTTTTGTGCTCCTCTCTGAGTCTGTAGCTTACCTTGTCATTGAGATTCAGACAGTCCCACAGGGACAGGTACTGCGTGATGACAACGGGATGGTACGCCCTCCTCTCCTGGAGAGAGGGCAGTTCATGGAGAGGCTGGGCTAGAAAAACAAGGAGCAGACCGCATGATAATGGGCAGTTCGTCTACCTGTATATGAATTTATTTTCATTTTATTATCCTCTTTTGAGATGCAAACAAGTGCAAACACACCTTCGCAAGACATTCTGTATTTATTACAACAGCAAATATACATAGGCCTTGTATATCACATCCAAGAAAAAAGGGAAAAGTTCCACCTTTTTAAATGAAATTAAACTCTGTTAAGTCCCAAAGCAAACACTTAGAGCTGATTTATAAAAAAGTAGAATGACGTATTTCTTTTAACTCTTCATTAATCAGAGTAATTTGACATGTTATGTCTCTTCACCAGCTTCCAGTTCTTGGCTCAGTATTTCTCTATATTATGATAACCATTGGTTGCCCTTCCCACTCCTAAGTGCTTTTAGAGGTGTTAAAGCATACAGAGACACCAGCCGTCCCTCTGGAGAAGACTTGACAGCATTTTCTTAACACCAAGCAGTAACAGCAGGAACACTTAAGGAAAGCTTAGAACATAATAGCCAACACATTTCTTCTCCAGATTGAGTCTTTGGTAGTTCACATGATGTGTTACATTAGAGATAGGAAGAGTGCTCATTGAAAAGTCATTTCTATGAGACAAAGATTTGGAATTAGAAAAAAGAATAAGGCGAGTAAGGGGGCACCAGATGCCTAGTGGTTAGTGCGCACACCCCATGTACAGATTCTTTAGTCCTCCAAGGAGACGGCCTGGGTTCAAGTCTGACCTGCGGCACCTTTCCAGCATGTCATTCCCCACTCTCTCTCTCCCCTCATTCTGACTCTATCCACTGTCCAATCTCTAAATAAAGGCATAAAAAGTGTTAAAAATATTCAGTATCAATTCAGTTCAGATTTAGTCATGTTCGACATTTGACTTTCCCCACAAAAGATTCTGAACTCCTTTTGGGAGAGGGGGGTGGGGTGTAGGTTTTTATTTTTGCTGTTTTTTTCTATCTTTATAAAAGCAATGAATATATTTTCAAAAAAGAAAGAAAAAAAGAAAAGAAAAACCTTCCAGAAATAAATAAAAATTAAATATGTCCATTAGACTTTACACAACAGAACCAAAACACTTGTAATGATTTAGGATAGAATAAGGTAAGGTCTGTAAAAAATAAAAATCATTTTAGATATAAAAAAAAAAAAAAAAGATTCTGAACTGACGACTAAGGCCCAGTGTCCACCTAGTGTTTTTCCTGGGCTGTACAGCGCTGGCTGTGCGCTCGGGAGTATTTGCATGAAGCACTGCACACCCATCCTGTCTCTATGACAACAGTCTGTTTACAATGGATGAATGAATGCTTCAAAATAAATAGAAAATACAATTCAGAAAGATGAATACTGAGTTATACTTCAACCGCACACACTGTGTATTCTAGATGAATGTCTAGCTTCCCAGATCTATGATGAGCCATGTTGTCGGACAGATCAGAATAAAACCATGGCACATAAAACAACACCACAGACTGAAGAGTAGCTGACAATGTAAATGATTCGATAAGCAAACAAAAATAAATATCAAGCTGATCCAATTAGGAATTAGGTCACGAGTTAGTGGTTTTCTGAGAACACTAAGCCTCCTCAGACTCCCTCATATATCCAGGCCACTGCTCATTGTTCAGCAGACTACAAAACATATGGAAGAATCACGCACATGCACACCGCCTTTCCAACTATTCTCAATCGCATCTAACTCTTAGAAATGTATTAGTTTGCTGGCTGGATTCAGTCTCAGATCACCACAAGTTTTATTTCCAGCCCTGGCCAAAAAAATGAAAAATACTCAAGCCTTCTACCCCTGACCACAAACCCCTTTTTAACAATCAGAAAACTGCATTAGCAATTAGCCTGGAAAAGTAGTTTTCACTGTAGGAGATCACCTACATGCAAACCCATACTAACCCCCATCTAATCCACGCCTCTAATCAAATGCAAAGTTATCCTCCTTTAGCCAACAGTGGGCAGGTTGCACAAGGAGAATTAACTTTAAGTGTTGAGATGAAAGGAAAGTGAGAGAAAGAGGGACAGAAGTTATGGAGCTCGTCTCAGCAACAACAAGCAGAACTCACTGTGGTAGAGGCTGAATAAATTCCTCAGAAGATGGTACTTGGTGGTGTAATCCCCAGCCTCGGATAATGGAGCATCGTAATCTGAAAGATAATGCGCTATCAGAACAGCAGAGTCAGGGAGCCAGGGAGAGGCAGGGATGCCTCTTACCGTGGCAGATGCTTTCATTGTGCTCCCCTATCAAAACATCTTGAGACAGCAGAGGGCCAAGACACATGTTGGGTTATCTGGACAGAAAATGGAGCCGTTTGAGGCACACACACACAAAAAAATATATATAGCTGAAGGGCACTCAGAAGTGAACACAGGTGTGATGTCTGCTGAAGGTCAGAGTTTGTCTCCCCCTTTCTGTGGAGCACTTATCAGAATTCATCTCTTTCCTCAAGGAGGTCATTACAACGTTACATCCCCCAGAGGAGGCTATAAAACCCATTCTACCGTCTTTAATTCACAATTCACATGCATTTTATTGGCTAATTAATTCATCAGTGCGCAGCACATATTCAAATTTGAAAGCAAACAAAGGTCAGAGGCTTAGGAGAAGGGATAACGCCATCTCCAGACATTTTAAACACTACTCTCAATTTGTTATTGCAGTAACTTGCAACTACTTATTTTAAAAAAAGTTTAAAAAAAATACATTTGGTGTATTTCTCCATGCACTATATGACTGCCCTATGAAACTACCTTTCTGAAAGGTGGTGCCAAAGAGTCTTGAAGTCTGGCTTAAACAGCCTCCTCCATAATCGCCACAATAATATTTTTGAGGTTATAAATATCTTCAGCCACGACGTGTTTCAAAAGTAAAAAGAAAAATGTCCAAAATTATTTGCTTGGTAAATGGCACTCAGAATGAGACAAATATGAAAGGTCTTAATGGTTTATCTCAGGAGAGTTACATCTTAAAGGAGCAGTATGTAACTCTGACACCTAGTGTTTAAAATGGGTACTGCAGTCCAAATTCAAAACATTGAAAAGAGCCGTCTCCCCCCGCCCCCTCCTCTCTAGAGTCGATGCGCACACGGATTGCTATGTCTCATACTCAGAAGCTTCAGTGTTTAGCCAGCTCTGCATCCGTCTTGAAGCCTTTCTGCGTTCTCACCTCTCTCAATCTTTCACATCTCCAACATTTTTCCTAATTTCATCAACTTTCTTGTCTTGGAGCTTATCAGAAAGAGAATCTTTTTAGGGCGGGTAAAATCAGTTATATCTGATAACTGGTATCATATCTGGCAAACCAAGGGGCATCCAAAACAGCTGTGTGGGGGTACTTTAAAACCGCCATCATCATTTCGGATCTGTATCGAAACATAGAAATTAGGACATACTGGCTGCTGCATTGGTTTCAGAGAATCCAGCACTTCAATATTCCCATAATGGCTGATGATATAGTAAGGTCATTTAATGATTTAATTCAGTAGATATCTTAAATATTGCTCCTTTAAGGAGGTTATAGCACTGTCTGAGAGGATTTGTATATGTTTGAGTGTACTTACTGTCACTGTGTGTGCAAATGAATATGTTTATGTATGAACTATTTGGGTGAGGAATACTGCTTTAAAGGCTTTATATGTGATTTTTTGATCCAGTAGATGTCGCCCTTGAGCACCAGCATGAAACCAAAACAACTTGCGCTGCATTGTTGTGTTAGCATGCTAATGCTAGTGATCTTTATTATGCTTGTATCTTCACACTGCATGTAAATTTACCTGAAATGAGCGTGATCTAGAAACACAGTTAAGCAGTGAGTACAGTATGTTATTCTTCTTTTCTCTAGTCCCTCAATTAAACAACTTTTATACACGAGGGGAGGAGTCAGCCGGCCGTCCTGGCGATGTAAACAAAGTGAAGATAGGACTCTGAAAACTCTGAAAACATCACAGACAGTGGGACTCGGGTGTTACACCCATTGTAGACAGTCATGACTCACAGAGTTATTTTCAGAGGATATACTTGATTTCTATTATATTTAAGTGTGAAAAATCACATAGAAAGACTTTAACATAAGTTGCTGCCCTTTTTTCCCTCTTTTTTTTGTATTGATTGTGAGTCCTTCTGTATCATCTATTTCATATTTTTGTATGATAAAACAAATATAAACATTGACATTTTATCAAATTATAAATAAGTACATGTGTGCGTACAATTTAAAAGCATAATTATTAGAAATTATGTATACAGGTCCAACTTTTTATATGCAATTGTGTGTCCAATCCTTGTGGCATTAACCTACTCTCTTCTCCATCCAGATAGAGAATTATTGACATGTTGTTACATTCCAGTCATCACACCGTACGTACCATAGCTTGTTACCATATGCTTTGGCGCTTGTGTTCCATGTTCAAATGCCCCACTCATGAAGCCGAAGTTTGTCCCTCCGTGAAACATGTAGAGGTTGATGGACATGTCCCACATGAGGATCGTTCTGATCACAGCCACCATCTCTGTTTGAAAAGAGAACAAACAGATCTCTTTGAATGCACTAGAGGTTAATCACTCTGATGGAAACCTGTGGGTCAATGTGAGGACTAATAAATTCAAAAGCTTTACATTAAGACACAAAGAGAAGAAAATCCATTGGACTTCAGCTGTAACAAGGCAGAGCCACTGTTTCAATTATCCTATCGCCCTCAGTTCCACTTCAATTGAACATGAACGGACCTCAGACCCACATCCTATTACTGCTTGCTATAATTCATTACAGGGCAATGCTCGCACCCATAAAAAAAAATCACCTCCTCAAATTAGCAACCTACATATTACGGGGAATATGCCAGGGCAACTAGTTAAGCATTCAAATTGGACTTTAGTGGTGAAATTGGCTGCTTTTAATGGTTTGAATCAAGGGCATGAGTCTCGGTGAATAACAATGGAGCTGGGTGAGCAACAGAGGCGCGCTGGTTGCTTTCATGGTGGTGCCACTAGCTGTGACCAACTGCCGGGCGTGTTACAGTCTGCGGAGCAATGAACTGTCAAGGACATGAATCCCCCCTCAGAATATTTGAGCCTTCATTGTGTAGCTGTGACACTTTCTGCAGAGTGAGGGTCTTTTATTCCCCTCCCTCCCTGAGAAGAAAATCCATAACGAAGCTCTTTTTTTTTTTCCGGTTTCAGAATGTTTTTTTTGCTGACATGTAGATGATGCCTGTTGGGAATGAATGACAGAGAGTAAAAAGAAAGTTTGAGGCTCTGCACTGTGATTGAAATAAGACGTTCCTGAGAGCACTCATGATGGTCATAGAAGCATGAGTGACTTCCATCTAAGGAAGAATGTGCAATATCGTACATATAAATACAGCAGAAATGAAGTATATCCTGTGTAAATGTCTCTGAGTCATGACTGTCTACAATGAGTGTGAAGCATGAGTCTCGCCAGCTGTATTGTTGTCGGAGCCGTGTTTACATCATGTTTACATGGACGGGATGGCCTTGTGTATAAAGTTGTTTGAGCCAAGAACTAGAGACTTGTCTTTAGATCTTGGTCATTCTGTGTCAATTTATGTGCAACATGAAGCTATGATTTAACCAAAGTGTGCTAACATTAGCATGCTAACACAACAATGCAGGCCACAGGCAATCATCTAGAGTAAAGGGCAATTTCTTTTATGAACGCGAGTGGAGAGGGGTTTGAGGTGTGCAGCTTGAGGAGAGAGGAGGCTTCAGAATAGCGGAGGTGTCACCAAACAGAAGTTTGTTTTGGTTTAATGCTGGTGCTCAAGGCCAAAGACACCTACTGGATCAAAAAGTCGCACATTCTTATTTTAATCTTTAGAATATTAATACAGGTGGTATTACTTTTGCCAGTCCAATATATTATTTAAAAAATCCCCCCGCTGCTGTTGTATGTGGACCATGTTACATGGCTGGTATGAGAGGTGAACTGCAGCTGGCTTTATATCATACTAGGATACTTTAGACTTTTAAGGTTCATATCAGATGCAGGGTCGATGGCGTATGTATTTGTGACATGCAGCTGATACAAATACTGGATTCATTGATTGTTCAAAAAAGCACATTTAAAATCAACTTATTGTTTATTATTTCAGCAATGTGACCAAATATTTGTTGGGTGCACCTTCTCAACTCTGAAGTTTTGGCCCTATAAATCACAGTTATCATAGTTAATTAAGAGCTATATGGAAATAAACTGCTACTGTCACACTCAAATGTTCACGAAAAATAAGATGAACTTACTCTTGTAATCCTCTTCAAAATGATGTGTGACAATAAGGATTTAAGAGTTGCTCTCTTTTTGGTAGCACATTCAGTGGTGAAAACTGAATAATCATTATTCCCATTGAATGCTGTTACTACTCCACCTTTAGTCCACCATACTACTCCAACGCATGTAAGGTAGAAGTCATATAGTTTTTACCCCTCAACTGGAATTCAGGATATTACATTTTAAACTTGGATTCACCATTTAAACAATATTGAAGATCAACTTGTTTCAGGTGTAATGTAAGTCAGTATTTCTGTTGTTTCTATAATTCTATGATTTCTGAAAATGTCAGTTTGCTGTTGAAATCAAAGACTTTGCAGTTCTCTTTCTGCACTGTTTTTAAGATTAAAGGATTGAGGATCCACCTGAGAACAACACTGTCTTAATATGACTGATCTTTTTTTTTTTTAGAAATAGAGACTGAACAGCCCAGCAGTATTTGAAGTAGTAAAAAGTAGCTCCACCTGGACCAATCACAACAGACTACTGTTCACAATAGCATCAATAACCAAACCATTTAATAGACATAATGTATAACGCTACAAAATGGACTTAAGCTGTGACACTCTAAGTACTATTTTCTGATAATACATGTTTTAAATGGTTGTTGTTGTTTACCATTTTCTCAGAAAATTGATTTTCATTCCAGCACTGAACATTGTTTTCATGATTTTCCTAATCTCTTCTGTGCTACTGATCAACCAATGGTGCAATAAGGATCCAATGAATGTAGCAAAGATCCAACAAAGGTAAGGAAGAGGAAGCCAGTTAGTAATCTATTGTGAATATACACAATTAAGATTTCAATTTCAGTTAAACATTTGCTTTTCAAATGTTCTCATGACAATGAATGTTCGTTAGGTACACTTGTCAGGCCTTAAGAATCAATACCCAATGTGTTAAGAATCTTACAGCGATTTCTCTGCCTGAACTCAATATGATATTGTAAAGTAGCTTATAATTAAAAGTAAACAATGAAACTATACGTTTCCAACAACCTTGTATCATTAAAAGCAGCAAAGAGCAGGACTCTGCTTGTTTCTGAGTGTCTATGTGTGGATAGAGAATTTTTTGATAACAAGGAGGCAGGGAGCATGAAACACATCCACCTGTGTTCAACACAGTCAGTGTGAATCAGTGGAGCACATCTTTGAAAAATTCCTGCACTGGCCTCTGAACATCGAATCTACAGCCCAGAGACAAAGCAGGAGGAAAGGACACAGTCTCTGGTTTGTGATATTTGGCTAAGCTCCGACCGTACATGAAATGTATAAAAAGTCTCAAACAAAGTCAGAAAAACAAGGAAGAAATAACCATATGCCAAGCTGTGCAGAGTGGGCTCTGTGCCTTTTGTGAGGGAACCAGAGAGTTAGAAATCCTGTCTTACAGTCAGTCTGGAGAATTTATCTTACACAACCCCCAGAGCCGTGAGTCTTCCCTTACCCTGATGTATCCTGCCAAAGAGACAGTTTTATTGTAGCTAAAAAGGTTTGTCTTGCGCCTTTTCTTAACCTTAAGCTGCATGGGGGACGCCGGTGTCCTGGCGGCATGGGGGGGTACGAATCTGGCCTGTGGATATTTTCCCACATATTGTCCCCTACTCTCTCTCTCTCTCCAATTTCTGACTCTATCCACTGTCCTGTCTCTAAATAAGGCATAGAAAGCCCCTCCAAAAAACCTTTAAAAAATAAACAGCAATATTCTGTCTCAGCCTTAAGGCATGCTGTTTTGCCTCCAGAGATTTTTCTTTGCCTCGCAGCGTAAACCCCGTCTTGACTCAAATGACTCAGTATTGTAGAAGTTCTGTACTGTACACTATTCTCTAAACTCAGAAAGTAACTATCAGCACAAACACTACACCTCATTCTCTTATCTCGGATCTGTTTGCTTTGCCTAAAGAGAAACTGTCGACCAATTTGAAGTCTGTTTTACCCTCAGCGGAGAAGACATGATGGAGGTCCCCCCAAACATCAAACCAGCCAGACCAGTACTCCATCACCATCTTGGGCTTGTTAGGCTGGTAGAAAAAAACAGAACAATGCAGTGTTAGAACACTAACAACCTCAAGCTACCAGGATTCATCTGAATGATCTGAAGCTTTGAGTTACTCGAGTATCAAAGCTGTCTTTCAAGGGTCAAACTTTTAGACTTTTCTCTTACAGATGTTCTTTTATCGGAAAAAGTTTGTTTCTGTTCAACCTCCAGTTAGATGCCCCTCCCCCTTAAAAAAGTAATGACTGACGAGGCGCTGGTGGTGCAGTGGTTAGAGTGTGCGCCCCATGTATGTAGGCTGTAGTCCTCCAAGCGGGCAGCCCGGGTTCAAATCCCACCTGTGTCTCCTTTCCCGCATGTCATTCCCTACTCTCTCTGATTTCCAACTCTATCCACTGTGCTATCTCTACAATAAAGGCACATAATGCCCAAAAATACATCTTAAAAAAAAAAAAGAAGTAATGACTGACTCAAAAATCTCTCCAACAATTAAAACAGTGAAACACAAAATAAGACTCACTTGTATTTTATCCAGATACTTGATCTCATCCATTCTCAGTTTCTGGAAATTGATGGTTTCTAACACTTCAGGCAAAAAATAAAGCACAAAAAATAAGAACAATTACAAACACATAAAAGTGTACAAACCAACAATTTAAAGATGTTCTTCAGACCACAAAGTGCATTGATATTAAACCTGTCTTAAGGTTCTACATTAAGATTCAGTATATAAAGGGAACTTCAACAGAATGGTCAGAGTGTTAATCAGAGATATATATGTTTGATTTATTAGAATTGTTTTTAATATGCATTTAAACATTTTTTTGAATTCCAAAAGGAGATCATGTCCTGTAGTTATGATGAAGCCAATGCTTGGTGTGCAGTGATGATAAAATCTATAATACTCATAGTTAAGAGAGAACAACCTTTGACAGCATTAAGGTGATAATGGTTAATGGCACGATTATATTGTAACTGTGATGTAGAAAAAGGAAACAAATATGATGTTTCTGGCATCAGTCCATTTATGCAAGGATACACATTCAAAAAAAAAATCCTGGACAACACTGAACCCTTTGTGGGTAGAATTTGGATCTGAGCTGCAGCTGCCTGACACTGGGCCGCCCTTGGCTCAGTCCTCTTGTTGTTGTGTGAAAAAACAATACAGCAAACACCATACAGTGTGTGTGTGTGTTTATTCTGGTGTTTGTGTATGCATGGTCTTATTTGTCTTTCAGCCTATCTGACAATACCTCCTTTCAGTCCGCCTCGCTTTAGTCCTTCCTTGTTGTCTGAGGTCAGCAGCAGCTCTGTGATGCCCCTCGACAATAGCGCCTGGAAAGAAGAAGAGGGATGGTGGAGACAACTGAGCAAAACACTGGAGTAAAGGAGACAAGTGAACGATTGAGCGAGTAAAGGAAGCAAGGAGAACTTAAAGTAAACATGTGCACAATCATCTATTAGATACCAGGTATTGTGAAAATGATGACATTATATTGTTTCTTACCTCCTTGATGAAGGGCATGTAGTCTTCATCTTCTGCATAGGAGCCATATTCATTCTCCACTTGCACCGCGATGATTGGACCACCCTTTGAGTACTGAGCAGGGATTAACCAATGAAGAGAGAACACATTATTTCCCGGCCCCAACTCTTGACCATTTGTATACTCCATAAAGCTGAACTTTAAAACAACGTGAAATGGAAAGAAGAGTTTGTTCAAGGATGAACTGATAGAGATATTCATTATCAGAGGACACTATTGATGAATTGGACCATGTTGCTGCACTTTACTGCTGACAAGATCATGCTAGAAGGGATCAAATTAGAGCCCGACTGATTGATAGCCAGCCGATAACATTGGCCGATATAGCATAACAAGTGACTATTGGTATCGGCTAACTTTATCACAGATATGCCGTTAATAGTAGATTTATTCCCCTGTCAAATATAATTTCATGTGATTTTCATTGTATTACACAAGCAGTTCTCTTTCTGGTTTTCTGCAGCTGAGTGTGCTTTATCACTCACACAAAAGAGTGTCAAGTGGTGATTCACATACACGCAGTTACTTTACAGTTGAGTGACCGTCTGGAAGTTGTTATGCTGTATATATTTTCTACAAGTGTTTTATAACCACATTTGAGGGATCAATGCAATAAATTTGTATATATCTATCTCTACAAATCGAACGTAGATCGAAGAAAGATATCGGCCGATATCGGTATCAATGTTTTTCTCTCTGAAATATCTATTTTAGAATCTGCCCCAAAAATCCATACCAGTCGAGCCCTATATAAAATGTACTGGTAAATATTAATTCTATATTGAGAAAAATTTAAACTTTTTTTTATTGCATGCATACTAATATTATTATACACATTCATTTAGTTTAAAAAATAAAAAAATAACAATTGAAGCTTTATTGTGATGTACCTGATGTGGAACAGCTCTCTTCAGAAGCTCGTTAAAGAAGGATCTGACTGCAGCAGTAAATCCTGGATACGTTGTTCTCAGTTTCATGTTCTGATCCCTCAGTAGCCAACTGAAAACAAAGATCACAACAACCTTCAAAATGTTTTTAAAAAACACAAACATTTTACAAAGTGATATGCTGTGAGCTCACTTTAGATCACTGCATGACTATCATGTCATGTGCATCAGACACAGTCATCCTTCACTGTATGTCCTTCAACACACTCAGTTTTATTTATCAAATCCTAAAAACATCAAACCAACATTTCCAATTAGAACAGTTACTCAAAAAATGTTGTACATCGAAGTATCCCCTCCAAAACTAAATGTATTCTCCTTCCAAACCTGTTTTGCTTCTAGCACTTAAAGAAATCATAATTTCAGGTAAATGAGCCTGTAAGAGACATTTCAATTGTTCTCTCAAATATCTAAAAAGGTCTAAATTATCATTGAATTTGAGTAATTGAAGTTGATAGATTATGGTGCTGGTCATGATATACTTTAGAACAGTTAACACTAATGTCATGTAAATACATGTAGCATGGACTCATCTAACCAACATCAGTTAATTGTTGTTCAGTACAAAACAGCACAGTGGGAACACTTAAAACAATTCAGATAACTAAATGATAAATTACCTCTATGAGTTGAATGGATTTAGCTTTTAGCAAAGATTCTGCTAACAAACAGATTACCTGACTGAACTAATCATTTCCAAACTAATCTAAGGGATTAACTCTGCACCCCACTGGCTATGTTAAATAATGCACGGTGCATACATATAACATTTACACAGATTTATAACTTCATTTTAGCTCTGTTTTCTTTTACCTGGGTAGACCCCCTAAATCCCACTCAGCACAGATGTACGGCCCCGGACGCAGGATCACCCAGAGGCCCAGGCTGGCTGCCAGGCGGAGATACGCTCTAAGCAAAGGACATGAAATGTCAGTAGAGCCTATCTATATGGATACACACACTTCAACATTTCCCCTACTCCAGATATTAAGAAGGGACTTTCAAAATTCATCAAATGTTCAAATGCAAATGATGTGTCAATTAGTCTGATTTCACACAATCATTTGTTTTTTAAAGATCTGACATCTGAGCAATCAACACATGTGCTGGATCAAGACCATCGTCATCAATTTATCAAGAATCATTAATACTGCCTGAGGGCACAACTAATTAATCAAAAACCTTTCTTGAGGGTAATTGTACACCTCCTCAGCAGTATCACATTATACAACACTGTTAAGGCTGAGCCTTTTTGCAATGCAACAGTGCCATCTGCAGGAGTCTAAGGTGCACAGTGTTCTCTTCATCTCTTACTCTAAATCCAGCTGATCCTCAAAGTTGAAGACCCCTCGCTCAGGCTCATGCAGGTTCCAAGGCACATACCTGAAAAAATGTCAGATTTGATATGCTTTATGTGTTTTAAAGAGAGTGTGTCATTTTTCATTTCTACTTTGCTTTACTATGATTTTTTTTTCGGTGTATGACTGTCTCCAGCAAAACAAATATCTTGCACTATTCCTTTTGGGATTGAAGGGACAGTATGTTCAACCAGCTGTGAGTTTGCAGTGGGAGCTTACGTGGTGAGTGTATTGAGGCCACAGGCCTTCATCTTCAGCAGACGGTCCTCCCAGTACGCTCTGGGGACGCGGAAGTAATGGATGGAGCCACCAAGGATGCGGAAGGGTTTTCTCTCCAGAGTGAACTGAGAAGAGTTGGCCCTCAGACCCTCCACATGAATCAGTCTTCTCCCTGATTGGGGCCGATGCCTAATGGGCAACAAACAGCTCAGAAATGAAAAAAATAACTTGTTGGAATAGTGCAACTGGATTAAAAGAAATCAAGACATATGAGACGTATAGCCTATACAAGCTTCAGAAGAAATATCTAAACTGGTTGAACCTGTTGAGAGCTGCAGGTATGACAGGTGTCTCCCTCATGGGTTATAACTGTAACCTGCTGCAAAGGATACACACAGAGAGTGTGTTCTGTACCATCGACAGGTTGTAGTTAAGGATGATTATCCTTAAGCTTTATTAATGATGTTACAGAGCGTTTTAAAACATGACTACAATTCAACACTGTGATCCAGACAACCTGAAAGGTAAATTGACTATAGGCTTACACCTTCACCGGTAAAGTGAGGACAGACACCTAAACGTACTGCTGCGTGTCATGTTGAGGATCGAAAGGTCATCAGGTGAAAGTTTATGGAGAACTTTGTTGAATTCTTGAAGAATTTGCTTATTAAAAAAAATGTAGATTTTATAAGCAAGAAAAAAATACAATTTCGAGTAAAAGTAATTGTAGACGGGGTGTTCATTCAGAGATTCATTTTTACGCATGACTCTTGTTATGAGACCGTGACGGGTCAGATATGAAAGAGACGTTTACATCAGGCTTACATCAACTTGGCTGTTTGATTGTGTCCTTACCTTATCCACTGACTGAAGAGAACTACCGCGACAGCAAACAGCAGGAGGAGATATCTTTGCTTTAGAGGCAGACGAACACAAATACCTGTTTTCACGTCCATTAGAAACAACAAGCTGCAGCCTTGTGAAAATGTTCAGTGCATATCGGAGGTCCTTCTCTGAAAGTCCCCTCTGCAGCTTTCAGGAGGTAGTCGACCGTCTATGGTCCTCCTGATCAGTAACCTGTGCAACAACAGAACATGCTGCTAATGAAGTATCACAAAGCTGTCAGATGACAAAACGAAGTGAAGTGAAGGCAATGAAGTAAAGCTACCCAATGACAACGGAATATTCGTAAGCTTACTTCCGGGGTTAATAACTATGAAAATGCAACTTTGAAAATAAGGCGGTTAGCAGTGTAACTTCAAGATATGTCGATAGATCGAAGTTAGCGTGAGTTGTCCAAGACACCTCGTGCAGACGCGCGTGCACGCCCACGTTGTTGTTTTTTTTTATTCTGGATTAATTTTGTTTTCCTTTTGAATATGAAGGTTTAAAAAAAAGTTGCACATTTTCATGAAAACATTTCGCCTTCAAGAAAGTTGAACATTTTCATGGGTGGAAAAAATCATATATTTGGTAACATTTGGTAGCCTATCAAAACTGGAGGAAGTTGCTACTTAACATCACAGTCCCTTACATTTTTATTATTTGGAGGCTGTCTAATTATTTGGAATGACTTATTAGGCAATTACTTTATTGTCCCACAAGGTGATATTTGATTTTGCAGCAGGAGCACACAGAAGACAACAAACACAAGGACAACATCACTGTAAAATCTAAATAAGAGCAAAGTTAAACAATCAGACAACAACAAAATGTAAAAACAATATAAATCATTGCAATGAAATCAGTCAAGAGCTCATAACAGAATGAGAATTCCTACCAAGTTAGAAAAGTGCAAAGAGGAGGTGTGCAAATATGCAGACAAAGTGCAAAAAGAGCAACCAAATTGCTAGTTGCTATCTATAGTATATTGCATCAGGGACAAATGAGACCTGATAGTAGCCTATGACAGTATTAAACTTGCTAAATTTGCCATATTAAAGTTACTATAGGCTACCATGACGCTAACATAATACATCTATTTCCTGACTGTGCACTGCAGAGGGAGAGAGACAGAGAACTATTATGTGTTTGTACTGAAACAACAATACTTTCCCTTGTACACAGGGTGTGAGGCCTCCCAGCACTGTTCACCCTGCTGCCAAGCTCAGAATCAAGGTTCAGCTTTGGCAACATTTTCATTTTTCTGTGTGGGACTTTCATGTTCAGTCCTGGTAAGTTTTTTTTACTTTCATCATATTCATAAATAGATAGAGACAACCTTTGTAGACTAAGAGCAACACATTCATACAGCTTTTTTGACTTTTATTATCCTACTTTTAAAACTGATTTATGAAGATTTAGCACACATTCTGTCTCTATTACATTTTGAAATGTTTCCTTTCCATCAGACATCCTTAAGGATTAAAAAGAATGAGCAGTATGGAGGGTCTGAGGGCCAACTCTTCTCAGTTCACTCTGGAGAGAAAACCCTTTCGGATCCTTGGTGGCTCCATCCATTACTTCCGCGTCCCCAGAGCGTACTGGGAGGACCGTCTGCTGAAGATGAAGGCCTGTGGCCTCAATACACTCACCACGTAAGCTCCAAATCTATCTCAACTTTACTGTTGTTGTTGAATCTTTTATAATACGTATATGTCAAGTTTTTATTTAATGTAATAAAATCATGAATGTTGGATATTAGGTGTCACTGGTGTTTAAAAGCAACAGAAAATGACTTCCTTGTATGTTTTATTTTAGATATGTGCCATGGAATCTGCATGAGCCTGAGAGAGGAACATTCAGATTTCAGGATCAGCTGGACCTTAAGTCAGATTTCCATATTCTTTTTTTTTTTTTGCCTTTTATGAGACCGTTCCTGGACCAAACACAGATTCTCTCTCTTCCTTCCTCAGGGCCTTTGTCACTTTAGCAGCAGACATGGGTCTGTGGGTGATCCTGCGTCCTGGACCGTACATCTGTGCTGAATGGGAATTGGGTGGGTTGCCAAGGTAACACCAAACTGCACTGTGCTTTAAAAATACTGACCATGCATGTATTAGCAGTACACAACCTGAGATTTTTTTTTTCTTACAGCTGGTTGTTGCAAGATAAAGGAATGCAGCTGAGGACAACTTATCCTGGATTTGTAAATGCTGTCGGCCTTTACTTTGACAAGCTTGTATCAATTATCAAACCTCTGATGGTAAGTCAAACTGTTTATTTTGTCATGCATTTCATTTCAAGAACCTCCTGAAGGAAGGACTGGTGCTTTCAATGAGACACACTTTGCTGTTGTTCACTACAGTTTGAAGAGGGAGGCCCAGTTATTGCAGTTCAAGTTGAAAATGAGTATGGATCATATGCCAAAGATGACAAATACATGCCCTTTATAAAGAACGTAAGTGTGTAAATGTTTTGCATTGTTTTGTTGCATTGTAAAAGAATCCTCTATAATTGATTTGAATTTAGGATAGTAAGCATATTCTGCAAAAACAATTTTTTTCTGGTAGTGCCTCGAGTCCAGAGGTATTAAAGAGCTTCTGCTGACCTCAGATAACTGGGAGGGATTGAGATACGGAGGCATCGAGGGAGGTAATAAAGATATCTAACTCTTAGGGGGATGAAAACATTCTAAAACATGTTTTACTCATTTGTTTCATTTGTTTTCTCCATAAAGTGTCTTGTTTTTAAGGAACCTAATCCCAGCCTATCTCCTTTAATGGTTAATAATGTACTCTGACTTTGTCCTTGTCTTTGAATCTTGCACATTTGAGTTCTAAAAACGATAAACCTTCAGAGACTGTCATTCGGAGCCATCCACCACTTAGCTGAAATGCAGGTAGGTGAATAAGATAAGATAAAATAATCCTTTATTTATCCCACAATGGGCAAATTTACAGTGTTACAGCAGCAAAGAGCAAAGATTGCAAACAGAAAGTGAACACAGTACAATTCAAATAAAAATAAAAATTAAGAATGTACAAAAAAAATAGATACTAAAAAATAGATTTACAAGGAATGTAATGGGGCTTTTGAACTCCTTACTGATTATTAAGGTCTCTATTGATTACTGATGTTGCCTATAGTTGTAATACAACTGGCTTAAAAAAAACAAGACAAAGTGAAAATGCCAGATTTTCTTTCTCATAGAAGCCTTGCTATGACTCCTTTTTTGACTCTTTTATTACAGTAGATAGTAAAATATGTGTTTAAGACCAGCTTGTGTTTTTGTGTAGCCCCAGAAACCCCTCATGGTGATGGAGTATTGGTCTGGTTGGTTTGATGTTTGGGGAGAGCATCACCACGTGTTCCATGCTGAAGGTTTTAAACTTTTTTTTTCACCATCATTTTCCCTTCAAATATTTCTGCTAAGCACATGCTCATTGTTGGTCCTTGGTTTAATTTTATCACTTTCATTAAATAACATTATAACAAGCTGATCAATGGCCAGTGTTAGTTGTGAAGTTGGATAGCTTGTTGAAGTCTGAACGTCATTTTTGAGTTGTTGGATTCAAGTATTGTTTGAGGACATCACTGCCTGACTTGTTGATTCTTTTGCAGCTTCTCTGTTGCTCACTTTGTGTATTATGTCAACATGTATTGAAATCTGGATTACAGACATGCTAGCTGTTGTGTCAGAGATCCTGGAGAGAGGAGTCTCCATTAATCTTTACATGTTCCATGGGGGAACCAGCTTTGGCTTCATGAATGGAGCGATGGACTTAGGTACCTACAAACCCCAAGTCACCAGTTATGGTTAGTATGGACAACCAGAGCTGACAAATAGGATTTATCCTAAACAATAAATCACATTTTACTAATCCATGTAAATATATTCCTTGCAGATTACAATGCACCGCTATCTGAGGCTGGAGATTGCACCCCAAAATATCAGCTTTTGAGGAAGTTATTCAGCCAGTACCACCGTAAAGTCTTTCTCTATTAGATCACATTAAAATAATATGAAAAACTATAAACACATCTTATTATGACTTTTAAAATCATAGTAATTAAATCTATCATGATGAGCACTCATTAAATGTTTTGCCTACTTGTGATGCAGCTGAGCCCCTTCCTGAAGTGCCTTCTCCTCAGGAGAGGAGAGCCTACGACCCCGTCCTCATCCAGCAGCACCTGTCACTGTGGGACAGTCTGCACTTCACTGACAAGGTATGCTGCAGATGTAAGGCACTTCTCTGAATGACAGATGATTGCACACTGTGCAGAATCTATTCCGACTTGACCGTACTGTTGGATAAATACAAAGGTGCCCTGCTGGAATACTTAAATGTAATATGCTGTTTGCCTCAGACAGACAGAACATCTTATCAGTGTGTTTATCTGCTGCTCTGTCTCGGCTGTGTGAGCAACCTGCTGCTTATGCATTTAGACAGATGTCTCACACCTAGCAGCTGGCTTTACTCATACATCAAAGTGTCAAAACACCAGCTTTCTTTTGCAAGTATCTGCCATATGCTGTTTTATTCTAACTATTCAGCAGTGTAATGCATGTACATATCTTCACCTAGAATGGAGCTTCTTAAATTCACTTGTAAATAAGTATTTTCCAGCCCTGATACAGATATCAATTGTCTTCAGAAGTCTGTTGAATGACTGTGTTCTGCCAGATTCAGGTTTATACGTTTTTCTTCCTCCTGCACCTTTTCAAACTTTGTAAAGGCAAAAACAATGAAGTATTTCTCTACATTATACGGCGTAAAAGGAATAAAATAAAACAAATTAATTTTGTTTTGAATATGTCAGCATGATTGACTTGTATCTAGCCATTCAGGTCAGACAGGCCGGTAAACATGGAGAATCTCCCTGTCAACAATAACAACGGTCAGTCATATGGTTACACGCTGTATGAAACCACCATCACCTGTGGAGAAACCCTCAACTCTGGGAACAACATCAGAGACAGAGCACTGGTGAGGATGAATGAAACACAGACATGTCTTGCATGCAATTTATTGTGAAGTAGCAATGTTTTTGTTTTACTTAATCATTGTGTCTTTAAATGTTTGTTTTTTTTAGGTTTTTGTGGACAGACGATATGTTGGGACTTTGGACTACAAGACTCAAGAGCTCATACTCCCCAAAGGACAGGTACTGACTGTTTCTTTGTGTCTGTTCTTACTCACACATATAATCCCTATCACCTTTGCTAAAGAAACACATACATATTATAATCATACTCAGATTGCATGTCAGGGTTAATCAGTAGAGTAAAAAGTAAAAATCAGTAATTCAGTCCAGCATTGGCGGAAAATGTAAAATCTACTTTATGCACAGTGAGAATAAATCAAAGTTAAAGATCTTCTTAATGCAAAATAAAGGACCAGATTTTGTAATCATAGCGGTAAAAGTATTCTTAATCAATCAATCAGTCAAAATAACTAATTTACCCATCTCTTTGTTTAAAAGACAGTAGGCTACAGAAACGTGAATTATGATTGGAAAATCTGTTATTTTTGTTTGGCATGTATAAACAAGCATGTACATACTTGTGATCACTTTATTAACTGACTAAATGTTGACATCTCACACCAAGGGAGAAAGGACGTTGAGCTTACTTGTGGAGAACTGTGGAAGAGTGAATTATGGGAAAGCTCTGGATGAACAACGCAAAGGTATTCTTTATTCAAACTTACCTGTACCATGACTTGACTAGTCACCACAGTGTCTGTTATTATTCCTCAATTCTACGGAGATGTTTGTGTCAAGGCCAACATCTCAATCTAACAGCTAAACACACTTTCTAAATCTTATCACAGCGTGTGCAAGGCGTTAATAGCTAGCTCATCTGAACTTTTTCAGAAACTAATTGGGCGTTGTTTATGTACATTTAAAAATGAACTATTTATACATGATTGCATTTCTAGACCTGAGTCAAATCTTTGTTAAGAATCATTTCTGCATGGTTCAAATGTGTAAATTCTCTGTCTTTCCCTCTGGTTTGTGGCAGAAGACACTGCTGCAAAACTGTACATGACATGTCGCAAAATAAGACTCTTACTTTTGGGTATACACTGTTGTTGTTGTTGTTGTTGTTTTTTTTATCATTCAACCACTTGTTTCTATTTCTTTTTACTGCTCTTCTACTACCTTCTTATTGCTGTTTTCTTTTGATTTGCTTTTAGCTCTTATAGTTTCTTACATCTTTTTAAATCTTTGGTTCCTCTTGGTCTCAGCTTGTGTTGTTGGGTTCTTGTTGGGTTCTTATGATGGTTCTTGTGTTGCCTGGGTTCTTATGATGGTTCTTGTGTTGCCTGGGTTCTTATGATGGTTCTTGTGTTTCCTGGGTTCTTATGATGGTTCTTGTGTTTCCAGGGTTCTTATGATGGTTCTTGTGTTTCCTGGGTTCTTATGATGGTTCTTGTGTTTCCAGGGTTCTTATGATGGTTCTTGTGTTTCCTGGGTTCTTATGATGGTTCTTGTGTTGCCTGGGTTCTTATGATGGTTCTTGTGTTGCCAGGGTTCTTATGATGGTTCTTGTGTTGCCTGGGTTCTTATGATGGTTCTTGTGTTTCCAGGGTTCTTATGATGGTTCTTGTGTTGCCTGGGTTCTTATGATGGTTCTTGTGTTGCCAGGGTTCTTATGATGGTTCTTGTGTTGCCAGGGTTCTTATGATGGTTCTTGTGTTTCCTGGGTTCTTATGATGGTTCTTGTGTTTCCTGGGTTCTTATGATGGTTCTTGTGTTTCCAGGGTTCTTATGATGGTTCTTGTGATGGTCAGGTTATATATGTCTATTGGGTATCATGCACTATGGGATCTTTTCTGTTGAACTGTATTTAATTATTTTTAGTATTTAGCATTTGTTATGTTCTTGCTGTTGTTTATGTTCTTCTGTGTTTGGTTTAGTTTGTTCTTGTTTTTGCTGTTTGTCAAAGCACTTTGTAAACCTGTGTTTTTAAAGGTGCTATATAAATAAAGTTATTATTATTATTATTATTATTATTATGTACACAGACATATGCATAGCCTATCCAATTGACTACATTGAAAATGTTTGCCTCATATTGAGTTGCAGGTATCTTGGGAGACATTCTGTTGAACCACACCCCTCTGAGAGGATTTAACATCTTCTGTTTAGACATGAAACCAGGATTTATGAAAAGGTTGGTTCACTTTTTGAATACACTTTACTTCTTTTTAATTAGAGGACATATTCACCCTTGAAAACGTACTTCTTAGAAACTACTATTGCCTGATTCACCATGTGTATTTGAGTCCATTAAAAAGTGGTGTGGCCAAATGACAAACAGTGTATATCAACAGTAAAGTGAAAGCCAGGACTGACGTACAAATGTGATTTGTGATTTGTTTAATCCTGCATCCTTATTATGTCCAGTCTCACACATTTACAGTATGTGTTTGAATGGATTGATGACAGTTTGATTCTTTTTCAGAATAATGAGTTCAGGTAGCTGGAAGTCTGACATCGAGGTGCCTTCCCTTCCAGGATTTTTCCTGGCCAGATTGCATGTGGATGGTCCCCCTAAAGACACCTTCATCAGACTCCCTGTGAGTAGGTTAACCTGCCATCTTTTAATGGAACACTGTACCTTTAAAAGCTTGGAAATGTTGTGACAGTGCACTACTATTTCTTATGCTTCACATGTTAATCAATCACTAAATCAAGATTTATTTGTATAGAGCCAATTCATAACAAATGTTATCACATTGTCTGATGCTTTCTGATGCCTCATTTTACTTTTTTGTGTCAGTGGGTTTTTTTTAATAGCTTTTCACGTTGTTGTTTTGATGATCATACCAGTTCATCTCTCCACAGGGTTGGGGTAAGGGAGCAGTATTTGTCAATGGGCAGAACCTTGGACGTCATTGGTTCATTGGTCCCCAACATTTCCTTTATCTCCCAGGACCTTGGCTCAGAAGAGGAGAGAATCAGGTACACTTATCAATACTATAAGATAAGACAAAAACTGTGTGTAACTTAAGTTAAGGTAAAGTTCACTTTTATCTACTTTTTTCTTGGTAAATGTGTCACATTGTGCAATATCTTATGTATTTTGTTCTCTTTCAGATGATTGTTTTTGAAGAACAGAAAGTGGATGACAAAATACTGTTTGCTGAAAATCCTGAGCATGGAAGGACAACTGATGTTTACAAACTCCCCTTTTGCACACTGCTTTGAAAATAATACTGAATGACATCAACTAACTGAAAATGATTTGAATGCACTATTATTTTACTTACCAAATATCCTTAACTGATATTATTCTACTGCAACATTCATACTTGCTCATGATGTTGTTGCCTTGCACGAGCAATTCATTGACCTATTCAATAAAGTCTGATAGATTTCAGAATGAACTTTGTATAGAAGTTACATTTGAACCTTTAAAAGCATGACACAAGACCACAAACTCCTCATTGGACCAGAGGCTTGTCCCTCACGTCGGCTAAGGACTGGAATATTATTCGTTTTCCTTCACATTAAATGGTAGGGGGGGGGGGGGGAAGTGGACTGGTAAGCAGATAAAAATAGCATTAAAACTTGTCAATAAATTTTAAAACAAAAGGAATTTGTTGTTTCATTCATAAATATGGATATGTGACTAAGAATGTTTTCAATGAATAAGTCATATTACGTGTGTTTGTTTTCATGCTTTTATTGTGAAAATAGGGACCGGAAAGGTGGCGTGTAGCTCTAGTTACCTTGATTTGTAAACGTATCTGCTGCTGTTCCTGTGTCGGCACAGCAACTGCGGAAGAATCACTCTGAACTTGGAGCCTCGTCGCCTCCATGTCCTTAACAGTCTCCGTGGTAACTTTAGTTTAGTAAATAGTTAATGCTAGAACAAAATGACCACCGTGGAGATAAGTTTACAGCGGCTGTAGGAGCAACTCTGCACCTTTAGCCTAGCCGAGCTGAGCTACTGAACTGAATCAGTTGACAGCAGGTTTGCATTTTTAATTGATCTACTTTTATTAAGGTGAGCTCTCATAAGTAAACACTTACTTCCGGGTCCTGACATGGAGTCGTGTGGAGTGTGTGGCACCGTCCTTGGAAGCTGTGCAGGACTTGTGGTGGCTGGGCTGGTGTTTGCAGCCTACAAACTTGGCTTACTATACCAGCTGTTTCACAAGGTAGGTTGTCATATCGAAATAAGAGCTTCTGTGCTTTCAATTGTTTTTTCCATATCTGAGAGATGAGATTCAACTTTATTGTCATTACACATATACAAGTATAGAGTAACGAAATGAGGTTTGGCATCTCACCAGAAGTGCAAATAAGCAGAAAGTGCAAGAATCTGTGCTATGTACAGTAATTACATAATTTACAGATGTAGACTAAAAAAAGTGAATTATTGGGTATATATGGATGGATTAATGGGATGCTATAAATATAAATAAATGCTATAAATATAAGTGTATTCTTAGGATTATAATATACAGATTAAGGTGTAGTGAGCATGCTATACTAGTTTACAGATAATATACAGAATATGGACATATTGTACAGGTTGATAACTTATGCGTTTTTATGCAGGCATGTAGCACCTCAGTTTTTCTGTGCTCACCTTTTTGGAAAGCACCTTTTGCACTTAGTAGGGTGTCACAGGTGAAAGGTAGGAAGGGCTCTGTTCATGTAAACTTTGACCAGCCGTGTGGTTTTCTAGCACAAAGGCTATCACAACACCCAGGCTGTTATTGGGATTGCACAAAGCCCTGAGGCTAACCAGAACAATATTCAGCTATTGTGAAACATGAAAGGAGGCTGGAGTGCAGAGATAGTGTGATACAGGTGACCTTATGAGGGGCCATGAAGTGACACTGACAGGTGTTTATCTCTAACTGACCTTGTACAACATTGTAAATTGCATTGCTTCAGCAAATATTAAGAAATTCCCTGCATGTTATTCTCAATTTTTTTACATCTTCCTCTGACTCCCTTCAGACTGAGACCAAAAGCCCTCGCCACGGCGGTGAGAGTGTTGCAGAGGTGCTCCGCGCCCATGGGGTCAAGTATGTTTTCACCCTGGTCGGAGGGCACATCTCCCCTATCCTGGTGGCGTGTGAGAAGTTGGGCATCCGTATAGTGGACACCAGACATGAGGCCACTGCTGTGTTTGCAGCTGATGCTGTGGCGAGACTCTCAGGTTGCTGATTTTAACATAACTCACTAATTCTTGACCACCGATCTTATCTGAGCACTGATCATTTTCCTGACTGGGCTTCTCTGCTGGGAATGATTTGCCTGACAAAACAAGTGTGATTTGAGTGGTTAGTTCACACATGTCATGCGCAGAGGATGTGGCCTTGCTCCGGCCTGCCCGTGTTTGAATCTGACCTACGGCTGGCTACTTTCCCACTCTCTCTCCCTGATTTCTGACTGTTCACTGTCCCGTCTCGCCAATGAAGGCACAAAAAGCCACAAAATATAAAAAAAGGTGTAGTTTATATCACTGTACTGTAAGTGGCTAGATCACATTTTAAGTGTGCCAGTGCAGGGCCCTTGTTGTATCCCTTCAATTCTGTTATATAGTAAGTTTTCCATAATTTGTGGGGGGTGTTGGGAGCTGATGCTATCTTGATTGTTTCCCTACCAGGCACAGTTGGTGTAGCAGCGGTGACTGCAGGTCCAGGTCTAACCAACACCGTGACAGCTGTGAAGAACGCTCAGATGGCCGAGTCACCGCTGCTGCTCATGGGAGGAGCTGCTGGTACACTCCTTCAAGTGTGTTGATTTAAATTACTGATGCAATTCATATGTACGTTTGCAGGTATTATTGAATATTAGAAGAAGAAAAAAACAATATTTTGGGCTCTGCTGCTGTAACAAACACTCTTAAGAGACCATTCATAACTTCATTATCTTCGTTCTCCATCCACTGTGTTTATGTTACAGGGCAGAGGAGCGCTGCAAGACATTGACCAGATGTCTCTCTTCAAGCCCCTGTGCAAGTTCTGTGCCTCCATCAGGACCGTCAGGGAGATCGTGCCCACTGTCAGGAAAGCCCTGGCCATCGCTCAGTCTGGAACTCCTGGTCCTGTTTTCATTGAGTTCCCCATCGACACGCTGTATCCATTTCATCTGGTGTCCAAAGAGTTTGGAGTTAAGAACCCTCCCAAAGGCCTGATGGGCAAAATCGTCTCGTGGTATGTCATGATTATGGCTTGTTGACACGGCATTTTGATATTGACTGACTGTGTTAAACAACAAATAAAGCTGGAAGAGTGCTACATGCAGGGTTATTATCATCAACTTCATTCAAAAAGTTATGAGACATAACATTGTAAGATTGTGAGGTGTTATAGGAGCCAATAAGAGTGGAGTAAAACACCTGTGAACTAACCCTCTCTTGTTGAAGTCTGATGTGTTTTGTTTTTCTACATAATTCACTCTCTACTTTCAAATATTGCAATACTTGTGTTGTGTTGTTCTGATTTCTTACAAGGTACCTCAATAACCACCTCATGAATCTATTTGCTGGAGCCTGGGAGACCAGAGATGCGACTCCACTACCTGTTGACATCCCTCAGGCTACAGACGATCAGGTGAGCTCGCTCTTAGTCTTAAGGTTTGATGTTAATCTATATTTCTTTGAGGCAATGGCATTTTAACATGAAAGAAATTACAGTCTGTCATATATACAGTATTTTATGACTTTATCAGAATTCAAAATTGTTTTGCTTTTTCTATTTCTTTGATTCAGGTCCAAAAGTGCATAGAGCTGGTTAGTCGAGCCAAGAAACCTGTTATTCTTCTGGGCAGCCAGGCAACACTCCCCCCAACGCCAGCTGATGACATCAGGTAAAGGAGAACGCTTGTGCTCTTCTCTTATATCTAAGTCTTTGTATTTTTTGGGCAATTTGTCTGTTCACTGTCAATAGAATTGCAATTATTCAATAAGCTTATCTGGTTGAAGTATTTTCTTGCTTTTCTTTTTGTAGGAAGGCGTTGGAGGCCCTGGGTATCCCTTGCTTCCTTGGAGGCATGTCCCGTGGCATGCTGGGTAAAGACAGTCCTATCCACATCAGACAGAACAGGCGAGATGCTCTGAAGGACGCAGACCTGGTGCTCTTAGCAGGTCAGACCCACAGTACACTGTTGCAGTGTGCATCTCGTATATCAACATTCAAATGGGTGGTTTAATAATTCAGCAATTGTTTTAATATTTGATTTAAGGTTTCAAGGAATAATACCGTTTGTTGTAAAATATGAAGTTAAACTTAATCTGGATACCTGTGTGGAAAATAGAGTTTTGGGATATATTTTGTCTTGATGGTTGTCAGTACAGCACCAGGCTTTACACGTTTCTGATAGAAATGCTAACAACGGGTGATGTGTTTGCAGGCACTGTGTGTGACTTCAGGCTGAGCTACGGCAGAGTTCTTAACAGACGCAGTAAGATCATCGCTGTCAACAGAGATAAGACGCAGCTGCTGAAAAACTCTGATATGTTCTGGAAACCAACTATAGCGATTCAGGGTATGTGACCGAGCTGACCATGACAAACATCTGTAAATAGAATGACAATGTGTCATTGTAGATCTTTTGTGATTAGTTTAGAAAATGATAACTAAGGAAAACAAATGCTAATGGCTCTGTATTATTCGTGAATACAGAATGATGAATATGCAGTATGCATGATATGTGTTTGTACAGCATTTTTAAACGTGCAGTTTTTTCTATTGATTTGTACCCTAGGTCATGGCTGTAAGGGAAATGCATACACCGGTCTAAAATGTAAATATGGGTTTATTTTAGGTGACGCCGGTTCTTTCCTGATGCAGCTGTCTAAAGGCCTGAAGGGCCATCGCTGTCCAGAGGAATGGCCTCAGAGCCTTAAAGCAGGAGACGTGACCAAAGAAAATACAAACAGGTGAGCGGGGTGAAAGGTCGCTGGTGCCTCTTCTGTGTGAGTGTAAACAGGAAGTGTAAACCATCAGGGTCAACAACACTCTATTGTTCACCTGATGAGTTCTATCTTTAGCAACAGAATGGAAACAAAGATTCATCACATTTAAGATAAATGCACCTGCAACTACATCTCTGTTATTGTGCAGTAATTAATTATCCATCACTTCAACTAGATTGTTTTCTCTTCCAGGGCCAAAGCTGATGAGAAGACAGATCGCCATTTGAATCCCTTGAAAGTCCTCCACAGAGTGGACGAGCTGATGGCAGAGGACAGCATCATTGTTGCAGATGGTGGAGATTTTGTTGGCAGTGCTGCGTACATAATGAGACCAAGAGGACCTATGCGTTGGCTAGATCCAGGTTAGACATCGTAGACCTAATGACGATTGGTTGATGAATAACTGTTTTAATGAAAATAGTCGACTTTTGGTTGGTAAAATGTAGTCAAGTAGAGTTCATTTCTGTAGGTCCAATTTGCATGTTGGCCTTTATCAACAGCCTGTTTGATAGAAATGTATTGGGTGGTTAATCCGTTTTATTTACAGTCATAGTGACTCTTCTTCAACATTTCCCTTTTAGGCGCGTTTGGAACTCTTGGAGTTGGAGGAGGATTTGCGCTCGGTGCCAAACTCTGTCGTCCAGATTCTGAGGTAAATGATTGAACCCAGGAAACAGAATTGTCTGATCATCTAATCATATTAAGGCATGCTTTATGAATGAATTAATACTACTTTTTGTGTTTTTCAGGTGTGGATAGTATATGGTGATGGTTCCTTAGGATACAGTGTTGCAGAATTTGACACATTCACCAGACACAAGGTAAAATCCTCTTTAGTACTTCCAAAATATAATTCAACTCCTTACTGTCCTGTGAAGATTTTTATTTTTTAAATCTAAAATATATGTTTACCACAATTTTAGAGTACTTTTTGTCTGTTTCTCCGCAGACACCAATTATAGCTGTTGTGGGAAACGATGCATGTTGGAGTCAGATATCCAGAGAGCAGGTTCCCATACTCGGCAGCAACGTTGCATGTGGTCTTGCATTTACAGGTAAATATTCTACACCAAATGCTGTTTTATAGTTGTTGTGACCAAGCGGCAACCTCCGGTGTTGAAAAATGAAGCCAATGTGGAAGTGCAAAATTTGCTTGATGCTGGCTCCAAGATCCCAGAAGTCACATACACACTACATTAAAACAAAGCCTGTTTTTACAGCAGAATTTAACATGTTTACAGCCTGGTTCAAAAAACAAAATTGATTTTATTAGTAATTGTCATCATGGGCACACACTGTAAGGGGGGGGACACAGACATACAGATGTAGATTTTATGAACGATACCAGTTATCCATAGTTATGCCCATAGCTTACATGATTGACAGGTGGGTGCAATGTAACGGTTTGTCAAGAGGCTTAAAACCCACCTCAGTCTGTAGTTAGGTTGACTGAAAGTTAGGTTGAGACAGTTGAGCCTCCGGAGCCCCCCTGCCATAAAAGGTAGATGACGTCACTCAGGCTTCATCCATTAATATTTACAGTCTATGGTTGTAACAGCTTAAAGCGTATATACATGTCATAACGCACACTGAACGTTTATACACATCCTGTATGTATGAAGACTCAGTGGTTATCAACTGGTTAATCATCATTTCTTTGTCTTTCCACAGATTATCATACAGTGGCAGATGGTTATGGGGGTAAGGGTTACCTTGTAGGACGAGAAGACGAAGACAAGCTCAGTGACATCATCAGGGAGGCTCAAAGGGAAAGCCAGGAGGGCAAGGCTATACTTCTCAATGTTCTCATAGGGAAAACCAACTTTAGAGAAGGCTCCATCTCTGTATAGAGACTCTGTGACTTCTTGAAACAGAACATTCTTCTTCTTCTTCTTCTACTTTTTCATTGACTGTCATGCTCTATGGAGGTTTATAGAGAAGAGGGAAACACTGTTGGATGCTGTAGAGCCCAACTCTGACTACACCTATGCTAATCCTTTGTGCCCTTAAAGCCATATTTCACTTCCCCTTTGAAAGTCCATGAATGGTCATCTGCAAAGAACTACTTCCTTCATCAGACTCATAAAAACAATATCACTAACACATCTTCATAAACCTGCAGCCGTGGCTACAATATGTCTACATCATAAACTCACAGTTTTCAGAATATTTATAGACATAATGCAAAGGGACTTTTTATTTATGATATTATACATTTCATATGAAACTCTGGCTGCCAGCCTTGAATCAGAAGCCTTTTTCTCTGCATCATCATACTTTAAGGTTCATATCGTAGTTTATACGATTTGCTGCATTTTTTTTTAAGGAGAGGAGTAAAAAGTATAACACTTTCTTTGTGTCAGGACTTTTCATCTTCAAGGGCTTTGGGTTAGATTTTCCACATTAAAACAGCCTGCTATAACTTGAGATAATGATGGCAAATACATCGTTTGTGAGAGAGCACTGGTTAAACTTCTCAAATTCAACCAGAATTCCTTTTTCTCCTCTTATCAAATAAACAAAGAGCCTTTTTTTATTAGGACAACGTGAAATCTTACAGGTGCAATATTGTTTATCCGCACATGATTAGGAATCAATTTGTGTTGAAGTGAAATATTCTTTTGAATGTATAAGATTGAATGAAGGTATGCCTTATTATATGTGATTGTACATTGAATACATTGATATGTATCGGTTGAGGGTGTCTGCTGATTCAGTTGTGAATTTAAATTATATTTAATCTTAACTTGTATAAATTGATATGGGCTACCATTTTAAATGGGCCTTTACAAAATATTCATTGCACTGTAATGATAACATAATGTACTCAGAGAAAAAATTGTGGATCATGTCACTCCATTAAACTGTTTTTTTTTGGTAATGTAAGGACGGTATGTATTTTAAACTATTAATCATCGAATGTACATTTGGATGAATTCTCAAATAAATGATTGGACTTTGAATGATCAAGATGATGGATGGATTTAATTTTTTAACTTTCATTAGTGAGCTTAAAAAAGTAGAGTGAGACTGAAGGCTGTGCATTAAAGGAACTAATGGGACAGTAACATCTGCTTTTCTTAAACATTTAGTATAAAATGAATGTCTATATTGTTAACATATTTTACTTTTCTCTTCATATTGCTAGCACTCCATACAACTTGTTGAGTTGCAAATCTGGATCTTTTAGCATTTTGTGTGGACTTTGGTCCCACTTTTAAGACTCCTGTGAGGAACTCTTTATGTGGATATTTGGTGACCCTATGGACTCGTTGGTACTGTACCTCTTAGTTCCTTTCTCTGATCTTGTACTTGCGTCAGTAAGGTTTTCTGTCAAAAAATCTTGTTCCGCTTTCTATTCACAGGAAATGTATACGTTACTTGGAATATTTTCTGTTGAAAATGTAAAAAGGGCCTTTTTTTTTTTTTTCAACATGCTGAAAATCTTCTTGCATGTCACTGAACATGTGGCAGTGTTTACTAAAAAGATAAATACTATATGGAAATAGTCAATCTTGTCACTGATGGAAAATTTAATTTTGTAGGTCATAAAGAGGTATATCTATTTATTTGTTTCATAACCTGTTTAAAACTTCTCACAGGGGTTTTACGTCATGTGGCTATTGATGAAAAATGTGATATTAATGTCAGAGATCTTAAAAGAAGATTCACGGATAGTGTAAATATCTCCTGCATTAAGCATCATGTTACTATAGTCTCAGATGTGAATTTCATAAGAACTTGTCACTAGGACATGTAATGGCTTACTCTAGTGGAGCAGAGATACAAACTTTACCACTGTGGGAAATGTTTTAAGTAGCATCATGAGTAACTTAAAGCTACCTAACTTGTATTCCATTACTGCATTAGAGGAGTTGTTTTAATTACGTATAACGAAACACATCTTGGTGCGTGTAAGACAAAACACTGATGTATGGCCAACGTTATTGACATGAAGCTGTGACTTTTGCTCTAAATACTTTGCAAATGCAGTTTTTATTTGAAACAGCAGGTGGCAGGATAGTAGAACTTTTACTGAGGAGATCTATGCTGACGTGGTTCTATTGAGCATAAGTTATTGAATGGATTCAAACAGGGGAAACATAACATCTGATAAATCATTTGCCTATTGATTTATTGACATGTGCTAGGAGAATCACAACAACATTTTGATTGATGTAAAATCTAATAGTCTACGTTTCTTTTTTTGGAACCCCTAGGTTTCAAATAAAGTTTGTTTGCTGGGCCATAAATGAATTTCTGATTATAATTGTTTTCTGTAACTTATATAGATCATGATGTCTAATCAGAGGCTTTTAAACATTGGTTGATTTGTCAGTAGGTCTAGGCCTTTTACATAACTTGGACGTGTGAATGATGCTTCATTAGAAAGTGAAAAACGTGACGTCCCACACTCCAAAAAGTTTGAAGTCTGCACACTAATTTCATGACTACAAGCATTACAGATTCAGTGAGCAACAGTGCTGAAAACAACTGTAACTCATGAATACTGTACTTTACATTATCTGCTGTATAGCCCCTCATTCGTGGTTTACGTCAGAGTGCTTTGCTGCATTTGAGTGTTCGTCGAAAATCCACGCTCCCTAGCGTTACTTAAAAATGGCATTGCTATATTTTTTATGCAGTGGAGTTAAAATATATATATATATATATATATATATATATATTCAAAATGCACTGCCATTTAACCATTTAATATCATAGAACACTGCCTTTAAAAAATGCCTGAGTGTCTATGGTCTTGGAATACTTGCTCATACAAATTCCTTTACTTTTTTGTTAACGGTGTGTGCTGTCCTATTCTGTCATGTTAAAAAAAAAAACTTGTTTTATTTTACTGACGGATAGGGCTGATTGGAATTGAGACATTCTCATAGAGACCATTCCCCCTGTGGGACAATAAAGGTGAATAGTAAATCAGTTTTTCGGGGAGTACATGAAGGCATCATAAGACCGGGCGCACACGCACATCACAGCAGGCGGTGACTTGAACACTGAAGTGAAGCTGCCGGACTAAGTGTCGGGGTTATAAAGGTACTGAGGGTGAATTAAGTGACATAGGATTGTTTTGCTTCAGAGGACTTTCTAAATCAGTTTTATAAAGCAGTTATTACTCTACTCTCAGGATGTTAGGTAAAACATAGGAAGTGTCGTGCTTTTAAAAACCTCGGAGATAAGTTAGCTCAAAGCATTAAACCAAACCAACGCTAGCTTAACCGGAGTTTGTAGTTAACGCAAACCAGGTCTGTGTTTTATTCTCTGGTGATACAGTCCCAGTTAACTAGCCTAACTCCGACGCGAGCGTTAGTATCTGGTTAGCTTTTACATAATTCAATTAAAAACTCTTGAGTCATAGATTCACAAGTTTTTAACGTGGCTCACGGTTTCACTCAATCGACTACTACTGTCTGACGATCAAAAGGATTTCTTTTGGAAGATAAATAAACACTGGACCTTAACTAACCTATCATTTGGTAAGTATTTTTAACGTCTGTTTACCTTTACTACAGCTTAAGAGGTCACGTTGTATCTGTTTGTTTTTGGCAAAGATACTCCTAGGTGTCTCTGTGCTCACTCAGACTTGCTGTTCAGCAGATGGGACATCTTAATGTAAGAGTTATGTAACAACATTTAAAAACCCCTAAAGTTGCTTAACTAAAACGACCTAATGTCCCACTGTCGATGACAGTTTCTGGAACAATAGCCTGACAGTGAAATGCCACACCGCATGGCTCATCAGGCAAGCTGTGTTGCCAGAATGGAATTCTTTACATTATTTTCCAAAATGTTCAATACATTTCCAGAGAAGACCTGCAGGCAGCACTATGTTTCATTCACCAAGAAACTACGACCTGGCATGCTTCTCTCAATTATACAATTGAAATACTTTCAGGTTTTTTAAAAGGGGGACCTATAAATTGACAACCAACAACATGATTTGTGTTTGTGATGTTTATTGTTAGTTTAACAAGTCATCAGAGTTAACATGTGGTCGATCATGTTTCTGTTACAGGAGCTGAATGGCCTCCGTTGTTGCAGTGAAAACTGAGAAGCGACCTGCAGCTGATTCTCAGGATGCAGACTCAAATGCAAAAAAACCAAGGTAAGCTCAGGTGCTGTTTGAGCCCGCTACACCATCTGTCTGTAACACATACAACAGGGCTGCTTTAATCTTGAGTTTCTTAATTATTGTTGCTCCTTAAAATGTTGGTTTTAGTATCACATTAAATATTTTAGCATTTAAAAATAGTTTGTTTAATATTCATGCTGGCAGAAAGATTTGAGAAGCGTCATCTTCGCACCAATGATCATGCATCCACTTTCTGCCCCAAAGGAAACTCCTGCCCAGCTTGAAGACAAAGCGAGCCCCTGAGCTTGTCCTTGTGATTGGCACAGGGGTAAGCTCTGCAGTGGCCCCTCAGGTCCCTGCTCTCCGCTCCTGGAAAGGCCTCATCCAGGCCTTGCTTGATGCAGCAAATGACTTTGACCTACTAGAGGAGGAAGAGAGTCGGCGTTTCCAGAAGCACATGCAAGAAGATAAGAATTTAGTGCATGTGGCCCATGACCTCATTCAGAAACTTTCCCCGGTAAGTCTGCCTGGGCCCTTTTTATTACCTTCCTTTACCACAACATCCTGTCGCACATATACAAACACATGGCAGAGAGACTGCCAGCACACTGTCTTCCCCTCACCTAGGGACATTTTGTTCAACTTGTATTGATTGAGATAAGAAATCAGTGTATCTCATTAAAATACCTTAAGCAAACAGCCCACGGGTTAGTGCTTCTTTTTCAAAGAATTAATTATTTGCAAAAAATCTTTTGAGTCAGTTTATGTGGAATCAGTGAAGCACCCGAAGCAGGCGGTGTTTCCCATTTCTGCTTTTTGCGTACCAAAGGATCTCGCATAAATAAAATAAAAACCTCTCTAATGAAAGTTGGTCAGCTGAACCAAATCAATCAATCAGTCAATTTTTATTTGTATAGCGTCAACTCATAACAAGTGTTATCTCAAGACACTTTACAAAAAGCAGGTAAAAGACCTTACTTATTACTATGTTACAAAAGCAGGTAAAAGACCTTACTTATTGTTATGTTACAAAAAGCAGGTAAAAGACCTTACTTATTGTTATATTACAAAAAGCAGGTAAAAGACCTTACTCATTGTTATGTTACAAAAAGCAGGTAAAAGACCTTACTCATTGTTATGTTACAAAAAGCAGGTAAAAGACCTTACTTATTGTTATATTACAAAAAGCAGGTAAAAGACCTTACTTATTGTTATGTTACAAAAAGCAGGTAAAAGACCTTACTTATTGTTATGTTACAAAAAGCAGGTAAAAGACCTTACTCATTGTTATGTTACAAAGACCCAGCTTAATCCAAAGAAGTGTTGTATTTTTTAACCCTTCTCAGCCTTCCAAAACAAATGCTTGAAGTGTATAAGCAGCATATGTTATGACTCATGCATCAAAATGTAGTTGTTAATAAGAGAAATTAAGCTATGTATCCTTTTTATGTGGGCGGCTCATGAATTTGCAGTTGCGATTTATGTGTATGATTTCTCATATTGAAAAGCAATTTAACTCATATTATTGAGCAGTCTTATTCTTCAAATTTCTTCAGAACCAATACTGATAAATCGTTGTTCTTGTACACTTAAGGAGTCTTATCCTGTTGTGTATGACATTCTGAGCAAGGCTTAACATCAGGTAGCACTTTCAAATTTGATGAACCATCAAGTCCATAATATTATCACGTCCTTCTTGCCAATCAAACTAACATATTCACCAAGAACCTTCAAAGGGCATCACCGTGGCTGACAAACTGTCACAGGCTCCAGAAAATGTGCTGTGACTGGGAGGAATTTGTTCAATATGAGTGAGAATCTCTGGCTCTTATTACAGAATTCTAGATGTTGATTCTTGAAAAAACCTTGTGAGAAGGTTTTTGGATTTGGACTGGTTTGCTCTGGAGCAGGGCTGGCAGATGGGAGCCTTAAAACCGTTTGCATCCTGTGTTAGTCATGTCTCATCGCACCTTTGACATTGATAAAAAGCTCTTTGTTTCAGCCTGCTGCCTGTTGTGACAAAGGGAACAAACAGCGCTTTTATGGCTTTATCCATCATGTTCATTTCAATCCATAGTTGTGCAGACACTAGCTTAATGCTGTTGGCTACAAGCACAACAGGCTTTAGCATGCTGAGGAAAAAAAAAACAAGTATAGACTAATGTGAACCAGCAGCCCCCAGCACAGATTTGCAAGCAAGCATGCATTTGTCGCGATTTCATTCACAAAAAACAACTCGCAAATTTCCCTTAAGGCAATCAAATTTGAGCTAAGTTAATGTGAAATACAAATATGCTTAATATGTGACTTTAATGTTCTTCAAAGCACATCTATTATTAAACCATGTGTGGTTTAATCAAAATATTCTGTGAAAAGTGAAATATGAGGGGGGGGTGGGCCCTCAGTCCCGTTTATTCAGGTACCAATGCTGTAAGAGTTTAACCTAATTTCACGGAAAGTAGCGGAATTATAGTAGACTGCGAGCAAACAGCAGTGGGTAATGAGGCTAATCTGAAGTTAAATCTCAGCAGAATGCGTTCGTTGTAAATCTTCTCACACATTTGACCTCTACAAAAACAAGGCTAACTGCAACTCTGCTGACTCGTTTACTTTCAGGGTGAGGAATATAAACAACAACTTCCAAAAGGGGTCAGTGGAGGAACACTTTCCCTCAATCTATTTATACACATATTGGTGATGATCAGAGAGTTTTAAATGATAAAGCCCTCTGCATACCTTGTTGTTATAGTGACTTTCAGTTAACTTACCCCTACAGAGCTGTCCTTGTGATGTAACCATGCCCGTCTGTGTAAAAAGATGATGCATCTCTCCTTATACTGTATTATGGAGTATCATCAGAGCTGTCAATAGTCAGCATCTGTGAGACCACTTCTTCTACTTTTCATCAACTTTATACACGTTGACTTTAGGGCCTTCCAGAGAGAGCATAAACTTTTATTTTAAATAAATAAACACATGTTTGGGTTTTGGATGAATATTTAGAAACCGGAGTTGTTTACATACACTTGTTGTGATTATTACATAAGTCCAAGGACATTGTGATTACGCTGTAGACACTAGATGTGGATAATGAGCTTCTTCCTGTGGAAAAGACTGCTACTGTTCAGCCCATTAGAGCTGTAATCTCTGGAAGCCAGCAGAGCATTTCCCTGCACCAGGATCACCTTGCTCACTGCATCTTTGCACTACCTTTTGCTATTCTTAGCTGATTGGCTCTTCCCGCATAAGATTTAGACCATGTAGTCCTGTCCCTAAATCTCTAAGCAGACTGAGTTGGTGTGTACGTTACTACTTGAAGAGCTCTGGGATGGATCGGAGAGGCTGTTTGATACAGAACAAAGAAACCCTTGAGCTTAGATGTGGTTAGACACACCCCTGAAATCTCACGGGAGAATAATAGTTTGGGCTCTGTGGAAACCACTTGGATTCCTGCAAGAAACAGAGCAGGAGGGTGGAGTGGTGCTGAAGCATGTTCAAACAAAATGTGATTTAAAAAAAATGTTGGAACATTCTTCTGTCATGCTTGACGCCAGAGGTACATCACTATTTGAGAAGCTAGCACTGATCTAAGTTACAGCTTAAGGCATGCAAAGTACACAAGCCAGAATCCTTTATATCTTGGGTGACTACAAAAAGAAGTGCTGATTTGGCTACACATCATTTGCACTCTGGTATTAGGACATAAGCAAAAACGTATTACAGCCCTGCAAAAAATGTCATTTTCTGTGAAACGTTTACAGAAGAGGTTAGTTATTGAATCAGCCCCTCAGATGGTTAACACAGCATTCAAAGTCAGAATAACAGTACATTATCTTTACAGTAGCATGTGCAGGTTGTGTTTAACTTCAGTTTGATCCCGTTTCAGTAGTAAATGCGTCACGACGCAGAAGTAAGATACTCTCAAAGTTCTGTTTCCTTGGTGACTATGAAAGGCAGGCCGGTTTTTAAAAAAACAGTAAAGCAAATAATATTTTTAAATAGTCAACTTCCTCTTGATAAATGAGATCACCGGGCTGAACTTCCCCATTTCCTCATACTGCTTTCAGTGCTGTGTAAAGGTGCTAACAATTGATCGAGTGTATGTTTGAAGAGTTCATATAGACTTCTGTTCTGAGTTCAAACTTTCTTGTTGTCTTAAGTTGTAAAGAAGTGATCATTTCCAGGATTTTGTCGAGGCCTGACCAAATCTTGTACCTGTATATAACATGTTATTTTTTTATAATAATTTTTGTGTTAGACTTAAACTTCCAGATTTAAGACCTGCAGTTGTGTGAGAACAACCAACTAGGTCATTGCCTACTAAATATACATGAACAGTAAATGAAATAACTCTGAGTCAGTTATCCATTCCCTTTTTGTTATTTATGATGTTTTTATTTTTATTTTACAGAGAACTGGGAACGTGCGATCAACATTTTTCAAGGACTGTCTATACGAGGTGTTTGACGATTTGGAGTGCAAGATGGAGCACGCGGGGAAACATTTACTGCGCTCTGTGCTGCAGTTGATGGAGAGTGGAGCCCTGGTCCTCACTACTAACTTTGACAACCTGTTGGAGATCTATGCTGCTCACCAGGACACCAAGCTGGAGTCTCTGGACCTGACGGATGAAAAGAAGGTAAACAGGGTTTGGATTATGTTTTTTCTGCCACAATACATCCGGGCAGCTTTTTTCAGTGCAAAGGTCATTTTATGTTTCACTCATATTGCTCCTTGTTTCAGGAAGTTTTGCAGCAACGTACAGTAGATGATACTTTGAACTGAAGGAGTCATTTGTGTCTCGCAGGTGGGAGAAGGTTAAAGTTCTAGCCATTACTCAGCTGCTGTCGAATTTTATTGATTGAACAATATTTACTTTTGGCTTAAGACTTCACTGCAGGGTTAGCATGCTTTTTCAGAGATAAGTCTGTGTCTTTTCCTGACTAGAAACTCTGAAATCTGAATTGTAAAATCCTGTCTGTCTTGTCCCTTTGCATTTACAGTTGCTTTGATTACATTTAAATAAACCACAAACTTGAAAGGGTTAGTCAGTGTTTTGTTAGAGACTTGTTGCCTGCCTCTCAGTCCTGGTATTTATGCCCCGTCTCCATCAGGGCTAATATCCTTTCACTGCTGTTTACTGATTTTACTCCCTGCCCAGCCAGAACAGGATTGAGTGCAATGGACTGTTAACTCTGTGTGTGTGTGTGTGTGTGTGTGTGTGTGTGTGTGTGTGTGTGTGTGTGTGTGTGTGTGTGTGTGTGTGTGTGTGTGTGTGTGTGTGTGTGTGTGTGTGTGTGTGTGTGTGTGTGTGTGTGTGTGTGTGTGTGTGTGTGTGTGTGTGTGTGTGTGTGTGTGTGTGTCTGTAGGTATTGGAGTGGGCTCAGGAGAAACGGAGGTTAAGTGTTTTGCATATCCACGGCGTTTACACCAACCCCAGTGGTATTGTGCTGCACCCTGCTGGCTACCAGAATGTACTGAGGAACACTGAGGTCATGGTGAGTCCGGGGAAACTTCAGGTTTTGTTTCTGATGAACAACTTTTTCTGCAACAGATTCTCTACTAAATGCCATAAGTATAAAGCCATCAACCATTTCATTTTACTATATTAAGGCAAGGGTTGTGTAATTCAATGTGTGCTGTGCTGCTGCATTTTGATTCTTCTTTGTTTTTGGTGTTGTAATAAACACAACTGCTGGTTTCAACAGCGGGAGATCCAGAAGCTCTACGAGACCAAATCCTTTGTTTTTCTGGGCTGCGGCCGTACGGTGGACGACACCACCTTCCAGGCTCTTTTCTTGGAGGCGGTCAAGCACAAGTCGGACCTGGAGCACTTCATGCTGGTGCGGCGCGAGGACGTGGGCGAGTTCAAGAAGCTGCGGGACAACATGCTGGACAAGGGCATCAAAGTCATCTCCTATGGAGACGAGTACGCCGACCTGCCTGAGTACTTTGAGAGGCTAGCCAATGAAATCTGCAACAGAGACGTGTCCACCAACGGCTGGGGTAAGGAGGGAATCCAGTCACTGATAATTGTTTTTCTCTTGAGCCACATCAGCTCCAGAGACAAATGTTGAACAAGTCAAAGCAAATCAAAGCGGCCAGGTGAAAAATATGCTGTTGACTTTCATGATGGAAGATCGTGTTAATCTTCACACCATTTTCTAATTTAGTCATAGTCTCCTGACGAAAATGTCCTTTACATTTAGTCAGACATTAGCCATTTGGTATTTAGTCAATTAGTCACTGACTAAAATTGCACATCATTTTAGTTGACGAAAAAAGAAGATATTTTAGTCAACAAAATATTTTAGTCAACAAAATCTTGCTCCACCAGCGCCCCGCAAGCTTTTATTTTGATTGAAAAAAATCAGTCTGAAATTAAACTACTACAGAATAGAAAGTTTATTTATAGTGTCTCGACTAATTGAAAGAACAATATTTAACAATTAGCCGAAGCTAAAAGCAAGTTAATCTGTCATGTTCTCAATCTAATTGTTGGCCCAAGACAAAGTATTGAGTCATTTTCTTTAAATGCCTCTTCTGGAATAGCAAATTTCTTTTTTTTTTTTACCTCCCATAACCTGATTTGCCTCTTATATATAATCCTTTTTTTCTTTTTTTTAATCTTCATCTTCAGGCTCTCCCTCACAAAATGGGGAAGAACAGCAGAACGGATTCAACACACAGAAGAGCCTTCTTCAAGGTTAGGACTGAATGCTCCTCTTTGGCTTCAGGCAGTGGCAACTTCCAAGAAACATTTCCAGAGTAAAACAATAAAGCTCTGTCATGACTCTTGTATTCTTACTGCTTGCTGATAGAAGTATGTTCTTGATTTTTCACCATCAGAGACCTGTTGGGTCTTCTTTTTCCACAGATACAGCTGACTTTGCTGGATTGCACGCGGGGCAGTCAGTTTGCAACTGTTTGATTGATGCATTGTTTCACAGCTGTTACTTAACTCCCCTCCTTCTCTTTTTCTCCCCCCCCCCCCCCCCCCCCACACACACACACACACACACACACAATATAATTCTTGACAGACACACGGTCGGGATCAGTATCATTCCGTTCCCTCCATTGACAGATTGGTCTTCTTTGAATAGTATTAACTAGGATTTCAAAGTGTTTAAGAATCCTGGAACACTCTGGGCCAAAGGAGATCTTACAGCTGTCAGTACTTTACAGATGTCTATCATTTTCCTTTTATTGGTTCTTGTTTTAAAGGGAAAGGAGAAGTTTAAAGTTTCTTTAAATGCAATGACCTGACCTTAATTGTACAATGTTGTACTGTATTTAAATGTTTGTCAACAACTGGTGAACACCAGTAAAAAGATTTTTTTTTTTTAAATATGCAGATGATGGGAAGATATCTCAAATCATAAATGACAAAAATGATGATCTACTTACAGATGTTGACTGTGATGTATTGATTCAATGTTTGGATATGGAGATAGACAAATGCAGGTAAACAAACTGTTTCAGCTGAACCGACCTGCCCTGTAGATGTTCTAGGTCACATGCTGTAACGCACAACTCATCTTATCTTAACTGAAATCAGTCTCTCGCTGATTATGTAAGGATTCGGTCTGTCACGCTCGACCCTTGATCCAGAGAAAAAAAAACTTGATTTGCACACTACTGGGTGAGGAAGGTGGACAGGTCAAAAACAATCCTATGTCATGGAAGGTTACACTACTTTAAAGTTGTCTTTAAAAGTCCAGAAGAAAATGTTTGCAGAGCAGAGAAGCTCCCAGCCAGTAGCAATCACTTTGCCACTCCTGTGCTGAAAATGTCCTTGATAAGCCTTTTTTTGTATTTTTATTACTTGCATGTGTTTTCTGATATCGTATTTATATGTCCCATTTTCAAAATAAAGCTTTTGGTATCCCACTTGTCTTGTTATTTCAATAATGAATGTACTGGAGTGGTCTGTAATAGGACCAGAGACCACCACAGCGGCAGCTGTGGATCAGTCGGTAGAGCAGCCGTCTCGGAAGGTTTGGGGTTCGATACCCAGCTCCCGCAGCCACATGTCCAATGTGCATCCAAAATTGCTCCTGCTGCTTATAAATGGGATTAGTAACTTCTGATTGTTTCTTTACATAGCAGCCTCTACCATCAGTGTGTGAATGTGTAGGTGTGACTTGCAGTTGTAAAAGCACTTTGAGTAGTCAGTAGACTGTAAAAGTGCTACATAAGCTCGAGTCCATTCACCCTGTTCCCTGCAACACATGACAGAACAAGTCCCGCTTTCCAGGCGGTGAATAGCATATAGCAGCTTTATTTAAAAATGTTTACATTCTCATAAATTAACTCAGATCTTCTGTATATCTCTTGATTCTCTTGTATTGCACTTCCACAAATTAAATGGGGGCAAGAGAGAGATGAAGACTAAAAAAAAAACTGCTGAGGGAAAAACAAAGGTGGCCAGACAACTTCCAACTGACCACACCAGAAGGTGTACTCTGAAAATATACACAACCTTTAAGAACTACCTAGAAATGAAGTTATAAAACCATTCCACCTGAATGAACTATAAACGTTGGGGGATCAAAGTCTCAATGTTTATAATGAAACTGTATTATCTGTGTGTTAGGCAGGCAAAGGGTCATTAGTAGTTCACCCACAGTTGTCAGTTTATTTGTTAGGTTTCAATTGGCTGTACCTGAGAGGTCAGCTGTTCTTCCTGGGGTCCATCACCTTGTTTAGCAAAGCATTGTTTGATGTTTTTGACAGGGGCACATGTAAATTCATAATTGCTAACTCCTCAGGCCTGGAGTTAGCTGCAATGCCATGGAACTTTAAAAAGGACAGCCATCCATCCATGTAGTGAAAGTGTTAACTAAGAAGACAGGAGACGGATAGGCACTACGGTCACTAAGCTTTCCTCAGGCACAGGCAGCTGCCGAAATGTCACATTCAGCAGGTCCTCACAACCTGACCTCATTTACATGAAGAGGGGAAAAGTGACTGACAAAACGCCAGGTTTGGGAAGTCTTTACTGTGTAAACCAGTAAACTGTTGACATTTACAGCCTAGGTCCATTTAGTCAGCTAAAATGTCATGATTGAACTTGTGTCTCTCAAAACTCAGGCTGGTCTGAGGTACCTTAATGTAGGCCTCAAAGTTTTGAAATGATGCAAAGGGTCACCCCTCTGGCTTTGTCTTTTTAAGCTTGTCCTTTACTGGGAGAATGGAGTCCTTCTTGTTCCTACATTTGTTCTCTAATCGTAGCAAAGTAGAGTGGAACAGGCCAGGACTGGAGGTTAAGAAAATTGCAGGTTAGCGGGGGCTGGAGCATCTCATGGCAGCGTGGCAAAAGGTATTGTTGGCTTTTGTTGAGGCGATGAATAAAACAGCAGAACATGCAGCCGCTTAAGCCTTCATCAGGGCACTGACCACGGCGCGGGCATTGAGGCTGCGCAGGTCGTTGTAGGTCTGCCCGGTGCCCACAAATACAATAGGCTGGCCTGTGATGTAAGTCATGGAGATGGCAGCGCCGACCTGTGAAGGAAAAGAAGGATGACGTTATCAGCTTTCCACATGGGAATGATCCATAAGTCATAAAACCGCCACAGAGAAATCATTGACCAAATCAAACGATCGTTTAAAAGACCACACCCCCATGACAAAAAGACAGAACGGAAGAGAAAAAACATGAAAGTACCTTATCATCGATGGTATCAAACTTGGTGAGAACGATTCCATCAATGAGTCGGGGCTTGTCCGACATGGAGTGGTCTGCCAGAGCCTGGTTGAACTTCACCTGATGACAAGAGGAAATGAAAGTTGGGTTATTCATGGGAACACCTCCAACACATTTAACATGTACAGCACCATCCTTCCATATGTATGTATAGAGAAGGATGATAACCATCTGTTTCACAAATAAGACTAAAGCAGATCAACACTGACCTCTGCTGGAGGTTTTAATTATTTACATTTCCTCTCTGTCTGATCTGGAGAGGACAGATGTTGTCAGTGGCCTTACCAGCTGGTCAACAGCCTCGTTTCCCACCAGAGCTTCTCCCACAAACAGCACAAGGTCAGGCATGTTGACTGCAATAAGTTTGGCTAAGGCCGTCATGAGTGGGGCGTTGTCCTGCATACGCCCAGCAGTGTCCACCAGCACCACGTCGAAGGCCTGGTTGCGAGCTGGATGGATAAGACACACGTTACTTTACCAATAAATGAATGGAATGACTTTTAACACATACAAATACGCAAACATATTATCAGCATCTCTACTTCACAACCCACACAGGTTAACCCTCATGCATCACTATGGACATTTTTGTCCATTTGGTCAACTTCTACCTCTTCATCTGGCCATCATTTTGTCAGAAAGTCTCTCTCTTGACACATTTTGGAATGCACATTTTAATTTTCTAACTGATCAATAGAACACTGTGAAACATGTTTACTACCCTCTTAAGTCACTCAGGACAAAAATGTCCACGCCCAAAAAACTGCTATAAAAATAGAACAGATTGATTTTTTTTCCTACTTTTTTTCTGCATAAATCTCTTAAACAACTTCAGCCCTGTTCAAAACTACCAAACATTCAATAATTTTTAGGAACTTTAAAGGAACCCTTTAAATGCCAGTTTGATTACTTGATGTCACTATTGTTATTTATGAAAAAAAACACAAAAAATAGTTATTTTCCATATAACAAATATTTGGGAGCCGGGGGATTTAAAAAAAAGTTTTTTTAGTCTTGGATATGTCAAACATTATCCAAAATATTGACTTTGATGCATTGTTAGTTTTTGTGTAGCATCAGATTTAACATGTACAGTTGCAGGAAAAAGTATGTGAACCCTTTGGAATTTCTTAGTTTTCTGATTAAATTGGTCATAAAATGTGTTCTGATCTTCATCTAAGTCTCAACAATAGACAAATACAGTCTGCTTAAACTAATACCACACAAACAATTATATGTTTTCATGTTTTTGTTGAACACAACATGTAAACATTCACAGTGCAGGGTGGAAAAAGTATGTGAACCCCTAGGCTAATGACTTCTCACAGAGCTAATTGGAGTCAGGAGTCAGCCAACCTGGAGTCCAATCAATGAGACCAGATTGGAGGTGTTGGTTAAAGCTGCCCTGCCCTATAAAAAACACTCCAGCTTTGAGTTTGCTATTCTCAAGAAGCATTGCCTGATGTGAACCATGCCAAGAAGACCTACGATTAAGAATTGTTGACTTACATAAAGCTGGAAAGGGTTACAAAAGACTCTCTAAAAGCCTTGATGTTCGTCAGTCCACGGTCAAACAAATTGTCTATAAATGGAGAACGTTCAGCACGGTTGCTACTCTCCCTAGAAGTGGCCGTCCTGTAAAGATGACTACAAGAGCTCAGCTAAAGACTTACACAAATCTCTGGCACATGCTAACATCTCTGTTGACGAATCTACGATACGTAAAACACTAAACAAGAATGGAGTTCATGGGAGGACACCATGGAGAAAGCCACTGCTGTGCAAGAAAAACATTGCTGCACGCTTGATGTTTGTAGAAGAGGACCTGGATGTTCCACAGCACTACCGGCAAAACACCCTGTGGACAGATGAAACCAAAGTTGAGTTGTTGGGAAGGAACACACAACACTCTGTGTGGAGAAAAAAGGCACAGCACACCAACATCAAAACCTCATCCCAACTGTGAAGTATGGTGGAGGGGGCCTCAGAGTTTGGCGCTGCTTTGCTGCATCAGGGCCTGGACAGATTGCTATCATCGACGGAAAAATGAATTCCCAAGTTCACCAAGGCAGGAAAACTTAAGGCCATCTGTCCACCAACTGAAGCTCAACAGAAGATGGGTGATGCAACAGGACAACGACCCAAAGCACAGAAGTAAATCAACAAGAGAGCAATTCACACCAGACATCCTAAGAATATTGCTGAACTGAAAAAGTTTTGTAAAGGTCCAAAATTCCTCCTGACCGTTGTGCAGGTCTGATCTGCAACTACAGGAAATGTTTGGTTGAGGTTATTGCTGCCAAAGGAGGGTCAACCAGTTATTAAATCCAAGGGTTCACATACTTTTTCCACCCTGCACTGTGAATGTTTACATGTTGTGTTCAACAAAAACATAAAAAAAACCATATAATTGTTTGTGTGGTATTAGTTTAAGCAGACTGTGTTTGTCTATTGTTGAGACTTAGATGAAGATCAGAACACATTTTATGACCAATTTAATCAGAAAACTAGGAAATTCCAAAGGGTTCACATACTTAATAAAACAGATTGATATATTTTTTTTTTTTGCATAAATCTCTTAAACAACTCCAGCCCTGCTCAAAACTATCAAATATTGAATAATTATCAGGAAAAAAATATCAATCTGTTCTATTTTCATAACAGTTTTTAGGAAGTGGCCATTTTTGTCCTTAGTGACTTCAGAGGGTAGTAAATTAAACTGATGCCTGAGGGTTAAGCCAATAAAGTTATCACTGAATGCAAACAATGATTCCTACCAGTGAATAGCCACTCAACAGTAAGGGTAAAGTGTTTTACCATAGGCAATGGCCTCCATGGCAATCCCAGCAGCATCCTTCCCGTAGCCTTTCTCATACAGCTGGACTACGGGTCTCCCTCCGTGATGCTCTGGGGGATGAAGAGAGTTCAGACGGCGCTGATGAGTGCGGAGCTGCTCCACTGCTCCGGCACGGAAAGTGTCACAAGCAGCGATCAGTACAGTGAAACCATTTTCTATCAGCCAGAATGAGATCTTAAAGACAGAAAAAAAATGGTGAATTCACTTCCTGTAAAGACGGTTAAAAGTGTAACAAATAATCAGTACGTTTAAAATGGTACTTCCCCAAAGCTAAATAGTAACGAAACATGAGCGGGAAAGGTCTATATTTTAAACATGTTCCAGAAATGATGATGAACAAACTCTGAAGCCTCCAGTTGAGAGATGACTCACTTTACCACTAAGCCACAGCCAACTTCAAGGCTGGGCAGGGGTATCTGTTTGTATGTGATCTTTTTTTAAGGAGTGTCTCTAGTTGATCTGCATTGGGGAAACACCCAGCTTAAAATTTAATTTATGATCACCCGAGTGTGAACTCAATTTTAGGGAACGAGGTCCAGGGGCAGAATTCACACACTGTCACACTTAAGCTTTTTTTTTTATACTGCAAGAATACGATTGTGCCATGAAGGAAAAACATTTTAGCATATTGACCAGTGATTATTAAGCTTAGATTAAATACTTATATTAATGTTGTCTGTGTGCTCCTTAAACACCAACTTGCAGAATTAACAACCTGGCCTTCCACATTCTAATAACTTGGTTCATATGAATCAGATCAGTTCACTTTTTCACCCATTGAAATTGAATTTTTAATAAAATCTACACCAATAGTTAGAGTAACAACATTTCAGTACACGAGAAACTGCACCAAAATTGAGTTCAAAACTGAAGGATCTGATGCCCCAGGATCATGGGGACACTTGATAAAGGGAGGATGTAGGTTACATGTAATAGGATTTTAAACAGTGACAACCCACCTTGGCCAGGTTAGTGGACTTTCCAACCCCATTGACACCACAAAACGTAATGACAAAAGGCCGACGCTGGCTCTGCGCCTCCATGACATCTCTCAGAATATCCACCCGGCGCTTGGGCTGCAGGATCTGCACCAGGGAGTCCTGCAGGGCCTGCTTTACAGTTGAGGCCACAGCTACAGAAACAAACAGACACACAACATTGGATCTGGTCTCCTGGCATGATGTAGTCTTGCAACATTGTTGATGCTGTGCTGGTATTTACTGATGCCAATTAACTACTTAAGAGTTACAACAACATCAGTTGAATGATCTTTTTTGTGCAGTTTGACTAGGAGGAGGGATTCAGAAAGATCCAAAGTTACACAATTAATTTAGAAACATGAAGTGAATCAATATGATAAAGAACTAAGACTTTCAAGGCCTTGAGCTAATATCATGATTATTGACTTTTATCTCAGGCAGCAGTGGGTTGGGAACCAGAAGGTCACCGGCTCAAGTCCCAGTAAGGACCAAGATGGAATTGGGACTGGTTTCTGCTGAGATGCTCTTGAGCAATGCAAGGAACCCCTAACTCCTCTGGCCTTGCGTCAGAGTGCAACCCCCCTCTCTCTCCAATAAAGCATGTACCTAGAACATATTTGTGCATATGTGTTTGTGTGTGAAGCATGTCTTTCATTAACAGAGGGAAAAGTTGAGTAAATAAATAAACAAAAATATTTATATGAATAGTAAACTGTATACAGATAAGCTGATGACGAGTTCCACTGGGTGGCCTGATTCTGATCTCTGTATAGACTGACGGCCAACAAATAAAAGATCTAATTGAATTAAACATGTTAGATATAAAATACGGGCATGGTTTATAACCTTAAACATTTTTATAAATGTTTATGCAACATTCTGAGCAACACTGCAAAGCACGTCCTGCGTACATGAAACAAGATGTGAACCTCTTATAATCAAATTACTGCAGTAACCACGCATACAAAGTACAGAAAACACATTACTGAAATAACATCACTTTTCACAGCATGAAGACTGGTGCTCTCAGAGAGGGACAGGAGTACGAAGAGCTTTGTACAACTAAACCTCTCCCCAAGTAAAATAAAAAACATGATTTGAAAAAGTGAAGATCTTCAGTCTAGCGTCCGTGTGTTAAATAAGTCCGAAAATTTACTTACTGGTGAATGTGCCCATGACTTTGCCTTCCAGTTTTTTGGCTACAGAGTCACAGAGCTGGGAGGCGATTTCGGCTGCTACATTCTTTGCTGTTGGATCATAAAGGAGAAGTGTTAATAGCAGACGATTGCATTTTTTAAATATTTCACTAAATCAATGGGTTGGATGAGAAAGATGTTTTTACTGATAAGGTGGTCCCTCATCTTCTCCAGTACTGCCTCCATGTCCTCCCTGGTCAGACTCTTGGACCCCACCAGGCCCTTCAGCATTCCAAACATGCCCCCAAAGCCACCACCTTTTTTGGAGCTGCAACAACCAACAATTGTTAGCTTTTTTTTTTTTTTTTTTTTTTTTTACAGTGCAACATGAATTTAAAACATTGAGTAAAAGATGGCAGACACACCAAAACAATACAGCCTAGCTATGTGATAAATAAACTGTGTTACCTTGTCTTGCTTGTTTCACTTATAACAACTCTCTCCTCTTCCTCCTCAATCACCTCGTCCTCACTGGACTCATAGTCCACAGACAGCAGGTCACCCTTCATGGAGTTCAGCTGCATCCCCTGAAACCCATCAAGACATTGCATTGAGAGACTTAGCAACAGACCACATAAAGAAAACCTCTTTAGGTAGAGATGGAGGTGGTACATACAGCGTCAAATTGTGTTTCAGGATTCTGTTCTCCACCATTGGGGGAACCGTTTTCATTCCTTCCGCTGTAGTCCAATTCCTTGGCGCTGCTACCACCCATGTCCCAAACCCGCCTTTGCTTCGGCTCCTTCGGCTTCTGAGGCTTTGGAGACTTACTGAGTAGAGTGACAGAATATCAGAACAAATTCAGCAGAAATAAGCAAAAAAGACATTATCTTTCTACACTGCTCTTTGAGTTGAAATGAATGAATGTTGCATCTCTTACGTTGGTTTTTCAGTGGGTACCACCATGCGCTTGCGAAAGAATTCCTCTCTCTTCTTCTGGATGATCTCATCAGACGTCATGCCCTGGTTACCATTCTCCACCGTCTTCTGCCCAGAGGATGAGTTCTTGACTTGATCCACTTTGGCAGGCTCAGCTGCAGGAGCTGGAGACGATTGGACAAGAAAAACCAAATGTCTAAATTGTGCTACATTAACATTATTGATTGAGATGTTTCAGAACAACAAAATTCCAACAGCACTTACCCTCCTTTTTTGGATTTTTGTTCTTTTTGCCACTGACTTCTTTGCCTTTGTCTCCACCCTTTGTTTCAATCATTGACTTCACAGTTTTTTGGGATTTTTCAGAGTCCTTAAAAGACCGCATGGGGGCGGGACTTCGAGCTCTGCTGCTCTCCTCTGCCTCTCTTTGGGTAAACATCAGCATGAAGAGAAAAAAGTTTTAGTTAATGAAGTACATTTAAAAATTGCAGCTTCATTGGTCTGATAGTTTCCTTTCTACACAGATTATGCAATAGACAATGATAGCCATTACACTTTGATTAAAAGAAATGACCTCTGTGAGTCATGTTTACCTGAGAAGCATCTTAAAGTCATCTTCAAATTCAAAGTTGTTACTCAGAAGTTTGAGAGCTCCTTTTTGCTCCAGCTCGTTCTTATAACGATCCCTGAAGTGGAGCTGCACATCATCTATAAACTTGTCCACATAAGTCAGCGTCAGGATCTTTTGAAAACCCACCTTAGAACAGAAAAGAGTGGTGATCAGTGTGTGAAGCAGAATATCAAACACACACAGGTATCAGATGTTCAGTTTCATTGTGATGTATTTAGGTTGCAGATGAGAGACTTACCACAAAAATTAACTCAAACTCATTGTCGAGCTTGTATTTTAGACTCAGGGCCTCATGGGTGTATGAGTTGTTCCCACTCCGCTCCTGTGACGTCACAAACATCGTTGACATGTCAACAGCAGCTTTACACACGTGAATGCGACTACAGCTAGCTTTCTGACAATATGAAGGCAGTGACTGCAGCAAAAACAATCGGTCTTAACATTACAAATCGTAACAATGTGATTATTAGGCTATAGATAATTCAAAAGTCGACTGTTTAATACACAAACGTTACGCAATAAGCTAACGTGTGCCACCTCTTAGCATTAGCCTTAGCTATCTTAGCCATATGACAGACTCTGTGAACAGTGTTTTCAGGTGTCGTTGTGTCTCACCTGAAGAATCACGGAGCGGATCAAAGCGTTGACAGGTCCAGTGAAGGACTCAGAGACCCCGGCTCCCTGAAAACACCACAACACTATCCCCCCTTTGCTGAAGATGGTGAAGAAGTCGAGCATCTTGAACACCACGTATCTGGATTTAAAAATCACACACGGACAGAACAGGTGAAACCTTCGTTAGTTTATCAGGTGGCCCAGTACACCTGAGAAGAGATCCTGCTCACACTTTAAACAATGACATCTTACCAGATAAATACTTAAATAGAAAATAAATCCCCCACAAGAAAAGCCCACCGGCAGAGCAGAATTGTTTTAGACACGTCAGAAGCAGAAACAGGAAGTAACGCGCGCTTCCGGAGATTTCTTCGCGCATGCGCAGCAAAGCATGTGATAGCGTTGTTGAGCATGTAGTTTTCAAACGTCATCCCTATTAAACTTTATTGTATGTCATAAGATTGAACCTATGGATTTGACTAAGCCTATATAGACAGTAAAATAAAATGTACACTTAATATGAATTGTGGTCATAAGCACAAGTATTTATAATAATAATAATAATAAATTAGATTTATATAGCGCTTTTCTAAATACTCAAAGACGCTTTGACAGGAAAAAATAAATAAATACTATAATAAATAATTATAAACAGACAATGGAATGAACAAGACATGCAGTGTGCTGAGATAGCCTATAATAAGACAAATGCACTCAAAGTCATATTTCAGAACTTTTATCTGCGTTAGTCTTTTCTATGAGGGACATTTTCAACCTATGGGCTAGGCCTACTTTCCACTTTATTTACGAATATATTAACGGAAAGTCTGCATGAATATATTGAATGTAACTATAATAAAACTCTGTATATATATATAATAGCTCCAGCAGAAAAGGAATAATCACATTTGCCAGTTTTCTGCATCGAGGTTGCATTACTTTTGATGTACATTTTGTTTTAGTCACTTTAATGCAAGTCTTCATTTTGTGTATTATTCAACTCAAGTGGTTTACAGGAAGAACTGACAAATCCACCACACAATAATATTTTGTCATTAATCACGCTACCTCTTCAATGTTAACAAGCAGGCCTATCAGTATTTTCTTCCTTTCATTTCTTATAAATAAAATAAAGATAATAGGCATTATCTTTAATGGTCCTGCACTGTAGAAGGTAAGATGGTCCTTTATGGTCTTTATGTCTTTTTGTATTCCACCTAAAGGAAACTGAAGATAGAAGCATTTACTCCACCACAACCGATATAATAGCCAGCCAACTTGACAAGATGACCTTCTTACTTCCTCTAATGTAAAATGCAACTGTGTTGTAATTCAGCAGTCTCGCTACACTGGACTGGACTGGGACTAATCTAGACTATATCAACTGAAGGCATCCCATCTACTGGATTTGGAGGAGCTGCAACTATACATCATTAAACATCATTACTTTCAATTATTGTAGATATTTAAATAGCCTTATTTCTTTAATGATTTTAATAAAATAAAATAAAACGTTTTACAGCATGAGGTCAATGTATTGTGTTTATGGTGACTTAAATGTGACTTGTTTAAATGTCAATTGTATTTAAAAAAAAAAATCTTAATTTATGTTCAATGTGTAAGACACAGAACAGTTAAATTACCTTTTTAAGATATTGACAAAAAGTTGATAAAACCAAAATTTCTATAAAAATGTGTAAAATATGCAAATTATAGTTAAATCCCACAGTCTTATTTTAGACTACATGTTCTTGTGTAGCACATCAGCAAGACGGATGTAGCCATCTGGAACATGGTTAACGAGCTGCTCAGTGAAGTATAATGTTTTAGTTCATTTGAATGTAATATTTGCCTGTGGGGGTGTCATGTGAATGTGTCACTTTGAGCGGTTTTGGAGCTTCCTCTTTATTTCAGGGCGATGTCAGTGACACTCAAAGCTCTACTTAGTCTTTCTCTCACTCTGTGGCTGTCGCTGGATTGTGTCTCATTGTGCTCCCACTTGAGTATTCTATAAATATATAAAGTATGTAATAATGTGATGATTTCTTACCTGGAGGACTTTAGCAAGGCGTTTAGAGGACGGGATGATATTTTAACCAACATGCATTGTAAGTATGGATTTATTCATGTATTTGAAATATAATGTTATAGTTATAAATTAGCTATATACGAATAAAGATTGATTGATTATCTCCTTGAATAACATTGTATTATTTATGGAAGTGAGCATGAAATAATTTTCCCTGATATGATTTAAAAACGGCGGATTGTGCCACACACAGAAAGTAATGCGTTAGCATTTGGACTAGGAGGAATATATCAAAACACAAAGTTAGACTTATTTTAAATGTGTCTCTAAAAACTTTCAGGTTGGTTACGCAAACTCTGGAAGTCAAAAGTGTCTTTTTCAGCACAACACGGAGAAGAAGCAAAAGTGACAAAATCTTCAACATCCCCTGTCAACAGTGTGTCACCGCCGCCTTCAACGACGTCACCAAAGACAGCACCGTCTGATCCCCTACAGCCTCCGTCTGCTCTGAGCTCACCGCAGCGATGGAGCAGAAAGTATGATGTGCTCGTGTGCCACAGCTGTGTGGACAGTGACGCTGAAGAGGGAGGACGCCTGGTCTCTTTCCTGGAGGCTTCTCCCCGTAGTCTTAGGTGCTTTCTCGGGGGAAGGGATGACTGTCCAGGAGGGGCAGTTTCCACAGAATTATGCAAGGCTGTGCTGAACAGCCATGTTTGGGCTCTGCTCATCACTCCTAACTTCCTGCAGGATGATTGGTGCCAGTATATGACACAACAGGCTCTAGCAGAGGGACCTATGTCCCATCGGATTATTCCACTGGTTAAGAACCTGTCCCGCTCTCAGGTTCCTCAGGAACTGAAGTTCTTTATCAGCATTGACCTGAACAATAACCCTGACAGGGGTTACAAGATCCTTCACCAAACTGTGCTCAAGTGTGAGTTCTTAAAGAAAAATCATGCCTTGAATCCTTCAAGTATTGATTGGGTGTATCTCGCCCAAAGTAATATATCTGTTGAATGTGTTTCCAGCCAAGATTTATTTTACTTACCACTGTTTTTATATACATCTTGAATAACATTTTATTTTCTCCTTTAGACCTGGAAGATCTAGTTAAAAGACATGAAGATACTTGACTGCTGTACTTGGAAAGCTCCACCAAACAACTGAGTGGAGAATTCAGTTCAAAAAGACAAGCTGCTGTCAAAATATCAATTAGAGGAGACTTCAGCCCAGAAGAAGTGATAAAGAGAAGAGATGGAGTCTGCAGTCATCAAAAAAGATAGAGTCTGCAGTCATCAAAAAAGATAAAGAAAGACGGGGTGATGAAGTGCATGTTGCTCTGAAAGGAAAACACTGGTGCTATTGACTTGGCTGAACTTTATGTAACGAAGCAGTCAAGTGATTTGATTGATTTTTTAGGGGTCTTTTCGCCTTTTGTAGTAGAGATAGGACAGCGGATAGGAGAGAGTGGGCAACAACAAACCGGGAAAGGAGCCACATGCTGGATTTGAACCCCCGGGTCAGGCCATCCTGAGGACCACACAGCCTCCATAAATGGGACATCTGAACAAACCGGCGTTCCTTTTAGGTCATTCTTAAATCAGATGTCTGTCATGCTTTAAAAAGTGACTGGCACTGAGGGGCAGACGGAAGGAGCTATGGTAACCCAGAAGGAAACATAAATTTGATAAAATAACAGTAAATATACATAACTCGTTAAGATAAAATTCACAAATACTTAACAGAAATAAATTGTAAATGAAATCTCAAGTATAAATTGTAAACTGTACTCAAAAATAAAGTGCATTTTAACTCCGTTACATTATATTTTGACCAAAGCACAGCACAGATGTTTCATTTAAACCACAGAGGACTGTTTCAAAAGGTGGAGGAGGAGGAGAATATGTCCTCTTTAATATTTCCTGAGATTAATAAAATTATTTGTTCTCAGGGTTAAGCCAAATATCTGTAATGCCTACAACAGTTGATCATATTAATGTCTAATTCAGCCTCTCATTACTTGTTGTTATACTTTTGTTAAAAAGAATGTGTCTCTTTTTGTGTGCATAACCAATATTGTAAACCTGATATTCATGGAGTCAACAGCAAATATTTGATTCCCAGCACTTGATCTTTCTTCCTGCATTAGATCAAGATAAGTGCATTAATGGTCACAAATCATGGGAATGTCTGTTCATATAGTCTCAGCTTGTTATACATCATTAATTGAACTGCAGACCAACACGTTTACAATGAAGCTCCAAAAAGGTTGTGACTCTTCTTCCAACAGAGCAGGAAGTGTCAGTATGAAGATAAAAAAAAAAACATTGTGATAGTGAACGTGACCTTGACTGTGCTTACCACTAGGTGGTGCTTTCCCCCTTTTTATCCACCATAGAGCAGGGGCTCAAACACTTTGCTATGCCAAGGACTCCCATATTGCCTAGGCCTCTGGTGGAGACCCCCTCTTTTGCAAAATGATTTAAGCTCTTTGTACGATGCAATAAAAATAATAATAATAATATATTTTATTCATAAAGCACTTTTCAGGAACTCAAAGACACTTTACATTTGTTAAAAGAAAGAAAAAGAAATGAAGATCAAGACAATACAGCAAGAACAAACACTGGGACATTACTCACAGGTCATGTAGACAACAACATATACACATTAACAGAATACATATCACCATCAAACAGGAAACGCTTTTTTGAAAAGTCTTGAGTAATGATTTGAATGTGGATGGGTCAGTGCAGTATTGAATGATGTGTGGGGAAGGGGTAGCTATGGAGAAGGGTCTGTCCCCCCACCATTTGAGGATGAGGTAGAAGTGTCACTCAAAACAAGGTGCCTGCTTAATTCTGATTGGCTAAGGTGGTATTTTTTTCATCAATTGAAAGATTTGCATACAAAAAGGAAACCCCTTCCCCCTCCCTCTCCCCTCCGGTGACCCCCACTTTGAAAAACACTGCGCTATTCCGTCTTTTAGCAAGTCTTTGTGTCCCCTGTTTATATTTTTGTTTCTGTGAAATTGACTGCAGAGGGGTAAAGGAAAGACCCGCCCAAAACAAACTGCTGACAGTGACTTGACCTTTTCTGTGAACTGGACTTGAAGATAGAGGAAGCCCTTGTTATTTGGAAAGAGAGCTCATTTACACTTCCTTTTAATTTTCATCATGTTGTCCCTTTAACCCACAACAGAAGATGAGGTTTCTCCTTTTGGTCTTGATATTGGTTGGTATTAAAATGACCAGCTTCTGTATTTCAAGATTTACTTTTGCGGGCTTTTTGAGCCTTTAGTGGAGAGATAGGACAGTGGATAGAGCTGGAAATCACCACAGGCTGGATTCAAACCTGGGCTGCCTGCTTTGGAAGACTACAGCCTCTATACATGGGGCGTACACACTAACCACTGCTCCACCAGCCTCTATATTTCTGACTGAGTTTTCTAGCACAGCTGCTTGGAACAAAGTCTGAACATGTTGATGGAAGGAACTCCCTTTTCCCCTTCATCCAAAGAATTTCACTTCTCTGTATAGGTATGATTTAATGTCGCTGGCAGCCGCTTCACTTTTAGATCAAGCACACTGACAGTGCATCATTTCAGATAGAATATCAAGTATCTATTGAGCAGGAGCTAGTACACCATCTATCTGATGTTTCTATTTTTTTTCAGTGACCACATCCCCAACCCCCTTAAAGAACAACAGATACACAGGGCTGCGGTAAAAGACCCTTAATAATCATCTCTTTTGTGGCAGGCCAACATTATAAGATACAAATCTAGACTAATCTCTAAAAATCACAGATGTTGTGTCAGGTTTCTGCTTTTAGCAAAACAAATCCTCCTAGATTGTGTACACACACACACACACACACACACACACACACACACACACACACACACACACACACACACACACACACACACACACACACACAAACACAAACACACACACACACACACACACACACACACACACACACACACACACACACATGCATGCACATTTATTTTATTTTTGATCTATAAGGACTAAGACTAAGTTGTTAATCGGTGGGAAATATTCAACACAAACCCAGTGATGGCGAGTTCCTGAACAGACATGTCTCAGTGCTCTGCTGTAGATGAATGAGAGGAGAGCGCTCAGGCCACACACTGTCAGACTGAGGTTTCTTCAGACCACCAACTGTATGGAAAAGCATTTTGCTGTTCGTCACCATGGTGGTCTCCCCTGGGTGTGGAAGTGCTAAACCCGGACGTATGTATCTGTGGTGAGTAATTTCAGCTAACCATGCTACAGAGACACATCGGATTCTTCTTTGGAGGGCAAGAGATCCAGACATGTTTAATGTGAGTTTTTTGTGAATATACTCACAAGAAGGCTGTAAGTCAATGTCAGCATCACACTTCTTTTTCACACAATCTGTCAGATGTTTAAAACTGTTTAAAAAAGCAACTGTCAAGCTGACTCAACATGTTAAAAACTGTTGGTGATACAGTCGAGAGCATCTTCTCAGAAACAAATAAGCTTTACCAAATAAACTTTTTATGTGGTCCCATTGTTCTGTTGTCTTTGTAATAGTTGATGATTTATAGTGCTGACTGCAAAACCATTTTCTGTTTGTGGGACGATAAAAAAAACAGATTTCAACTGAACATTAAAATACATACAATGGCCATGGATCTGCAAGAATTTACGGTGTTTCAGCAAATTGTGGGAAAATGAAATTGCACACAGGAGTATGCCAGCTGAAAAATAAAGTCCCACTTGTATACCCCCATGAAGCTGTTCCCATCAAGTCTCTAGGTGCAAACAGAATGAACCCCATTGTACACTGAGCCTGACTTGAATCATAGACATCATAACTCGATTTTGAAATCCTGCAGAGAATTAGTAGGCTTGTAACACATTGTTGCATCCCTCGGGTTATTTCAGATTATTTACAGAACCCCTACACCATCCTTGATCCAGAGCCAGCTAATATTTGTTGAACGTGTTATCTTCAGGTTTTGCATTTGTGCAAAATCTGTTTGGTTGCCAGAAGATACATCAGAGGAGAAGTGTACTCTCAATCCAGTAAATGATTTATAAATAATTAAATCCAATATGGAACCTGGATTTAATCGACCTCTCTGAACCCGAAAGGTAGGGGGTCTGATCCCCAGCTCCTGCAGCCACATGTCCAATGAGTCCTAACTCCAAGTTGCTCCTTCTGCTTTGTCTGCAGTGTATGAATGTGTATGAATGGTGTAAGTTAATTCCAATGGCCACTTTACGCAGCATCCTCTGCCATCAGTGTGTAAAGGGGTATGAATGGGAAGATTGAGACCTGCGGTTTCTGAAGGCTAAAGCTCTATACAAGCTAAATCCATTCACCTCTGCAGCATCAGCCTACAAGCTTCTGTCCCTGAGTGTCACTCTGTTCTCAGCAAAAAGAAACAAGACCCTACTACGCATGCTGGTCCCGGACCTGCTGGAGAAATATACAGGATGGGGCAAAACATCATCATTAGTTAAAATCCTGACATTGAAAAGTTCATTAACCTGAGCTGCTATCAGCTTCAACCCACAGACAGTTATTTGTTTATACATCCGCTGTGTTTGGAGGTGCCTGGATCAAAGTTTATTAGGGATGAACTATGATGCCCTCATCAACATTACTGCTCTCCATATGGGGAACTATATGAAAAAGACGTTTATTTCTTTCAGTCTCAAACAGACTCTTGTGACCATTATTATAAATCACTCCCTGCACAAAAAAACAGAATTTCTGCCTTATGCAAAAGGTTAGAGGCAAAAAACACATCACACCATCGAACCAGTCCTGATTGTATTGTAGGCAGTGCCGATTCTAGAGTCTCCTGGGGCCCTAGGCAAGAATTAATTGGGGGCCCTCCAACCAGGGTTCGTTGGTTTCATGCTGGTGCTCCATCTGAAACCGAAGAAGAAAGTGAAGCACGGACTTGTTAAATCTTCAAATATAAAGAATACACCAGATGCTTTTAACGCCAACATATCCTCCAAACACTTGTTTCCATCTGCTGGATCAAAAAATCGCATATAAAGCCTTTAAAAGACAAATAAAAATGGCATGAGCTGAAGATATAGCTTGATAACAATGAGCAATAGATTGACAGTGTGAGATTAATGGGGGGCTTCAAGAGCTGGAGAAATGATTTTGTAGGTGAGGACCTGGTTAGGACTGTATAACTGGGTATGGATTAGAGGTCTGCACACGCTTGAAAATAAAGCCCGAGCCCATGAGCTGCTGATGACGTAGAGGCCCGACCTGACCATAGGCCCAACTGTAAAGCAACATTTGAAGACCGAGCCCGAGTCTAAACCCGAACACACACCACACAAATAGTCTACCCACCAACTAAAGTAGCCTAGACTACAGATTGTGAAGGAGCAATTTACGCAATACTCACACAACCGATTAAGCTTTAGGCTAGGCTATATCACAGCAGAACAGTGCATCATCGGCCCCAAAGCAGCAAATAACTTTCAATGAACAGTTTTAAAGAACATTTTAATAACGATCATAATAATAACATGTAGCCTAATACAGAATCAGCACTCTATAACAGCAATGAAACAGTCGCTTTTCTAAGACACTGGACACAGCGCACATAACATTTTTATGCGCTCCATTAGGCCTATACAAAAATGAAGAAATGGCAACGGCGGCCCCAAAAAATTTGCAATTACCTTGTAATAAAACATTTACCTTATGGATTATGGCCTACCTGGCTAACGTAACACCGGAAAAAACAGTCCAATTAATAACAGGAAGAGATTCGCCAGAACACCACTGATAAATCCTCCTCGCCCATGAACAGGGAAAAGAACCTCATTGTCCAACTTGGCTGCTCTCAAACTATTTACAGTCACGTTACTCCGTTAGAATTGCAATGCGTTGTGGAGGAAAATAATTGAGTCCACCGTAGATGGCTTCAGTGCGGTCCTCCTTTTATCCACTGCTCTACCGGCAGCACTGAAGTTTCTCTCGCTGCTGCTGCTGCTTGTGGGGATGCTGAAGACAGAGCACGCAAGTCTGGCAAGCAAGGGCAAGGAGGCCTCGTGAGATTTCCACCATCCTATAACATCTCTGTCATTTTTTTTCCATCGCATCACTGACACTGATGTATTTTTGCACCTCATCAACAGTATCGTCTGTGGTAGCCGTCCTTTTGGCACGGGGCTCGTCACCGGCAACAGGTAGATCAGCTGGTTCCTGGCTAACAGCTGGCGTAGCGGCTGAGAAGCAGGCTAGCTGAGCCCTGGCATCTAGGTGGATGCTTTCTCTCTCAGCTGCGGACATCATTCTTAGTTGGTTAAACTTGGGACATAAAAAAGGGCAAGCTTGTGGAGCGGCTGGATCTCTATTTTCTTCCCAATCCATTCCAGGTGTCTGCGGCGGATAATTGCCTGATGTGGTGTGTCTGAAGAGACAGGTTGGCAATGCCGTTTAAGCCTCTCGTGCTACAGCATGACCAGGTTGAGGGTAGGGTATTGGTCGCCCTCAAGCTCCGTCTGCGCGCCATAGAAGGGCCGAAGGAATTCCACAAGGAATCCCATGACGTCAGGTTATACGCCATGATTCCAAGGTGAGAAAAACACTGCTGAACCTTGTCTCTCCTACCTGCTTCACTGTTTTCTTCAGCTGGCTTGCAAGACCAGACTTTTTTGTATATTTCACAAGGGCCTTGGCTGCCCGCAAAGTGTCTCCTATCTCTGGGGCGACTTCGCTGAGCTCGGTATTGTCCAGGGCGTGTTTGAGCACAGTGTTATAAACGTGGTCTTGACAAACGAGACGGCGATATGGCCTGAGCACAGATTTGATGTTTGCCCCCTGATCTGTGACCCAAACCACTTTATTGAAGACAGTGGCATCAAATCCAATTACTGACACCAGCTGCTGCTGTAACTCTCTCCTTATATTTTTGGTTTCATCGGGGGGAAACCATAGGGGGAAACATTGCAGTGGTCAGTACGCGGCTCCTAAGCTGGAATATAGGCGTTACATAATGGCACGTAATGCGCATGTAACTGACCTTATGGTAATCGTCAGTCCACATATCAGTGGTCATTTCTACATTTGTTTTGGACATGACCTCTGATATTTCCCTGACAGCATCTTCTCTTTTAGTGGCTGCAACATCGGCACATTTTCAAGAGATGGTGGTAGGACATGGTAAAACTTCTTTTGCTGAGAGACGGCCATAGCTTGCGTTAACATTGATGAGCTCTTGAGCAAGAGACAGAAAGCCCGCTCCAGTAATGGATTTAAAGGACCTGATATCCTGACAACAGTAGTTGAAACACTTGTTCAAAACTCCAGATTTCACCTTAGCTGGCACTTTATTGTCTGGCAGTACTGGTTTAGTGAAGGCTGTCACTGGCAATTGTCTTGTCACCAAAAAGGCCACCACAGCCATTGCCTTGTACATGCCGAAGGAGGGAGGATGACCCGGTCTTCTTGCTATCATATTTTAAAATGATCTTGCAACGGCGATAATGTACATTCCCTGTGTACTCTCTTGTTTCACTCTCCACAATCAAATCAAAGTATCCTACAGATCAGCCTTCCCAGTCTCGTTTGGGATTTTAATAAGCTCACCTTTCGAGATCTTGTGCCTCAGTTCCTCCATAGCTTGCCTTGCACTGATTTTTCCCTCACTTTTTCCCGCTGAACTGCAATATTTATTTCAAATTCAAGCAACAATGTTGCTCCAGAGGCGTGTGTGTGTGTGTGTGTGTGTGTGTGTGTGTGTGTGTGTGTGTGTGTGTGTGTGTGTGTGTGTGAGTGAGCACGTCACTGTCTTGAAATGTTCACAGATTGACGGCTCAGCCCTACACGGCCCTAGCCCGAGGCCCAACCTCGGGTTCGATCGGGCTCGGGTCGGGTTGCAGACCTCTAGTATGGATGGTGAGTGTTGTTCAGGTGATGTCGGTAAGAACACCAGTGAAGCAGTTTTCCTTCTTGAGTTTCTCTTTTATTCCAACATGTTGAAATACAGCCAAGTTGGTACATTAGCTGGGCATAGGTAGCTGTTTGTCTGTTAGGATGTGTGAAAGAATATTCGGGTGTGTGTGTGCTATGTGGGTGTGTGTGTTTGTGTGTGTGCTATGTGGGTGTGTGTGTGTGTGTGTGTGTGTGTGTGTGTGCTATGTGGGTGTGTGTGTGTGTGTGTGTGTGTGTGTGCTATGTGGGTGTGTGTGTGTGTGTGTGCTATGTGGGTGTGTGTGTGTGTGTGTGTGCTATGTGGGTGTGTTTGTGTGTGTGTGTGTGTGTGTGTGTGTGTGTGTGTGTGTGTGTGTGCTATGTGGGTGTGTTTGTGTGTGTGTGTGGTGCTATGTGGGTGTGTGTGTGTGTGTGTGTGTGTGTGTGTGTGTGTGTGTGTGTGCTATGTGGGTGTGTGGTCTGCAAAACAATCGGTCTTTGTCAGACACGTGATTATTTAGTTGGTGACATCATGTCTGCGCCATTTTTACGGTACGGTAGCAACAAAACCAAACACAACAGAGACAGAGAGAGACAAATAATGTTGGACAGTAAATGTATTCAATTATAAATCTCTTGAGGCCCACGGACATTTTACGAATCAGACGCAATGACTATAACTACCAAATAATGTTATGTGTGTATAATAAGGGCCTGACTATGGTTTGTTTGCTTTGTTTATTTAGCATGCACCAGCCAAAGATGACAGCTGGGTGTGTTCTTGCTGTTCAAACTAGCATAATATATATGCTTACTCACTATTTATATTATTTTACTGTTAACTGAACTATTCAAAACGGCACACTATACACAGACAGCAGCTTGTAGCAGATAACCAAACGCAGATTGTGCATTTTATGTTTACCTGTTCTCCAGTGTTGCTGTTATTTCTAAATAAAATAATCTTCAGCATCTTTTGGATCCCTTGTGACATTTATGGAGGGCAGGGTTCATGTATGAAAAGAATACATGGCTTCACAAATAAATAAAATGCTGGTAATGAAAGTGAAAATAATAAAATACCTATTAAACTTGGTAACCGATTACATTTTCAAATGGGTAAATACTGTTAAAAAAATCATGGATAACTAATAAGAACAACACATGTCTTTATGTATACTTTATTATGTAACAAGATAAAAGAGCAAAGGCTATGTCTGGTGTTGTGAGTATTTTCCTGGCCACTTTCTCCAGGGTCGCCTTCTTTGGTGCCCACGATCCACGTCTGAGCAAAGTTCTCAGTCTGTAGTTGGTCCCTTCTTCCAGCTTCATGTGCTTCCTCCTCATTGTGAGGCTGATTTCTTCAGCCTGGTAGGCATCCATCTCAGTTATTTGCAGGCTGTTTCTCCTTTGCTACTGGCGTTTACCCTGCCTGGCAAAGCGCACAATGTTTGTCTGTGTAATGTCTGTGTGGCCCAGATGTAGAGGGTGCCCAGTCTGGATCATAGACTGTAAAAATAATGGACGGGACAAGGTCCTCGGTGTAGTGAAGCTTTTATTTTTAGAGCTCCCCCTGCTGACTGGCTGCAGTATAGGTCATAAACCCCGCCTCCTCAATGATAACAGATGGGATGTGGGTCAAACTGTAAAGCTAAAATACTTGTCACATAATTTTTTTCCAAACCTAAACTCTGCTGTGATCATTAGTTATTATCACCCTACATTGTGTTCAAGTGCTCATTTTTCTGTGAAGTTTGTTTTAAATAAGTTATTTGAGGTTGAAAAACTGGATTTTATGTCATATTTGACGATGATTGACAGCCGCCGATCTTGCGTAGCTCTCTTTGTGAATAACAAAAGTTACGTAGTGAAGGTTTTTCGTCTTTTTTGAGCTGGCAAAATGAGTTGTTCTGCAGTAAACTGTTCTAACCGACCTGTGGGAGATAAGGGATCTTTGCAGTTTTTTCGGTAAGTAAAAAAGTGATTTATGTGTCATTGGTTAAAGTCGTTATCTAGCTAGCTAACACATAAGCAGTCTAAGGTTAGCTGAAATGTTGTAAAGCTAGGTTACTTATCCGGCATGATTTATCTTTTTATTTTATTTTATTAAATGAGCAAACCTAATAACTGACATGCTATGTTTCTTGATATTGTTATGTCGTTATTGTGATTGAAATTGTATTTAAAACCAAGAATCGTAATATAAAATCCGCTCATAGATGCGGTTCATTGACTGTACAGTTATTTTACAGCAAAAATAAATACGACTGGTAAAGTCTCAAAAGTATCAAGGGTAAAAACAAAGTCAAATAATTTAAATCTGGCCTGCATCATTACTAATGTGTACATTAAACCTACATTGTGTTCAAGTGCACTTATCACTCAGACTGTTTACAGTCTGAGTGATAAGTGATTAGTGATAAGTAATTGCCGAGAGTAACAGGTTTTACTTTCACCGTGCAGGCTGAAATTCATAGTACTATATACAAGGGTAGAATATTTCTCTATGTATCCAGATAAAACTAAAGGTAAGCTCTGATTCAATATAATTGTTACTGATTTAAGAGACTAACCGAAACGTGAACGTAAACATCAACAACCGGCGGCGGTGTTGTAATATTAACCGAGCATCATGCTGCTTAAACTGATAAATATTCTGCATTGTATTCCACACACACCAATTCAACAGTCACAAGTTGATCATATTGTAAATTTAATGACACTCATTGAGAAATTGTTCTAAAAATTGACAAAAGCTGACAAACATTGCAATGATTGTGACTGTGTATCTGTATTTAACACCTTTGAAAAGAAGGTGTTAATGCAGGAGACCAGTGTTACACACAACATGCTGCTGTTATTGTAGTTAGGAGGAGACATAGGCACAATAAAAGAAGACATAAAGATCGCGTTTTTCCCCACACATGTTAATATGTTTTAAATGGGATGCATTTATTTTTTATTTCGCTTCAATAATCGTTAACGAAGAGAAACACCATGATTAAATTACAGGCTATTGTTGCCATATATACAGCTCTGGAAAAAATTAAGAGACCACTGCAAAATTATCTGTTTCTCTGATTTTACTATTTGTAGGTATGTGTTTGAGTAAAATGAACAGTTTTGTTTTATTATATCAACTACTGACAACATTTCTCCCAAATTCCAAATAAAAATATTGTCATTTAGAGCATTTATTTGCAGAAAATGCCAAATGGTCAAAATAACAAAAAAGATGCAGTGTTTTCAGACCTTAAATAATGCCAAGAAAACAAGTTCATATTCATTTATACACAACAAAATACTAATGTTTTAACTTTGGAAGAGTTCCAAAATCAATACTTGGTGGAATAACCCTGATTGTCAATCACAGCTTTCATGCATATTGGCATGCTCTGCAGCAGTCTTTCAAATTGCTGTTGGTTGACTTTATGCCCCTCCTGGCGCAAAAATTCAAGCAGCTCAGCTTTTTTTGATGGCTTGTGACCATCCATCTTCCTTTTGATCACATCCCAGAGGTTTTCAATGGGGTTCAGGTCTGGAGATTGGGCTGGCCATGACAGGGTCTTGATCTGGTGGTCCTTCATCCACACTTTGATTGACTTACCTGTGTGGCATGGAACATTGTCCTGCTGGAAAAAACAATCCTCAGAGTTGGGGAACATTGTCAGAGCAGAAGGAAGCAAGTTTTCTTTCAGGACAACCTTGTACGTGGCTTGATTCATGCGCCATACGCAAAGACGAATCTGCCCGATTCCAGCCCTGCTGAAGCGATCCCAGACCGTCACCAATCCTCCACCAAATTTCACAGTGGGTGCGATGCACTGTGGCTTGTAGGCCTCTCCAGGTCTCCGTCTAACCATTACACGACCAGGTGTTGGGCAAAGCTGACAATTGGACTCATCAGAGAAGATGACCTTACTCCAGTTCTCTATGGTCCAATCATTATGGTCTTTTGCCAAACCTCAGCCTGGCTCTTCTTTGCTTCTCATTGATGAAGGGCTTTTTTCTAGCTTTACACGACTTGAGCCTTGCCCCTAGGAGCCTGTTTCTAAATGTTCTCACCATGCACCTCACCCCAGCTGCCATTTGGCATTTTTTTGTAGGTCACTTGATGCCATCCTACTGTTTCTGAGTGACATTCAAATGAGTTGACGGTCATTCCGTTCAGTGGAGAGTCGTTTTCGCCCTCTGTCTGGTCTGTAGCTTTGTTGTCCCCAATGTCTGCTGCTTGACCTTGTTCTTATAAACAATCTTCTTGGAAATTTTAAAGATGGAAGCAAGCTGATGCTCACTGTAAACCTCTGCCAGTAAAACCATAATTTACTTAACCCTTACTTTCCACACTCAAAACTTTTATTTTCAACTCTTTTGGAATGGTCAATAGTTATCTTTTTTACTCCAATTACTTTTGAGGTACTACTAGCATTGTTTTTGCCATCCAGCTGGTCCTATTGCAAGAGGATAGTGATGACTACAGCAGTGGTTTTTATACGTTTCCTCTTTTAATAAGATTTGGAATCAGGTGATCACCTAAACAGTACCTCATTAAGTAGAATGAGGTGTGTTTGTGTTGGAATTCAACAGACACTGGAATGGAATGGCTTTCATACATGTAGAGATGCTGATTTCAGAAAAAATTGCAGCGGTCTCTTAATAACAGAGCTGTATATCCAAAGAAAACTGAACATTCACAGCCTCTGCATTCAAAAGAATTTCAACATTGACATTTATGTCGTCCTATTTCCCTCTTCTCACCAACATTATATTTTAAACTGGGGATTTCCTTTTTCTCGGGTCGTGTGTCTCTCCCCCAGCTCGCCCCCTCCGGTGCTCTCCTCTCCATAATGCTCTCGTCTCCTCCCTCTAAAGCTGCTGCTACTCTGTAGGACGCTCTGATTGGGGCACCTCACCAATAAAATACTATTTTATATTTTATAAGCAGTTTGCCACCACAATGCACTTTTACTCTCCAAAGACATATGAGTATGTGCGTGACAACTTTAACAAAGCTTTAGCACACAGTCACACCATCCGCACAGCTGATCCAGGATTTACTGTAGCATCTTTTACAGCACTAAAAGGTCATGTACAGGCAAACAGAGAGAAGGGAAAAGAAACAATCTGTGCTCTCAAATAACAAAGCAGTCTCAAATCTTTTTGAGGAATTACAGCGAAAAAAAAAATCTACTTTGCATACAGTACATCCTCTGATAAATAAAGTGAAGTACTTTGATTGTATTTCTGTGGTGTTCCTGTAGGTGACCACGATGCAGCCAGGCTGAAGCAGCAGGTTGTGAAGGTGGACGCCATCATCTTGTCTTTGCAGTGCTGATTCTGAAGAGAACGCCTTCACATAGGACTCAAAGGTAAAATGATCTCTCATATGATTGGACTGTGTTATTGTAACCGCTATCAGCATCAAAGTAATTTTAGTAACAATTTATAATCCTACCTTTAACAGCCTCTATGGTTCTGCAAGAAGTCTAGTTCATGTTTAAATTGTTCTTATTTCTGTCTTCAAGGAAATCAATGCCCAAAGGAAACAGCAGTCCAGACTCTGATTCCAGCTCCGGTGAGGTTCAGCACACAAATTAGCTGTCTGATTATATGAGAATATTTAACATTAGTTTCGCTATTTTGTTTTTCCTCTAAAATAGTTCTCCTGTCTTAAAAACAAACTTTAGAACCTGAAGTTTAGCACAACCCGAGGACAGATCTGATTTCAGGTCTGAGGCAGAAACATCACAGTAAAATTCATTATACTTTACATTTAACTCCATGATTGTTTTTCTTTATTATAGAAGATGCCCTCAGATTCAGATCCATCAACAACCCCTGACAACATGGAGGACTCGTCCCCTGAGCGTTTCCTGTCCTCTCTCGATGGACTTCTTCTCTTCAGTTATTAACTCTTGAAAACAGCAGCACAACATGCCAGACTGTTTGACAAGTCTGTGATTGAATAAATTGAAATGGAATCTCATGCGTATCTTGCTATGCTTATTGGCTTTAAATGTTTAATATTAAATAAGTTTGAAGGCCATTTATCTCAGACGAGACCGGCTGTAACAAGCTGAGCTCGTCTGTTAGCTTTGCTGTTGTCTTAGCTGTTGTTGGTAAGAAGAAATGAATGTCAGTTCAAGGCCTTTTCAAATGTGAGCTATAAACTTAACTGCTAAATTATTTTACTGTGACCAACACATTGTAGTGCTCCAGTTAATCAGAGACAGTCATATCAGATTTAAAAAAAGTTTATTTAAACATTTTATGAAAAAAAACCTTCAATAAACAACCCCTGGCTTCATTAACCATGTGGAAAATAAGAAAGGGAGACCATCAGGTCAAACTGCTGGGACATAGGAGAAAGTATAAAAAAGAAGAAATCCAAACAAAAATCAAATAAAGTATAGAGATCCTGGATGATTTTTTGATTGTTAAAGTATGACGGAAAAGCAAATCCAACACAGCCCTCCAGCATCTGGCCTTTCAAACACAGGGCAACATCATGTTAAGAAAGTCGATCAGCTCCTCTGGGTGATGGCAGAGAGGACTCTTCATCTGGGAGAGCTGCTGGTGTAAGGTCATTTCTACCACAGTGGATGAGCAGGGCATCTGGCACAGGTGAAAAAAGGAGGAGGTTCCTTCAAACTCTGTGACCCCTGCCTGACCTCTGTAACAGGTGTGCAGATGAAGGTTGAAATGAGTCATTTTTAGGTTCTGTTGATTGTAAAATGGAAAAGAAAACATCACCTTTCTATTTAACATTTAGCTGGTGTATGACTCGGTGTGATTTTTATTTTTAGAAGACTGTATTGTTAACAATAGCTTGTTTTGACAATCCTCTTATGAAACTTAAATAAAGATCACAGGATATATAACTTTTAACAGATGATTTTAACTTACACTTCACCTCTGTGGAAGATGTCAGACCAGCTGCTTTTATCTCTTCTTTGCCTAAATGAAGACACAAAAAACAATTGATTTACTGCTCACTTAAATATATTAGAAAATCAGACATGAATCACAAAATACAACATATCTTACCACCTGTAGCCTACCATCTGTGGTGCTAACCTATCTTAAATATAGAACGATTTCGGCAAAAACAGAGGACCCAGCAGCCCACGTATTTTCAATAATGATCAAAATAGCGGGATTTTTTAAAACACAGTGTGTTTAAATATTAGACTTTGAATACAGCGGTTTGTTGTACTTACACATTTCTTCATCGTAGACCGGCAGAGCGCTTTCGGTGTAGCTGGGCTGCGTAAGTCATCAGGGCAGTATGCTAAGTGGGCGGGGCGTGTTACCAGGGCTCCTGCCCCCGGACTCTACTGCGCAGACTCTGGCTCCAAATGACGTCAAAATTGCAAGATGGAAGCGCCCCTAAGCGGCATATTTTGGATTTAAGAACGTTGAGTGGGAACAGCTACAGTGCGCGCCCACTGGTCTGGATCAGTCTCCATCATTTCTTAAGCAGGTAGACCTGTAATGACATGTAGTTTATAAAAATATAGCACATGACGATTCCCTGTCATTTTAAGATCTTAAATAGACCTGATGATCTGAAATCTGTTGTCTCCTAGCTTGGCTAAACTAGGCATGACTCTGAAGTTAATTTAGCCAATTTTTAGGCTGATAAATAAATAATCAAGAAACATTATAAACACAACAAAAACGATGTTACTTCCCCTTATGCAAGTGTCGAGATCGAACATACATGAACGGAGATATCTTAGCGAACATGATGTTTTTGCGTAGTATATTGCCTCTTTGATATGTCCTCTACCTGCGGTCCAAAGCCCCTTTTCCAGGTGGGAAACTTGCCTCATTGTCAAGTGCTTTACCTTTCACGTCATGTGACTTATTTCTGCAATTAATCACACAACATGAGTGAACCATTTCTCCAAAAAAAAGGAAGCAAAGCAAGACATGTGTGCAGACATGACTTCTGATCTGTATGTAAACAAAGAGCTACTACTGCCAACATGGCGCATATAACCACAATGCATTGAGGTCAGCATTAGCAATACGTCACCTGACAAAGACCGATAAAGGCAGAGATTAAACACTGTCTCTTGATTAATGTTCACCAATATCCTATTGCTATTACAAAGTATGCACTTAGGCTATAAGTCAAATAACACACTATGATAAGCAATCATATTGACAACAGAATAAGTAAATGTACACACATAATGTTAGCTAAACATATAGCATAACAGTTACTAATCATTAGCCATGTGACAGCCAACAAGCTAATCGCTAAACTAATCGTTAGCACGCTAACGATTGGGGAAAAGGGCGTTGTCATGGGTGTGAACATTTTGGATGTGGTTGGCTACGGAACTCCACCTGGCTACAACCTCCTTCCATGATACGGAAGTTGATGCCGCCCAGTAAAGGTGGTTTACCACGCTCTTCCTCCACAAGCTGACATCCTTTGTTTTTTTTATTTTTGCAAGCGCATCCATTTTTTTCCCAATCCCTGGTCACAAGAAAGAACATTTTCAAACACAAATTGTGGAAGAAAATCTCAGGATTCTTTATTATTATTATTTAAAGGCTTTATATGGGATTTTTTTGATCTAGCAGATGTCGCCCTTGAGTACCAGCATGAAACCAAAACAAATTGCGCTGCATTGTTGTGTTAGCACTCGGAAAACATCACAGACCGCGGGACTCGGGTGTTACACCCATTGTAGACAGTCATGACTCACAATTATTTTCAGAGGATATACTTGATTTCTATAATATTTAAGTATGAAAAATCACATATAAAGCCTTTAATTCAAATACATACCCTTTGCCATATGCCAAGGGTCAAAGTAGTGAGTAATGTCTGGTCTCTTCTTCTTCTGTACCCCGGTATGTCTGTCGGATACAATTGCCTTGATTGGGACCTCTTTATTCTCCATGAGAGACAGACTTTGCTCAAAGCCCTCCTTCTCCATCCGTAAGCTGTTTCCAACTTCATTGCTCTGATAAACAAAATAAAGTAGACATATGCTCTGCAAAGTTAAAACAAAAGGACTAATATGATTCCGAATTCCAACAGTTTATCAGTGTATCAGTGTTATACCTGCACTAGTTGAATGTCAATGACCTTGTTTGTTTTGAGGTCCATCAGAGTGTCGCTCCCATACTTGGCAGAATGTCCTGCAATTATAAGAGAGAGAAATCAGAAAAAAATGTATGCCTTAACAGACAATAATTATCATCTATTCTCATCAAAGTAAATGATCACCTGGTGAATCAGCACGCATGTCACCATCGCGTGTCACTACCCAACCATCTTTGGTGTCCTTGATTATGTCATCCTGGTGTCTGTTCCAATGCCAGTTGATGGTGGGGAAAAGAAGCTCGGCCTGGTGTTTGTGGAAGGTTGTTCCTGAGATCCCTTGGATCTTGAAGGCATCCATAAACTAAAAGAAAACACAAATGTGATGTTGTGAAATCTGCAATTTACCTACTGGAACCGAAACTGTTATTAATTTGGTCCTCTCTCACCTGTGATATCTTGACAAAAGATGAGCCTGTGAACAGAACTGCAGCACAAAGTTGAAGGTTCCCTGCTGGTATGTTTTTAACCATTGGCTGGCTTGACCACTGATAAACATACTCGCAGTGAGTACAGCTCTGCTTCACATGCAAGAGTGTCCCAATAACTGTTTTGGTGATGACACAGCTCTGGGTACAAATGGGACATCTTTTAAACAGCTCCATTAAATTGTCTTCATGGACAATGTACTTGGTCATTGTATGAGCTGGCAATTCAATGGAGCTTCTATGAAGAGAAGACAGGAAAGACACATTTAGCAATATAAAATAAAAAAATAAAATAAAATAAAAATGATTAAATAACATGGAAAACTGCATGTCAAAGTAACATATTAACTCATATTGTAATTTCACGTTGATCATAATAATAATAAGGCAGACTCCAACATAATACCTAAACAGTAACATAATTTGTAAATGTAAGACTCCTACCTGTGCCTTAAACTGTAAACTATAGCACAAACAGTAGTAGTATAGTGAAGTCCTTTACCTTGAACAGTTCATGGTAGTGTTGGTTCCATCAAGCTAGAGTCATCAGTCAATACCTCACACCGTGCTCTTTTGACTGGGGTGGAGCTCGTCCTTGGACCATCAGGGATTGCCAGAGCCTCAGGAAAAGCCATGAAAGTGCCAGCCTCACAAGACACACTTCTGTTAGGAGTCTGAGCCTGAGTAGCTGTGTACAGAGAGAGGGCTCTAGGTTAAATTTTCAATGATCAGCAAAAGCTAGCGAATCTTAATTAAATGGAGACTATGACAGACATTTAGTAGCACATCATGCTGCACATTAAGACTAACCTTTGCTTCTCCTGTTAGGCTTCATGTTAACCTGTCCAGCAGCATGTTTGGTTCTGACTGATTCTGTCTGGCACCCGATCTCTCTAGTCAGTTTAGGCTGAAACAAAACATATGCTATATCACCATTCTACTTTATCCCAGCTATTGTTTCACTAATACTTGTGCTTATTAACAGGATTATTAACACTTAGAGTATTAACAGCAGCTCATACCTACTACAACAAATATAAAGACAACAATCTGCAGTATCACTCTACAGGAAGTATGATAAACACGTTGCAGAGTTTTATAGTAAACTGACATATCCCATATAACGGGGTAAACACAAGGGTACACTTTCTCACGAGTTGATGGTTTTAATTGTGCATGGTTTTAGGGGGTGCTGCCCCTATTTCTCACATTCCTGGTACAGGCTAATGTTAACAGCCGAGCATATTAACCAGCTCTCCTTAAAAGAACTTCAGCACGGCCTAATTATTGCAATATTCATCACTTTAGCAGCCTATCGACAGAATCTATAGGACCGAAGGTTAACGTTAAGCAGCGGGAAAAGAGCACACATGAAGACACCACAACGGGACACAACAGCGCTGTTAGCGCTAGCTGTCAGCTAACAGCTAACCATAACCACCAATATGTTTATTTGTGCGCTCTTTTCCCGCTGCCTAACGTTGTCTTCGCCAATGTCATTTACCTTGCTAGAGCGGTTTCTTTTCCCCATAACATTAGCCAAGCAGTCATGTATTACCATTATTCATTCACCTCAATATTGAAAGGACCTGCAGTTGGCAGCAGCAGCTGCTGTGACTGTCCTCCTGTTGTCAGCACTGGGAGAGCAACGTCTGGCACTGCATCAGGTTTTAGCTTGGCCAGTTTAGAAAAACCCAGTTCCACTTCCATGATGTTGGTAAAACAACCTCTGGAGAAGTGACGGTTTCACAACCAAGCTGTAAGCGGGAGATCACGGTCTGGTAGCCCAAAGCACGCAGCCACTGGCGCCTAATTTCTAGGTCCGCTGGAAAGCTGTGCAACCCGGAGCTGCTACTGCAGCCAGGGAAGAAACAGTGCAGACCCATCCTGACCACTATCAAATAAATATTTTAAAAACTAAATGTTAAATCAAACAACTAACTAAGTTTCTTAAAAGTCACTGTGCTAAACTACAAGCTAAGCTAACCTACAATTAAAGCTAAGCTACTAGCAAACTAATATTGAAATAATCTAACAACCTAACTAATGCCTGCAACCTCCAACTAACTTCCTAAATACTATAAACTCTCTACTCTAAAATCTACACTAAATTAATCTATGCTGACAGTACAATCCAAATACTAAATCACTAAATCTATTAATCGCGCAATTCCCTCAATCTATCCACCACACTTGACTCCCCACAGTTTGCCACGTCAAGTGACGAGGCTTTTATAGGTTTGGTGACGTAGGCATTCACTCCACAACCGTTAGAATTTTTCAAACGGAAGGGCAGACACTATGCACATGTCTAACACAATATTTTGAATTTCAATACTTTGTACTCAAATGTCGAGATTGGGACTTGGATTGATCCATACCTCTACTTAATACTCAAATACAGAGGTTTATAGTTGAAAAAAGGTGGTTTTAGGGTTTCGTTACTCTTTAACTGAACTACATGAGGTGAGTAGAGCTGCACATCGTTGAAGGGGCGGGGCTATGACATCATCACCCCTTTCGAACAGATTTGGTTGAACAAGACCTTTAATGAAAATATTGTAACGGATCAGATTTCATGTTTTCTTAGTTAAGATAATGACTGTTATGGCTGTTACTGAGTTCTCCTTAATGTCAGTGAATGTGTTAGATTGACAGCAGTGTTCTGAGAGGTCGTAAGCCTGTCAGTTATTTCAAATGCCTATGACAGTGTCTATGCAGGTTGTTCAAGTGGGTGATTGGTCGAGAGCTGGAGGAAAGGTGGGACTGCGGGGTCTGTATCTGTGTGTGTGTGAGCTTAGCCGAGGTCTGTTGTGACTAGGAGAGAGGCTGGAGGTTTGTTATTTTGGCGTTGGCTATGGCCTACAGTACAGTACACTACATAAACCCCCATGCAAGCTGAATAACGTCTCCTAACTTCATTAAGCAGAACGCTACAATTGGTGTCAGAAGTGACAGACTTTTTCACCTACAGGGCTCCCCTCACTACAGGCTAACCTATGGCTAGCATCGCCTGTACCTGCTGTGTTTACATAACCGGTGAGGAGCATGCTACCGAGAAAATCACCGCTGCTAATGAAAGAGGAGGAGGAGGAGGACAAGCTGGACTATTTCGGCGTGGCCGCAGCCCAGATTGCATCAGAGCACAGAGAGCGGGTGAGAGACATGGCCATGAAATTACCCGAAGAGGCTCGCTTGGGCTCCCCACGCCGCTCCGGAGACGAACGCGCCAAAATGGTTGACTCAACAGCGGCCTTATTCATGGATACATCCGGACATGTAGAGCCACGCAGAGAAGCCCCTCCGCCCTCCATAAAAACTCCCACGTATGATGGAAAAGCTGATTGGGAAGCTTTCCATGCACAGTTTGAACTGTTAGCCCAAGCTGCTAAGTGGACCATCGGAGAGAAAGCCCTTCAGCTGGCAATGTGTTTTACTGGTGATGCACTGTCGAGCTTACTGTTGTTAAGTCCTGCTGATAGAAGTGAGTATGAGGCTCTGGTTGGAGCTTTGAGAAGGCGGTTTGGACTATGCTCAGCAGCTAGCCTGCTACGCTCCGAACTGTGCAGCCGCCAGTGTCGGCCTGGGGAGTCGCTGAGAAAGTTGGCTAATGACATTGAAGGACTAGTCCACCGCACCTATGCTCACATGCCACCCACCATACAAAGTGAATTAGCCCAAGACCACTTCCTCCAAGCTATGCTACCTGCTGACCTCCGGGTGTAAACACTGTTAGATCATCCCAGGTCCCTCCAAGAAGCTCTGGAATTGGCTTCAGAGAGAGAAATGCTATCCGCTCACCCCTCAAAGGTAACAGTTGACCCATCACTGAAGGTGAGAGCTGCAAGTGTGACTGAACTGAACAAAGCTGAACCTGCCCGGGTGGCTGAGTTGACCCAGCTTGTATGAGCTGCCACATTGAAGGAGGGGCAGCAAACCGGGCCTCGCCTGAGAGTGTGCTGGGGATGTGGACAGCCTGGCCACCTAGTCCGTCACTACCCACACGGCCCGATGAATAAGGGAAACGGGATGGGGTCCGCATTAACGGGACTGTGTGGCCCCCCCAGACTGCGTCCCGACGGTTACCAGGTGTGGTGACATTAAAGCAAACCGACCACATGGGGACTTCACAGGCCATGGGTGACCTTGAAGGCGAACTGGAGTTGTGGTGCTGGGCCGGACCTGGGTCGGGGACTGTTGGTACGCCCCTTTGACTGTTGGAAAGACGGGCTGCTCTGCTTTAGTGGACACAGGCTCTTCAGCAACTCTGGTGAGACCTGACGTGTTGGACAGTGTAACCACTTTCTCCCCCACCTTGTTCAAGCTTCAGACAGTCACAGGGTTGGAGAGACCGTTGTGACACTTGGCGTGGGGAAGAAGTCTGTTCGCTGCCCGGTGTGGGTCGCGTCCCTTGATGACTGCATACTGGGGATAGATGTTCTTGGGGCTTTGGACTGTGTTATTGATACAAGGAGGGGGACCCTGACTTTCCCTGATGGACATGTCATTCAAATGCACAAGCGACTACCCCAACCACATTGCCCTATGACTCATAATGTTACACTGCTGACGGTGGACATTGCATCTGATACAGCTACAGACCACACCTCCTTCCCCAGCCTGCTCATGCCTACCACCTGCAGCCCACCCACCATTATCATTCAGCCAGAGCTGGCTTCATCTGTGTCACAAGCTTCCTCTGCCCTTCCACAAATTATTTTCCCACCAGCTCCTGCCATGGGGGACAGAGTTTTGGCTGTGAGGGAGGTTTGGAAAAATAACACTGATGGACTGTCCTCCAAGGAACAGGATCTGCTGTGGCAGCTTCTGCTTGAGTTCAAAGACTCTTTCTCACTGTCAGGAGATGATGTGGGCCACACAGATCTCATCCAACACAACATCGAAATTGGGGATTCACAGCCCATTAGGATGAGACCTCGGCGCCTTCCCCTGGCAAGGCAAGCGACGGCTGACAAAGCACTGCAGGAGATGCAAAGAGCAGGACTTACTGAGCCATCCAACAGCTCCTGTCGCCGGCTCTGCTATACTGACGGCTGCTGATACTGTGGACCCAGAAAGTCGAACCGTAACCCCCCGTGAAATGTGCTGCAGTGGGCCTGGAAGTTCAACCGATCAGCCAGGGAGCAATGGCTGTAGACGCCACAGAGTGGATGCGACAACAGGCGGAAGATGGAGACATCAGACCGGTGCTCACGTGGGTGGAGTCCCTGTCCCGACCCCCATGGGAGGAGGTCACTATGAACTCTCGAGCCACGAAGGGCCTTTGGACCATGTATGAGGCCCTGCGTTTGTACGAGGGGGTGCAAAGGGGTTGGAAGGAACCTGCAACAGGTGAGATAAGGTGGCAGGTGGTGGTCCCAAGGGCCCTGAGAGAGACAGTGCTCCGAGCAATGCATGGAAGCCCAGGGTCTGGACACTTCGGGGTTGCCAAAACATTCCGACGCCTCCAGCAGGGATTCTACTGGGGTCAACAGAGGCGGGACGTGGAAGACTACTGTTGCCGCTGCGACAGTTGCACGGCACGTAAGGGCCCTACAGACAGGTCTCATGCCCATCTCCAACAGTTCCCAACGGGGTCCCCAATGGAGAGAGTGGGGATTGACGTCCTTGGATCATTTCCCTGCACAGATAGGGGGAACCGTTACATCCTCACTGTGATGGACTACTTTACTAAGTGGCCGGAGGCATACAGCCTGCCAGACCAGGAGGCAGAGACTGTAGTGGACACACTAGTGGAGGGAATGTTCAGCAGATTCAGGGCCCCTGAAATCATCCACACCAACCAGGGCAGGAACTTTGAGTCACGGGTGTTCGCGTGCATGTGTGAGAAACTGGGCTCCCATAAGACCCGCACTACACCCCTGCACCCACAGAGTGATGGGTTAGTCGAGAGATTTAACCGTACGCTGGCGCAACAGCTAGCAATTGTGACGGCCAAACATCAACGTGACTGGGGCGCCCACCTTCCCCTTGTGCTTATGGCGTATCGGTCTGCTGCCCAGGACTCCACTTCCTGCTCCCCTGCACTACTGATGCTAGGTAGGGAGATCTGTACCCCAGCAGAAATGATGGTGGGTAAACCTCCTGATGCTCCTCTGGACCCCCCAGGGCCCGACTACGCGTGGAGACGTCAAGATCGCTTGGAGTCTGCTCATGAGTTCGCCAGAGATCATCTTCCGAGGGCGGGAGCGAGACAGAAGAGGAACTACGACGTACATTCCATGGGAAGGCATTTCACTGCTGGAGAATTGGTCTGGGTGTACAGTCCTCAGAGAAAAAAGGGCAGGTGCCCAAAGTTGGACAGCAAATGGGTGGGTCCCTGCAGGATCCTGGAGAGACTGGGGGAGGTGGTATACAGGGTTCAGCTGCCCCCCAGAGGAAGGAAGGTTGCACTGCACCGGGATAGGTACAGGGGCTCCATACAGGGGCACTGCCACACCACAAGGACCGGTGGGCGTGTCACATGGATCACTGGACACTACCCTGACCCCTGAGCAAGGGCCCTTCAACAACACGAGTGCCTCAGCTTCCCCAACACAGACAGAACTGCACTCACCTTGCCCAACTTCCCCTTCCCTGCCTCACTCTCCCTTTCTAACCTCTGACTTTCCCTTGGTTCCCCTTCCCTGATCCTGAGGCCTCGGCGGCCGCAAAGAGTCTGCAGGCTTCCACCCTGTCTGAAAGACTTTGTTTGCTCCCTCGAGGGCGAGGGACCTAGTTAAGATAAGGACTGTTATGGCTGTTACTGAGTTCTCCTTAATGTCAGTGAATGTGTTAGATTGACAGCAGTGTTCTGAGAGGTCGTAAGCCTGTGCCTGTGACAGTGTCTATGCAGGTTGTTCAAGTGGGTGATTGGTCGAAAGCTGGAGGAAAGGTGGGACTGCGGGGTCTGTATCTGTGTGTGTGTGAGCTTAGCCGAGGTCTGTTGTGACTAGGAGAGAGGCTGGAGGTTTGTTATTTTGGCGTTGGCTATGGCCTACAGTAGCCTGTTTTAAGTTTGGAAATAAACCCCCATGCAAGCTGAATAACGTCTACTAACTTCATTAAGCAGAACGCTACAATATCATCTTAATTTGATTAATCTGTTATAAACAAAAGGATAGACATCAATGTTTTCCTCATTCAAAATGGTGAAAATTATAGAGTTACGGGCAATAATTTCCAGGTTAGCCTACAGCTTTACTTCAGTAATTCCATGTGGTGCCGCTTGATTCTTATACTGTAGATCTGCTACATGTCAGAGGCATTTATTTTATTCTTCAGTTATCTGACAGCTTTAATCCACTCGCTCTGCAGATTCACATTGTAAATTGAAATGAAGCATGGAGACCTTGTTAAATTGACATTTCCATTTAGCCTACCAGCTGCACATTTAAGTGAAATATGACACATGGAATTGCCTGCATTAATAATTGTTATCAAATAGCCTACTATTGACGTACTCTGCATTATGAATATGTCGGTTTAGGTAAGCCCTATTTTTTAAAATGTTATTCTGTAGGCTACTGAAAAAGTATTTGGAATGCAGGGCTCTGAGGTGACCACTTGTCCCTGCATGGCTGTGTTATCTTTTCATTCATGGCTGCAGAAAACAATCACAGCCAACTAACCAGACGATCCAGATGCTTTCCCTTTCGGAATGAAAGCTTTACAAGCTCAAGTCCATTTACTTTGAGGCGAGCTGAGAGGACATTGGGCTTTTAATATTAACAGGACATAAACATGAGACATGTCGATTTAAGTTCAACGACAGCACCGTCAGGTTTCGGCTTGTAAATTTAAGCAGCCCCGGTATGTGGATCTGCTGTCTCCAGTGCGCGTACCCAAACGCGCATGCGTGTCTCTGCACTTCAGAGGAAGAGGAACGCGCTGTAACAGAGAAAGCGTTCCAGTAAACTGCTCTATCTGCCTGCAGACTGCATGCCACTCAGTCCCCACAGTCAACTACCCTCCGTGGTTCTTGCTTCCGCTACATTGTTCTGAGGAAGGGATGAGCTTATATGCGCACGTCACATCACTGCTTCCACCCGTGTGTGTGCGCGCTGCGGGCTTCACCACATAGTCCTCGTTTTTCCCACGCAGGGATTGCCACCCAAAAGCAACGTGAAGTTGGTTGCAACATCAGCGTACAGTACAACAGGCTCGCTCCACGGAATAAAAGCTCATCTGTCTGGGAGCGCCGCTGGTGAGTAAAGACTGAAGGCTACAAAACGCGTTGGAGCTAACGCTGAGAAGCAGCGTGTGTGTGTCTGTAAGGAGTTGTGTGTGCAGGCTTGTAGGCAGGCAGACAGACAGACATAAACATGATGTAATGTAACTGTTCTGAATGGGTCACAAGGTATCAGATTGAATTTGACGTGCTCTGTACATTAGGGCTAGTGTCATTACTAAGATTTGTTTGGTTGACTTGTTTGATTGAAAGAGAGAGAGATTGGGATGTGATTGGATGCGTTGTGCTCGTTAAGGGAAACAACTTGTTTATTTTTTTTAAGTTTTGTCAATCACAGTACAGTTAATATGTTCCCTTTGATCAGTGTGATTGAATCAGGCTTTAAATGCAGCAGAAGCTAACAATGGCACTTAACCACAAGCCTCCTGGCTCTCTTAATAAAAAGTTGATGAAAAAATCTGCTGGCAAATATTTCTGGTCAATGCTGAAAGTGCAGGAACAGAGGAGCTATGCATTGTACACTAAATACATTTTAATTATTTCTCATGCAATACTCCTTTGTGCTACCTACTACTGCAAATCCAGATGTTTTTTTTAGATTCTGTACTATTTTCCCAATTCACCTCGTTGTAGAGTAATGCAGCATGTGTTTACCTTTTCAAGTTATTAATTTATTTGTCACTGATGTTGCTTTTAGCCTAAAAGTTTTCACACTGCTGTGAGGTTGGTTTTTAAGGCCAGTTGAATCAAACTATTGTTTGCTGGCTTCATGACAAAGTGTAATTCATTTTTGCAGCATCCAGCTTAAGATTTTTGCTATCGAGTCATATGAACAATGAATACAAAGAAGCAGTTTCTGTTAATGACATCATTACATAAGTCAAGTAAGAATATAAGGGGTTGTAAAAAATAGGATGTTTGCGAAAAACTTGAAGGAAATTTTGACAATATTATCTCAACCTTATTTGGAGACCAAATCAAACAGAGTTAATTTACGAGTTCTTTGTGTACAGAAGTGCTGTAAAAGATCAAATGAAAAAAAATAGCAACGCTGTCATTTTCACCTGAAAGCTTCATAGTGTAGTTCACTCTTCCAATTGGCCAATAAATGATTTGATCTGTATCCCTGTGTTGCCTTGTTATCTCCACAGATATCAGGAGAGTGTATTCATAAATCCATCACTGTTGGAGAGTGCTGTACTAAAAACTTTGAATATGTTAATACCTGAGAGCAAAAATGATCAAACTAGACGTGTTTCTTTGTGTTCATGTTTTATGTGACTTGTCTTGGGCAGTATCAATACTGTTTCACCTGCATTCTTAATGATGATAATTAAGTACAATAATAGACCGGTCAGAAAGCTGATGTCCTTCCAATGAATATTACAGCATGATATTAGTTTACCCATCACAATCAAGGTTTTAATTAGGACAAAGATATGAAAACATTCCTGAGCTATAGATTATCTTTTTAAGCGTAATGTCTTCGTTTGTTTTGTCCACACAGTTTACTTTAAAAAAAAATAATCAATGAGTGCTGTTTGATTATTGCTAGTTGACACACGAGCCAGCTTTCACATGACTGGAAACAGTCACTACTGTGTTCACGAGTACAACATCATTCATAACATTTCAAACAAGAAATATGTTCTTCTTGTTCACAAGAAAGAGGGAACACAAGGGAACATATATCATGAATGAACCTTCTCTTTTTAAAAAGGGACAAACCATATGATCCATAGTTTGCTTTGGTTTAAAGTACACATACCATAGAGTCTCAATACTGCCCCCTTGAGGAGCTTCTTGTTTGTGTGTTTAGACCTGAGGCACACCGTTTAGAACAGGGGTGTCCAAAGTGCGGCCCGAGGGCCATTTGCGGCCCTTGAGGGGATTTTTTTGCGGCCCGTGACTTCAAATGAAGAATCAGAAGATTTTGGCCCGAGGCCTTGATTAAAATTGGCACATTATCTTATTTTTCTTTTTCATCTTTTTTTCACCATGTACGGTCCTCCCCGGAGTCAAACGGGACGTTTGTTGTTTTATTATAGTTTAAAAACGGTGCGGACCATCGGCTACACGGTGCCGGGCTTCTCCTGGCGTACCGGGGCTGTTCTCATTGAATCCCCGCTCAGGTCGCTCACAGATGTGGGAGGGAGACGGGGAGGTGAATTTAACAACCCAGTCTCATGTCAAAATGTGTAATACCTACGTTGGTCCACAGTGCAAAACGTAGTAGTTTCACAATAATGGCTCTAAAATTGTGACATGTCTACGTTTCCTTTTTCCTATTCTTTTGTATAGACACACCTCAGGTCACATGACTGCCCAGTACATTGTATCTTCATAATCTTCGTTCGGTTTATGTTTATGATCTTTAGTTTGTTCGTTTCTATGAAGATTCTTTCAGGTCTCGATAGAGAAACGTTGAACTGTTATGTTTTCTACTGTTGCTGTGGTGGTTGCTATGGACGCTATCAACAACGAACCGGAAGGAAGTGGACGTTCGGTTCGTGGCTCTTTTTTCGGCTGCTCTGGTTCCGGAATTAAATTTTCCCATTCAAATCCTCCATTGATTTTTCACAAAATCCTTATATCAAGAGATTGGCGCCTGGGACCAAGACAACAAGCTACCCCAACACTTGTGACCATAGTACATTCAATTCGGTACCAAAACGGCGTTAAAAACAACAAAGGTAAAGGTTCAAGACTGTGTACATCATTTTCGTCCGGAGTCAAGGAACTACCCATCCCACAATCCATTGCGAATGATGTCGTTTATTCAGTTTTTCAGGTCTCGCTAGAAAAACGTTGAACTCTTGCGTTTTCTACTGTTGCTATGGTGGTTGCTATGGACGCTATCAACAACGAACCGGAAGGAAGTGGACGTTCAGTTCGCGGCTCTTAAAACGGGTTACATCAGACCCTAGACATCAAACTAAGCTCCTATGCAATAAATAATGATTTCTGTTACATTTTTATGGATGTCTTACATTACAACCAAATTTAATAAAACGATTGGAACAGATCGATGCATATTAGCAACATTATAAACTATAACATGTAACAATACATAAAGACAATACTGTACAGTTTGTGTGATTTATATGATTTAATAATTTTACTGAACAAAATAATCCTGACAGATTAATACTATCTATTAAAACAGTTTTGATTTGACCACTTTTTTTACAATATGTATATGTGTGTATATATATATATACACCCATTCGGCTTTAGTAAGTACATTTTGTACAACCCTAATTATGTTCCCTCTGTGCACAACGCCAGACATAACTACCAAAATTCCCATTTCCAGAATAACAGTCAAAATATCCGAAATTAACTGATATATGTACTTTATTTTAACATATATCATATATGTACTATGCAATAAATACATTGGCCACACGAGATCCGTGACATATTCAGTGAATATATCTTTTGTAAGCCTTTTATAATCCTCGTTACAACCTTTTTTTGGAAACGGAAAAGACTACAATTATGGCGCCATTCAGTATCAAGCTGTATGACTTGACTCTGAGGAATTGTAGTCTTTTAGACAAATCTCAGTATTTCCCTTACCTAAGAAGTAATATATATTTAATTGAGGGTACAGAGGGGAGTTTAATTGGATGGTTAACACATTTATGTTATCAGATATTTAAAAAATAATTGATACATTTGTTAAAATGTATTTTAACCATATATAGCAGCTCCCCCTGTTGTTTTGGTGAGCTGACTACCCTCTCATGGTACTTTGTTCCAAGACCTCTCTAAAACAGTTATTCCCATGTCTGTAGCCCCTTTTGTTGCTGAGGTATAAACCTTCAAACATGCCCTTGGGTCAAGGTTCAAAGGGCATTATTTCAAAACAGGGGTCATGTTGAAACCTCATCTTCACATATGTTACTCTCCAGGATGAGACCTTTCCAACGATGTATGTCGTTAAGCTCTAAGCCAAAAACTTAAATATTCTCATTTCATAGGCAAGGGGTCTTGCAGTCATACTTTCATAGAGCTCTTTCAAAGCCCAGTACATAAAATGTTTTTATTTTATTTTGTTTGTTTGTTTGTTTGTTTTGGTGTAAGTATATCATGAAATCTGGGGAACTATAGGCTTGGAGGACAGCCTGAAGTGCTTGGTTTAGAATTATGGCTAAAAGTAAAAATCTCTTATGTTCTTGTCCATATTAATTCATCCTAGTACTTTTTTATCCTTCTTTCCTTATACAAGAGTTAATCTAATTTGTCATCAGTCATTGTTTTAATATTCAGTTTAATGTCTTTCATAGAGCAACAGGATTGAACAGGTCAAAAGGCTTCATGTCTCTGCTAGGCCTCAAATGGTCAAATTAGCTCTTTTAAGCACCTTTAAAAGGAGTTTTTAACATCAGTCTTGTTTACAAAGCATACAGCATATAGTGGAGAATGACCATCTGTCTTTTGGAACATTTTCACACTTTTTAACACCCTTTTTTGATGTTTTGATAAAAGTGTTTCAATTGTGAAAGGTTTGGCAAATTGAGAGTGGGGCGTTAAGTGACTTGTGGGCTCACAAAATCTCTTAGAAGAGACCTAGGAAGTTGATTTTTGTTGACAGTTCCCAATCTCATGAACAACTGGTGAAAATTTGGGGGTTCTAGGTCAAACATAAGTGTATGAAAAAGGGATTTAAAATTTGAATCTACGGAGAGGAGGGAGAGGGGGGCGGGGGGCCTTGAGTCGATAGTGAACGCGCCCTCGGCCTTTAAACCGACAGTGGGCGTGACTGCACGATTGCGCATGTCAGCAGCACACTGGCAGACGATAGCATAATGGGCTTTTTGAATGGGATTTTGCTTAGATTCCTGGAATGGGATCTTTGGTTAACACAGATTTAAGATGTGATTTTGAAACCAACCTCCAAAAACATCAGTAAATACCCCCTGAAAGATCTAATAAAGAGGTCACTCACAAGTGACGATTATCAATACGTCATTATTTGATGTCAGTGTCATGCGCCCGTTTGTAGTTTTTATCGCCGGCCGTTTACTTTATTGACTGCATTTTCTGGTATTAATCTAATCCGTCAGGATTATTTTGTTAAATAAAATTATTAAATCATATAAATCACACAAACTGTACAGTATTGTCTTTATGTATTGTTACATGTTATAGTTTATAATGTTGCTAATATGCATCGATCTGTTCCAATCGTTTTATTAAATTTGGTTGTAATGAAAGGCATCCATTAAAAATGTAACAGAAATCATTATTTATTGCATCGGAGTTTAGTTTGATGTCTAGGGTCTGATGTAAACCCGTTTTAAGAGCCGCGAACCGAACGTCCACTTCCTTCCAGTTCGTTGTTGATAGCGTCCATAGCAACCACCATAGCAACGGTAGAAAACGCAAGAGTTCAACGTTTTTCTAGCGAGACCTGAAAGAATCTTCGTAGAAACGAACAAACTAAAGATCAGAAACATAAACCGAACGAAGATTATGAAGATACAATGTACATTTGTCGCCAGAAAGGTTATCAAAATGACACTTAAGCCTCAAACTATTTTAAAATATTGCATTTTTTGCCGAAAATAGAAGGGATGTCCGCCATGTTTTTTTTTTGCCAGGGGAAAACTGGGCAGTCACGTGACCTGAGGTATGCCTATACAAAAGAATAGAAAAAGGAAACGTAGACATGTCACAATTTTAGAGCCATTATTGTGAAACTACTACGTTTTGCACTGTGGACCAACGTAGGTATTACACATTTTGACATGAGACTGGGTTGGAATTTAATTAAACACCACCGGAGCCACAAGACTCCTCTCACCAGAGCAGGGTTTCATCGGGGCTATGCACCACGTTCTATTGTGCGCAAACACGACTTTATATCATGTAGGGGGGAAAACACAACTTTGAGAAATGAGGTCTTGTTGAGTGGTAGCTTTACTAAGTTGGCTGTCCGACTACCGGCACCGTTGCCCGGCTTGAGTAGGCTACGGGACTTCCGTCTGCCAGGATTTTGAACTTGTCAGGCCCGGGACAGAGGGCTCTCTGTGGGTGAAGTGTCAATGTTTGAAGACAGGGAGAATGTTAAACTGTTGCAAAGAGATGAGTAGCGAGTTCAACCTGGACACCGGGGATGGCGAAAGCACCAAGTGTCAGGCTGGGAAAGCGGGTGCAGAGGGATGAGTTGGAGTTGGAGCACGTAGCCCCAGAGCTAGCAGTAGGTCCAGGCATCCCGGGGCTGCAGTGACGGACCCACACTCAGCTCATGGATGTCAAAATCCTGGTCGGACTCGCTTTATCTCCGCGTTTCAGTAACATTGAAGTTATCCTGTGTCTTTCAACGATACAACTTCCCCATCTAAACATAACTTTCTGATCCGAGCTGTCTCTTACTCTCTCCCGTAAATAAACCGAAGTAAACAGTTCCATAGCGCCCCTACAGGCCTGGAGCACTTCCATTTAAGGATTAACTTGCAGTGCGTTTGATGCTTATGCAGTTGTTTTGCCTATTTGCAGCGTGTTTGTGTCTTTGCAGCGCGTTTGTGTCTTTGCAGCGTGTTTGCGTCTTTGCATTTGTTGTGGTAGTTTGCATTTGCTTTTGAATGTGCAGTGTTCCTATATATGCTGGCCGTTTTCTAAAATCTATGTCGTTTCATCAGTTGCTGATCGTTTGACCTCTACTGGCCACCGTAATTTAATGACCTGAGCTAAATGAAGAAAGCTTTTCCAAAAAAATGAACCACGTTACAGACTTGATTCTGAGAAAAAAACAAATAAAGTAGAATGAAGAAATCAAAATATTTGATTTCCGTTTATTAAAGGGTTTCTTTAGCGAGCCTTTTGATTCTGATCTACAAAGCCTTACTATTTTCTCAACTATATTTAAAAAAACAAAACCTGTGGCCCACGAGCGATTCTAACACGACAATTTTGGCCCACAAGAAAAGAAGTTTGGACACCACTGGTTTAGAGTTAGAACACGATTTAGCTAACATCACCTTTGAAGTCTGAGTTTTGACAAATGATATGGAGAGAGTGGGGTGGATGTTTGACTATAGACATCTGCCATCTGTCCAATGTGTATTGCACTTACAGTGAAGTTGTTCAATCTTGTGGAGTTTTAGGATCTCGTGAACAAAGCATTTACTTCAAATTGGAAAATTATACAAACATGGTCCCATGGCTTTAATAATTTTTATTATAGTAACACCCAATAGACAAACAAAAACGAGGTACACTTCACCTCTCCATAAAGCCAGGACAAAACAAAACACAGTAAAAAAACAAACAAACAAACAAAACAAAAACGAACAAAAAATAAAAATAAAAAAAGCAAAACCCTTCCCGCCTCCATCAACCATCAAACAGTTCCTGCCCTCCCCCATCCCACCCCAATCTTTATAAATGGAAGATCAAAAAGATAGTAAACAGAAGGAAGAATCAGTTACTCAACATGTCAGCAAACATTTGTAACCAAACAGGTTTCAAGGTAAAAACAGAAGCCTGGTATTTGCTGGCACCGTTTTCGGTGCGATTGCATTGAAGTCTCAGCGAGTTGGATGTCATGTAGCTGAAACAACACAACATGCCCTCTGTATGAATCATTCATTTCTGCATGAATCAATCAATTTTTGGAACATGATGAATACACATATCTGCCCTCCAAACATTCATCTCAGGCAAATGTAATCATACTCTTGGACCGGTGACCTCCATGAGTCCTTGTGTTGTATAACATCATCTCCAGTTTTGCAAATAAACACACACACGCATGGATAGCATTATTGAAATGACACAAGGTCCTAAATTATAGCCTTACCCTTAGACCCCTGTCTTGTTGAGTTAAGTAACATGATAAATAAAACAGTTTTGTTTACTTGGAGGACACAGGAGACATATTTTAGAGAGGTTGTAATGTGGAGTGTAAGGACCGACACCTTATTTTGGTTCCAAGGGACCAAAATGGGCTAATCTGGTTTAAAATACAACAAAGAACGACCGGAACTAGTCGGAAAAGCAACATGGACCCCTCCAGGAGTACCTTTGTTTTGTTAACTAACACCAGACGATAACAACACACTACGTGATAGTTTATGACCGAAAATAACATGACAACACCTCCACAGAGAGAACCTGCACCATACCATCGGTGTGATTGATTTAGTTTCACAAAAAGACGACTAAGCTGCTAATAAAGAGTTACAGATTAAACATCCCTGCAGATGCACGTAGCAGCCATATTGGATTTGAACTCGGGCTACTGAAGATTCTCTGAGTTTCCGAGTCGGAATTCCGACTTAAGGGGGCGTTCCTGATGACATATCGGAATGGCAACTCGGAATTTCCGACTTCTGAGATCAAATGGAACGCACCATAAGATACGGGAAGACCATTTTCACACGGCTGTCGCGCACCACTCGTATTATAGGTATAGCCTACTTGAAAAGTTGAAAATGGTGCTGGTGTTGTCAGCCCTTGGTCTTTTAGAGGAAAAAGAAAAGAAGAGGCCAAGGCGAAAAAATAAGTAACTAATGGGTGAAAGCATGGGTACTACAGCGGCATGCTCAAGGGGCTTTCCTGAACTTGTGTTGTGAGCTGGAGAGAAATGAAAGCTCTGAACAGCCAATCAGAGAGATTCCTCTCACCGACCTGTGAGTATAGCTCCACTGATTTTCCTCCCCAAATCGCACACTATCCTGATAACCAAATGAGGCCGGCTGCTAAAGCTCCTACTTTGCAAGACAGCCTTCAAAAGAAAGTAAAGCCTCTGCGCTTCATGCTCGTCTCGTTGGACCTTGGTTGAAATTATCTTAATGTGGTCTGTGGTGACTAAATGGAAAAGATCAGCGGCTGCCAAACTGCAACTTTCATCTGACTAATTATGACCACATTGATTTCAAAACAGAGGATATGAAGTCAGAGTGTTCGTGCCTTACAGTGTGTTTGTCATACACAAAGACACAGATTACTGCATTATTTACATCCACCAGAGTGCATAGCAAAGATTAGGATTATATCTGCTCGTATACTAAATTGATATCCTGTAACTTTTTATCCTGATGGTTATTGTTTCATCGTATATTTCATACAATGGCGTTTCCACCATAACTTCTAGAAGTTAAAACACATAAAAAGACATGCACTCACTTTGAACTTAATGTATGGTGAGTTTAAATGTCATTTAAAACCCTTGACTAAAAGTTTAAATCCCACTTTGTAGATACCTTTTCAGAATCAGAATCAGAATCGGGGTTTATTGCCAAGTACATTTACACATACAAGGAATTTGACTTGGTGTATTGGTGCTAGACAATTAACAAGGAAATAAAGCAGAACTAGCAACAACTTAAATAATACAGAATAAGAAGATATTACAAGATATAAAATAGAATTTAAAAATGTAAAATATAAAAAATAAAAAACACAAAATGTACAAAAAGTGTAATGTAGGAGCTGTGCAGTGGACTATGAGAAAATCTTAATGTGTGAAGTAGTTCTCCGAGCATTAACAAACTTTTTTTTAAAGCTTTGCTAAAATAACAGTTGGGAATTTTGCTGCTGTTTATCCAATAGCCTTCTCCACTGTTAAGAGATCCCTGCACAAATGCTAACAGGCTTTCATGGATCCTTGGGTTGTATACATTGGGGCGGCTGTGGCTCAGCTGGTAGAGTGGGTCGTGTCTCAACCAGAAGGTTGGGTTGATCTCCAGCTCCTGCAGCAACATCTCCGATGTCTCCTCGGGCAAGACACTTAACCCAGAATTGCTCCCTCTGCTTCATCAGCAGCATTATTTATTTAACAATAAAGGAAATAAATGTGCAAAGTCTTTGGGGATTAGACTCCATCATGAAGACTTCATGTACTCTGAAGGGTAATGAGGCCGACCCTGGTGGTGGTAGGATGCTATTTTGTCCCTTTTGGCGCATCGTGGAGAAGCCTCAGTGTCACTCAAAGGTGGTAAATGGCAGTTCACTGTACAAAGTTAATTTTCTAGAACATTCCTGTTTAAAAAAAACTCCCTTTTGCACTATTTAAGACGAGAGAAAAATATGAAGTCAGGCTGTGCAATATGTCGCATTGAAGGCAGCGAGCAGCGTTGAACTGCTAGTCTAACAACGATGATTTTAAATGTATTTTAAATATGTAAAATAAATCCTTTTTGAGCTTGTGTAGCAATTTTTAAGTCTTCTGCCTATACTCCACAGGTAACATTCGACATTCACACCACATTCACACACTGATGGCAGAGGCTGCTGTTTAAGATGTCCGTCCCTTTGAACTTATCCCATTCAAACACATTCACACATCACTGATGCAGCGGGAGCAATCTGGCGTTTGGTGTCTCCCCCAAGGATGAATCGACATGTGACCTCAGGAGCTGGGGATTGAACCCCAGACCTTTCGGTTGACAGATGACCAACCCATAGTGTCTGCTCGATTCTGATTGGCTATAGTAGTGTGTTACTTTTTGACAATTTGAAAGATACAAAAAAAAACTGAATTTGATATGCAATGATATGTAACTCTTCCCTCCAAGTTTGTGCAACCCCACTAGCGCCCCCTGGTGACCCCGGCGACCCCCCCGGGCGAATTTGCTCCCCCCATTTTAAAATACACTGAGAAAATCAAAAATGTATTTGACTGTTTGACCATTTATAAGAATGCCTATCTAAATATGTTACTTTTTATTATTCTGTTTTGCAAACTATTAACTTACCCAATACATTTAAATGTTTATTTATGAATTATTATTTGAAGCATTATCCATTCCCCTACTTTTACTTCATGGTTTAGCTCTCTTGCTAGCTTGCTAATGCTAACTCTGTCCTATTGGTTTAGAAACTGGAGAACAGCATGCACCAAGAATACAATTTCCTATGACTGCCCCCACAACACCCTTCAGGGAATCCTCACACTTCATCGACAGCACAGTCAACACTCATTTGGCTCCGTGTAGTCACCTCTAAAATGCAGATGCTTTTCGGATGTCAAAAGACTTGATTCTAGCGTGCAAATTCTTTGAAGCTTTTCCCCATAAACGCGGTCAAAATGTTACAAATGGGCTCCAGATTGAGCTCTTCTGGCTGGATTAAATTCAGGGATTATGTGTTTAAGAGGTGATTCCCTATTGTGAAGAGAGTGCAGATGAGATTTTTTTTTTTTTAGATCGTGTGCCTGTTGTTGAAAGACATCAGATAGTGGGTGAAAATGCATTCCAAAAGATTGTTTCAATCATCACTTGTCTACACATTGTAAGCACATATAGTTCTGTTAGAATCACAATAAACTACTCAGCCTTTTTTTTAAATCTATATTCATGAAGATGTATGATAAAAGGACATGCCATTATGGTAGCTTTACAGCAGCTCAGAATTAAAACATCATACAAATTTACAATCAAACTGTTTGGTGTTGTTGCATATTAAGAATATTATCAGGATTATATCCTAATCTTCTTTCAAAGCTATTCTAACACAACGAGGACTTCAATATAGAACACAAATAAAAGCTTGTTGACGTACATTTGTAGCTGTAATAATTAGCTTTCAACATCAGCATTCTTTAGAATTAGCATGTCAGCCCTCATCATTCATCAGATAATGGCAGGAAGGAGCTTTAACCAAGTAAATCATTGACACTGTTTTCCCATGAAGTGCCTTTGTTGGAGTTAGTCTTCCTCCACAGTGCTGCCTGACTCATCTTTAATCACTACAGTGTGTGACTAAGCTCTTTAAGTGGTCTGCCTTCATTTCTTTCCTGATCCATGGTTAGACTTTGCAGCGGTGCTTTTTAGAAAGCATCTGTGGTGAAGGGCATCTCTGACAGGACTAAACCTTCCTGTGCTCGGGCTCTGTTGGTCCCTCACATCTTCAGATTGACTTTTTTTTTTTTTTTTGTGTCTGTATCATTAAGCCACAAAGTGCAGCTCTTGACCCTCTCTGCTCTCCGAACCCCGCCCGCCCTCCCGCTCTCTCTCTCTCTCTCTCTCTCTCTCTCTCTCTCTCACTGTATCACACACACACAGCCAGCTATTGTGCTGCTCTGATCTCTGTGTTGCCTATGGTGTCTGTGAGGAGGTCCTGTGCCTTCTGTGCCTTCTGTGCTTCCTGTACTTCATGCTCCTGGGAGCTACAGTGTGTGCAGCTTTTGTAAGTCCCACATGTTCGAGAGGGTGGGGGGTTATAAGAGGGCTGAAGGGCACAGGTCCTGTTATTGATATTGATAAAACATGAGGGTTATAGGGACATCTGAAACAGCAGTGAGAACATTATTGCTTCTGTTTTAATATTGGATATCTTGTTTGGTGTATTAAATGTTAGAAAAACAATGGAGATTGCCCGAGTGCTGCTTTTTTTTTATTTTGGTTTCCCAATTAAATACAAAGAGATCTTGAAAAGAAAGCAAAATTAATTGTGCAGATATTTTCCAGTTGCTGTTATATCTCACATATTGTTTTGTTTTTGACTGCAGGGAGAAGCCCAGACACATTCCACCTGTAACCCTGATGATTGAATAATTGGCAATGAAAGAGGGAAAAGGTAAGATGTTCTGTAGATGTGTTTTTGTTGTTGTTGGTTCTTGTACAGCTCCCTAAAGGCTCAGTGTCCACCAAGCGTTTTTTTTTGTTTCTGAGTGCCAGCGTCCTTTTTCAGTTGTTTTCAATAAGAGAGAGCGTTCGTGCAGCGCCCAGCATCTTTTTTTTTTTTTTTAGAAGCTCTCCACCCTCTTTTGTGCTGCCGCTCAAGTTGAAAATCTTTCAACTTTTCAGAAAGGCGCTGTTGACGTTACTGGTGCTCTTTTCTAAATTCATGATATCCCCCGAATGGCAGCGCTTATCTTCTCAGCGCAGAAACACTTCATGCAAACTGCTCCCAAGCACACAGCCAGCGCTTTTCTGCCTGGAAAAAAACACGTTGTGCACACGAGGCTTAAGACGTTCATTTACAATGAATGTATCAGTTTTCAATATTTTGGTATGTTTATCTAAAAATGACAAACACATCAATGATGTGAACAACAGATTTCAGGATGCATTTTAAATATGTCAAATTCTGAATACCTGCATCAACTGCATTAGCAGTACTGCACATTTAATTCTGTCTTTTTTTAATACAATGATTTCTTTCAGTAGAAGCCATGTCACCATCTACAAATCAGCATTTTATAATTTTCCAAGAACAAAATTTATTTTTCTACCAACCAACAATCAGACTCCCAAAGATATTCAGTATACATTGTTATTAGACTGACAAAGTGCAGCATGCTTTAGCATTGAAACGTGCATGAACATTGTTTAAAGCAAACATTACCACAACAGAGAAGTGAAAACATGATAAATGCTTTGTGCCTTTGAAGTTTGCTCCTCTCTACATTCTTGAGTGTTTTCATCATAGCCTTTAACAATAACTTAGGAAACAAACACAGCCTAGCCTCAGATCCGGCTCAGGATGAAGCCTTACACTCTCTAAAGAAACTACACCCTGATATGAGAGGAAGGCTGCAGAAATTGTGTTTTTATGTTGACAGGAAGTGACTGTGTGAAGTGAAATCAACTGAAAGTCCCTATGGTGGCGTCAGTCGATCATGTGGTTTGCAGTCTTTGGCTGACTTCAAGTTTAGGGCGTGTTTTTTATAAGTAGATTTACAACAGTATTACGTTACTGTTGAAGTAATGTAGCAAGTATGGGAACACATACACCGCTCAAAATAGATAATCAGCTGTGCTCGCCTGCAGTTAGCTGTTGATTTGAAATGACTTGCTGGTTCTGAAAGTGTGTCATCATGAATGTTTAGTAGAGACATTTAGATTTACAGAAAGGTCCTCCTGGCCTCTGTAAAACATTTAGTGCAAAATGTACACTGTGTACCTGAAATAGTGTGTGTAGCCATACATGCCTTTTAATCTTATCTAAAGATCTTTTAGCTCTGAAGAGTGGAACTAAGAACTCAGGATGGAATGCGGCTTCCTCATTTCAGATCCACTTAATCTAATCAGCCTTCATCTTTAGCTTCCGGCTCTGTCTTACTCCTATTTTTCTTTTTTTCCTCTGCATCTGTGTCTCTCTGCGTCTCCTCTTGGTTCTGCCTCATTGCATCAATTTGTTTCTCTGCCACTCCTACTCCCGCTTCAGCCACCTCTTCTTAGCCCTATCCTAGTCAATATTATAATATATTTGTTTGTGTCTCTATCTGGTCAAAGCAGACTCATTTTACTACTGTGTGTTCTTCTTTTGTCACCTTCTTAGACGAGGTTAAGGCAGCTTCAAGGAGGTTGCTAATCGTTGTGGTTTTTTCTCCTCTCTAGACCCCTCACCAAGATGACCTCATGCACTGTGTAGACATGAGAGGACCAAGGAGCACCTGAAGATGTCCCAGAAGACAACTAAAAGTAAGTTCTGTGACTGTCTGGTCGATTAGGATGCATTTTTTTAACACATCAGAATCAGAATCAGAATCGGGGTTTATTGGCAATTACATTTATGCATACAAGGAATTTGACTTGGTGTATTGGTGCTAAACAATGGCTAGCAGAACTAGCAACAACTTAAATAATACAGTATAAGAAGCTATTACAATAAATAAAATATAATTTAAAAATGTAAAATATAAGAAATAAAGATAAAAAACACAAAATGTACAAAAGGTGCATGTTGTAAACTCTTAGTTTTTTTTGCTCTGTTGGGAACATAGAACAGATTATTTGAATGTGTTCGTCTCTCGGTTGATATGCAGTATAAAGCGCTAAGCTGATCTGTGTGTTATTTCACATGGGATGATGAGAGGATTACTGAAATGCTCTCTGTCACAGATTAATGGCCCGATCTGTATAATGATACTTACAGGTTAAAAAAAAAAGGGTTACCTGTAGAGGTGGGACAAAAAAATAGATTTCTGTAAAAATCAAGATTATTTTCTTCTAAGATTTAAAATCGATTCATCAATAAATATTTTTTTTATTTGTATAGCGTCAATTCATAACAAGTGTTATCTGGAGACACTTTACAAAAAGCAGGTAAAAGACCTTACTCATTGTTATGTTACAAAAAGCAGGTAAAAGACCTTACTCATTGTTATGTTACAAAAAGCAGGTAAAAGACCTTACTCATTGTTATGTTACAAAAAGCAGGTAAAAGACCTTACTTATTGTTATGTTACAAAAAGCAGGTAAAAAGACCTTACTCATTGTTATGTTACAAAAAGCAGGTAAAAAGACCTTACTCATTGTTATGTTACAAAAAGCAGGTAAAAAGACCTTACTCATTGTTATGTTACAAAAAGCAGGTAAAAGACCTTACTTATTGTTATGTTACAAAAAGCAGGTAAAAGACCTTACTCATTGTTATGTTGCAAAGACCCGGCCTATCCATCATGAGCACTTTAGCAAAGCAGCAAAAGTTACAGTGGTAAGAAAAAACGTTATTATGAAAAAGGCAGAAATCTCCGGCCGATTCATAACTTTCAAAAAAAAAAACTTAATTATTATTTTTTTGTTGGGGGGGGGCTAATCAGTTACTGCTAAGTGCTAAGGCTAGCTCTTTAACTCAGCAAGAAATGCAGCCAGTCTCACAGATGACTGGAGTAGATCCTGAATGTACTAATTCATAAATAGACTTTGAATCCATGGATCAATAAATCCAGCATCGTTTTGAATCTATAATCAATTCTGAATCGAATCGTGAGACACCCAAAGATTCCCAGCGCTAGTTACCTGTGCTGAATACCACCAGTAACTTCTCATTCTGTCCCAGTTTGTAGTAAACCAAAGCAACCTGTGTTCAGTGATAAGGCATGACTGCACACACTGGTTTACACAATGATAGCCAACCCCAACAACACAACAGTCACAGTCACACAAATTACAAGTCTGTCTTACCCCTGAAAGTATCTGCATTAAATGATCAGGGGAAAGAATAAAGCTGTCTTGATGCTTTTTAAACTTTTGTTCGTTGATTTAAATAAAAAGGGGCCTTGGCCTTTATATATGGACAAAGACCCTTTACAGTGAGTTGTTTTCAACTCAAGTCTACAGTGGCAGTTCCATTGAACATTTCTCTATTTTGTTTTGAGTATTTGAAATGTGGCCGTCACTAAATGTTAGTTACAGTAGATTTCCCTTCTCCTTAACGGAATAGTTAAACATGTTTTTAGTCCTGTCATTGCCGTGAGGTTGCTAGACAACCAGCAGAGCCTCCAGGAAGTCATTGTGCCATGGCAACATATGCCCCACACATTACCCCCTTTAGCTCTGCAGTTTGTTGTATGGGTGTTTTTTTAGCCTCTTCACTGACCAAGGCAGGTTATTTCCAATCTTTGAGCTTAGCTAAGATATCCAGTAGCTGGCTGTGGGTCCATGTTTGGTGAACACCAATGAGAGTGGTTTCTAAATTCTTTATCTAAAACTTGGAAAGAAGCCAGTATGTGTCTTTCAAGATGTAGAAAACAAGTGTAAAGTTTATAAAATGTGTCACTTCTCTCAGTGTTTGTTCTCCTTTAGAGGACAGTTTGAAGATTAACTTAAAATAAATATTCTGTTACTCAGAATTCATGATTTTATCTTTATTGCATGAATGGAAGAGGGTAAGAAGGGTCATTTCACTGGGATAACATTTCATATCTGGGTGGTGGAAAACGCAGCCATAGTGTTCCTAACAAAACACCCTCAATGAGTCACTGACTAGGCTGAACATCTAACAATGTAACAGAACATATGATTGCAATCCATATTAAAGGAGATCTATTATACCCACTTTCCGTTATGTCATTCTGGGAGCCCTATTGAGTAGCGTTGTGAGATGTGTAGCTCAAAAACCTCCTTATGTATCTAATACTGGCATCAGTAAAATCCATCATTTTGGCTTCTGCCTGAAACGCTTCATTTTAGCTATTGTCTCTTTAAGCCCCCCCAACTTTCCTCTGATTGGCCAGCTTTGTTTACAGTCGCAGGGAAATTTGAGTTTAACTTTGCTCCATGCTCTGCTCTCATATGTCGGGTTCTGGCCAAGGTTCTCATAACGTCTCATCCAGAGCAGAAGGAGAGACAACAACGTCCAGAGATTAAAACATCTGTGGACCAAAAAGTATTTGCAGAGGTTTAGTATGGACATCCAACATCATAACATTATACATCTGTATTTAAATATGGATCAGCATAATAGATCTCCTTTATCTTTAATCTACCCAAATTCTTCAAATTGTACTCAAGTTCAAATTAAATAATTAACTGCTTTGATATTTAAGTTGAACACTTGATCCACTTTGGTTATCTAGGGGATTTTCGCTCTCTGTTATCAGAAGGATACTATGGGTTGGGCATTTCCTGTTCACATGTGCGGTTTTCTTTAAATAGCACCTGGCACCTGTCTGAAAGCTATCGTTATTAATTTCAACTTTAATTTTCAGTATCCAGTGTGGTACTGATACTACAATTTTGCATTAAGAAGGGAGTGCTTGTTTGTTTGCTGTACTGTTACTTTGTTGTTGATTAAAAAGAGGTCTGGAGTACTTTCAACTTCATCTAACTTTATTTTATCCATCAGGGATGTCAGTTGTGTAAAAAGCATCAGTGCATATACAGGATACATGAATGACAGAAAAAAAACACACACAAGTATCACATTCAACATCCAAAGTGCAATCAAAGAGTTCTGAGGGGATAAAGCTTGTAAGCTGCTAGACCAACTCAACACACAGCGAGACGCTCTCCAACTGTCACCATCACAGCGCCAACTTTCTGTAATTACATCAAATAAATCTTTAAATCTCCCATCAGAGTGTCGTACCTAACTACCATGTGCTTTTATGTAAAATGTCATAATCTTTTGTTTTTCTATATTTTGTCTCCAGCATGGTGCCTTAGGCTTTTCCCAGTTCTCCTCTTCTTCATCTCCTTCATCACATACTACTGTTCCTATGCCATAATCCAGAGGTAATTACACACACACGCTTACACAGCCACTGCCTTTCATTACTTTATTTCTTGAAATGAGGTCACGCAATTACAGAAACAACCATTTCTGGTAAAAATATATTTAAAAAAAAAAGTAAGCTCATGAGGTCTGTGCAGTGCTGAGTCACTGAAAGTTAAGTAAGACATCTGAGCTGCTGGTCAGTTTAATGCTCTACATTTGCCCATTCTTGCACTTTCCTGAGAGTTCTGGACCCATTTACTGGCACACTGTGTTTTTTTTTTATGGATTCAGCAGTCGTTTCATGCCACTTGTGGTTGTTGTCTGTCTTTCAGTTACGGAGGCACCAGCAAGTCTCCGAACAGTAGCAAGTCGCTGTGTGGCGGCTGGCTAACCCAGAAGAAGTGGGAGAGCCTTAACTTTAAGTGAGTAATGGCATGTCTGTTTTTTTTTAATTGTGGGAGTGTACGGCCTATTAAGTGAGGAAGGTTTGCCAACATTCTTTTATTTGAACATCAGGTACCAGGCTCCGTGGAAATGGAGCTACTTATCTTTGTTAGTCATTAAGGAAGAGCATATTTTTAGTATAAAAAAGAGGTTTGGTCACTTAAGTGGAATGTGTCAATGAAATGGTTTAGAGGGAGAGTTAATGTTTCCTAAGAAGTCGGCTTGATAAAAGTTCATTTTTGCGGAGCCAGACAAAGCCCCCATCCCCTGCAGCCCTGAGCCCCCATCATTGATTCCCCTGCTCTATTATCAGTTTATATATTTACTCTCTGTTACATGGTCTCCATGTGGTTTATCCTTACCTCCCTCAGTTTCATTGTTTATTTGTTCAGCTCAGGCGATCTCCCCCCCCCCCCCCCCCCCCAGACCTTCTTAAACAGTCATAGTTCAAGTTTGCTGTGTTTACTCCTGTAATAGAACATAAACTGCATCCTGACATAAGGTTGCCGCTGGATGTTCTTGGACTCTCGCATCACTCATTACCGTCACACAGAAGCCTTCCAGGCAATCACAGTGACATTTCTCTAATTAGTGCCCTCCCCGGAGATTTATCCTGATCTCCTGTGGACAGCTAGCTGGCACACAAGGGTAATAAATGTCTGAGAGACTCACTGTCAAAGACAGTAGGTCATAAACAGCTGGAGTCTGCAGCCAGCCAACATAGAAAGGCAACAGTTTCACATATATAACCTTCCACAGGCTCTGTGAATGTTATTGTTTTCCTTCCCCTCTCATCGGCACAGAAATGCCAACAGAGAGTTTTAATGAGGGGAAAATTGCTATTGAATGACATCATGTAAATGGATGCTTTGCTTATAATGAGTCTGGTTTACCTGCTTAATAGAGACCAGATCACTTGAGAAAGTGCAATAAAGCATTTCCATATGCCAACTTGAACACTGTACTGTTTGGCGACACAGCTGGTATTGTCCATTGTGTGATTTTATAGTTGTTACAGCCAAGATATTTCAAGTGCTTATTCCATCCTTGCTGCCTTCCACCTCATTTATATCCTCCTGCTCTCTCTCAGCCCGCAAAATCCTCCTGTAATATAATTCATCTATGCGGTGAAATTGTGTGCACTGGCCAGCATTGTTTTTGTGATTCCTGCTCTGACATTTCCATGCAGCATTAGCAGGCAGACAAAGCTCTTTCTGGAACTGGAGGATTTCTTCTGGCGGGAGCATCTGTCTAAGCTGCCATTACCGTATGGCATTAAGGGCAGTGGTATGTTGATTTTTACATGATTCTCCATCATCTCCATTCAGTTTATTCAGATCATTTCTCTCATGTCAGCGATACTTTGTAAAAGGGTGCATGCTTTTTACTTTCTTTTTTCCATATGTTCACACATCTTTACAGGTAAATGTCACAGCCCAAAATAAGTCTTTAAATATTCTGTGAATAGCGCTTTTGTACTCATTTCCCCCCCACCCCCAAATCTTTAACTGCTCCTGTGTTTCCTCCCTCCTCAGAGCTGCTGCTGCTAAAAGTTCTTGCTGTAACTGCAAATTACCAGGAGCCAACCATCACAGAAAAGTAAGTGAGCGCACTTTAGCCAAACTGGCATATCATTCTGAAGCTCGATTCCATTTAACCCAGTGCATCAAATGTTAAATGCTATGAATGCAGATTTTTTTTTTTTAATTAAAGACATTAAAGGCTTTGTATGTGATTTTTTTGATCCAGCAGATGTCGCCCTTGAGCACCAGCATGAAACCAAAACAACTTGCGGTGCATTGTTGTGTTAGCATGCTAATGCTAGCGATCTTTATTATGCTTGTATCGTCACACTGCATGTAAATTTACCTGAAATGAGCGTGATCTAGAAACACAGTTAAGCAGTGAGTACAGTATGTTATTCTTCTTTTCTCTAGTCCCTCAATTAAACAACTTTTATACGTGAGGGGAGGAGTCAGCCGGCCGTCCCGGCGATGTAAACAAACTGAAGATAGGACTCTGAAAACTCTGAAAACATCACAGACAGTGGGACTCGGGTGTTACACCCATTGTAGACAGTCATGACTCACAGAGTTATTTTCAGAGGAGATACTTGATTTATATTATATTTAAGTGTGAAAAAATCACATATATTAATCCTTTAAGCATTGTGATTGGTTCAAGCTGTGTTACAGTGTTAAACATCCTGGTATTTACAGTCCTACAAGATACCAAGATAGATTTTTTTGTTAGAGTCTTGCACTTTTCCACATTACTCTTTCTATAACTCTAATCAAGAATGAAAGTCATATGTCATTTATTAGTGATGGGAATCACCATGATACGATATTATCCCGATACAATACGATATTATTGGGATTTTAAACATTTTGCGATATGCTGAGGATTGCGATACAATATGTTAAGATTGAACTGTTTGAACTGCATATTCTTTCCACTAAACTAAACTAAACCAAGAACAAATATTTAGTCTGTTCATCTCACTTCAGTCTTTTTCTTTATACACAATGAAAGGCTTCATGCTCCTCACAATCTGAACTGTTGGTATTTCAGTCAAATCAAAGACTTCTAACTTTTTTTTTCTCTAAGATTTATTTTTGGGCTTTTTGTGACCTCAATGGAGAGATAGGACAGTGGATAGAGTTGGAAATCAGGATGAGAGAGTGGGGAACAACATGCGGGAAAGAGGCCACGGGTGGGATGCGAACCCGGGCCGCCCGCTTAAGACGACAGCCTTCATACATGGGGCGCACGCACCAACCACTGCGCCACCAGCGCCCCTAGACTTCTAACTTTAACTGGACACAAACATGCATGGACCACTGTAATGCAACTTGTTCAAGTTTTGCAACCCCTTTAGCAATTAAAAATCAAACAAGCATAATTATTTCATAATAATATAATAAAGATGAATCGATATAATGTCGCCACACAAAATTTCATTCCAACTCCAATTCCCCCCAACCTCTCCAGTCGATATCTAACTTTACAAACACTGAAAGAACATTCACCTCAGGATCCATGGAAGGGATACTTTAACATTCATGTGTATATGTGGATTTTTTTTCTCTCGACAGACTTGAATGCAGAACCTGTGTAGTCATAGGAAACGGCTTTGCCATAAAAAACAGCTCCTTGGGAAGCATCATCAACAAATATGACGTGGTCATTCGGTAAGCACAAAGGACAACACCTCATGAAAGTACATTGTTTAAATTTCACATTCATAATAATTTTTTCTGTTGACGTTTGACAAAAAAGAAAGAGACAAAAAAGAGGATGAATGAGTCTTGGTTAAGCTGCTTTGCTAGTTTTTGATTCCATTTAGGAAAAAGATTTGTAGGAGATACTTTATTTACTGTACTGTACTTTATTTAAAGGTCATTATTTATTTTTAGGCCAAAGAGATTTCATAACCACTTTAGTTTTTTCAGGATTTTAAGGGCTGAGTTAGGAACTGAGAGATCATTGCTAGTTGATCTTTAAAAAACTGTAAATGGATATCTGAGTCAGAATCTGAAGTTGCCTTGGCTGTGAGCTAATGATGGACAGTATCCGCCTGTGTGACTGTTTGACCCTGACATAGAGACATAGAGCCAATTAGCAATCCTTTGGGTCAAGTACATTTCTGTAAAGGAGAACAGAAAGGTTTTAGTTTACTCATGGACAAAGGCGCTCTGACTTTACAGACTTGGAATGAGCCCATGCATTCTGAGTTTTTATAAGCCTCTTCTAAACAGCCAGAAGTTGGCATGGCCACAATGCATTCCCCCCCCCCCCCCCCCCCCCCCCCTCCCATCAGCCCCTACCTCACTCCCTCCTACCCTCCCTCATCTCTCAGAAGCTTATCATTCTCTGGCCAAGTAGAGTAAGGTTAATGACATTCAGAAAAAACATTGCATGCCTGAGACTTTGACGTCATCTGGCTGGTTCTGTCATTGAAATATGACTAGACTCTGTTAAAGTCTGGACTCAAGTTTGCAAAGTGCAGCCTCATCACTCAAACAAAACAAGGTCTCTGTCTGTGCCTGACCACTTGATGTTTCTTTTGCTCATGGAATGATTCATCATGTGTTTTTTTAAGACAAACTTGTGTCAAAAATGTGTTTAAAGTAATTCAAGTGCCAATATTGTGCAATGCCAATACTTTTCTGTAGGCTTTATTTTGAATAATTATTTTTAGACAGTCAGCTGTAGGAAATGACAGGTGGTATGTGGAGGCTGGTTACTGGTTCTTACTGGTAGATCCCTAGAGAGAACAAAAACAAAAAATGCAGAAAAAAATTGTCAATTTTGAGCTATAGCAATGATTGACCAGAAATCTGTCAGATGGGTACAGTCCACAGTGGAACAGATTATTTTGTCAGTTTGAAGGAGACATTTCTAATTGTGGAAATTCAAAGACTTTTGTGTTAGCCGTGCTGTGTGCATCTGATTTGCTAATCAGGTGCACACAGCACGGCAGGAGCTGTAGGAGCTGCCTTTGTCAACAAAGCTGTCAATCATTGCATTTTATACAAATTTAAAGCATCAAAAACGCTAATTCAAAATAAACGTACAAATAAAGATGACTTGAACACAAATTGGTGTGATAATAACTAGCTTCCCTGAAGAAACCGGCTTTGACAAAGAATTATCTGATATGGATTTAGATATCATAGTTTGACCCATGTCCTATCTCTTAACACTGAGGAGGCGGGGTTTGTGACCTGTACTGCAGGGGGAGCTCTAAATCTTTTGGCTTCACTTTCAGGTGGCCGTTGCGCTGTCCATCTTGATATACAGTAAATGGAATCAAGTCACATTACGAATGACTTTAATTTAAGATATTTTAAAGGACAACCCTAAACTATGTTACAGTAAGTTTAAAATAATTATAGCTGTAATTACTGCTGATAAATATTGTGATGTATCTGATATCTGATGCCTGATATCTAACCAAATAGCAAGAGCGTAGATCCCCTATGCTGTTAGCTTCAATAACGAATAGACCCCGTCCTGATGGTGTGCTGTGGTGTAAAAATACAGTTATTGCACATTGATGATTTCAGATATGCTGACACTGAATGTCAAATTGCCCTTATTGACAAGACAAAAACACTTGTAATTGGCTCTTCTCCCTTGAGTGACATATCAAATTCTGGCTATGTTCAATGTGACCCCAGTCAGAGTCCATTGCTTGTTAAGCGTATATTAAAGGCTGTATTGTTGTGTTAGCATGCTAATGCTAGTGATCTTTATTATGCTCGTATCTTCACACTGCATGTAAATTTACCTGAAATGAGCGTGATCTAGAAACACAGTTAAGCAGTGAGTACAGTATGTTATTCTTCTTTTCTCTAGTCCCTCAATTAAACAACTTTTATACACGAGGGGAGGAGTCAGCCGGCTGTCCTGACGATGTAAACAAAGTGAAGATAGGACTCTGAAAACTCTGAAAACATCACAGACAGTGGGACTCGGGTGTTACACCCATTGTAGACAGTCATGACTCACAGAGTTATTTTCAGAGGAGATACTTGATTTCTATTATATTTAAGTGTGAAAAATCACATATAAAGACTTTAACAGACAGCCGAAATGTGTGAATTTTTTACGTACAAAGACACCTCTGCGTAAATGTTTATCGCATTTATAATCACTAGCAAGGAAACTAAACAGTATAAAAATCATAAAAGGCATTCCCAATCTCTCGTCTACTTGCTTCAACTCTTGCAGAGCCTATTCTGACATTGATATTGTATAGCTGGAGTGTCTTTTCCTGAATCTCAATAATGCAGATGGTGAATGCAGGTGAACATTGGCCAAAAGAAGGAGCAATTACAATCACAACACCCAGGTTCAAAGTTGTTCCCTCAGTAGTTCAGAGGTCCTGACTAGTTATCTTTGTGATTAAACTCAAACGTGTAAATTTCCCTGGATGTGGTCACTGTCTCAGGTTGAACGATGCCCCGGTAAGAGGCTACGAGGATGACGTGGGGAACAAGACCACCATGAGGTTCTTCTACCCGGAGTCGGCTTCTTACAACCCGGGACTACACAACGAGCCGAGCACACTTATGGTCCTTGTGCCTTTCAAGCTGCAAGATCTACGGTGGCTTAAAGAGATCCTTTATAATGAGAAGAGGGTACAGGATATGTGTGAGAATGCACTCTCTCACACTCAAAACTCACACACACAAAAAAACACACTTTGCATCCTACCCTGTCTCCCCCTCTTTCCTCGCTCTCAACACTTAGCTTAGCTTCTTATCCAGCCACCCATAACTGAAACAAATACTTGAAAGGTTCCGCTTCAGCGATGTCAATGCCCGTTAGATTTAAATGAAGTTTCCATCGCAGACATCCCTCACTCTGTTGCTCCCAGCAGCCCCCCCCCCCCTGCTAATAGTTGCACGGTCATTACCTTCTAATTTGCACATCAGTTCGGTTGCTGCAGGACATGAGGGAGTAATAGGTTCAATTGCATCTCTGTCCGGTAAATGAACTCTGTGTGCTAACTGAGATTAGCAATCTTTGACCCATTTCTTGCCCTTTTGTTCCCTTTTCAGTATAAAAAAAAAAAAACAGCCTGTGTTTTTATCTTTTCCTGTGTTTATGTGCATTCCAGGTCAGGAAAGGCTTTTGGAAGCCGCCTCCCCAGATCTGGTTGGGTGACGTCAGTAAAATCAGAGTGCTGGACCCTCACTTTCTGCACCAGACTGCAGACAGACTGCTCCAGATCCCTCTCTACCCCAAGAGCAAACAGGTGAGAGGTCACTTTAACTTCCCTGGTTTCAGAATCAGAATCAGAAATACTTTATTAATCCCACAGGGAAATTCAGTCATTACAGTTGCTCCAAAATATACAGTATAACAGTAGAAATATAGTAATAAAAATATTAATCAAATAGAATAGGAATGTAAGTAAGATTTCAATAATAGGTACCTTGAGAGTCATAATGCTACAGGTGTTGAGATTTAAATTCTGGAACCTGGAAATTCTTATTCTGGTCCGCACACAGAATGATTGCTCTAACTTCAGTAAGAGCAGAGAACAAATCGCTAACTCATCAGCCTCTGTAGGTCTATTACTTTGGTTGGAGATGCCTCTCCTTTGTTGCTGCAAATAAATTGTGTCCCTATCTGCATCTTCCCACTAGAGTCCTTCTCTCTCGTTTGTCCCCCCCGTTCTCCCATGCCCCCTGTTCCCTCCTCTCGCCCTTCACCACTTCCCACATGAATGTTAACAAGGCTGGATGGAGCGTCCACTGATTAGCCACACGGCTCCTCGAGTGATCCATCTCCAGCTCTGTGATAAACTGTTTACCAGAAGAGTCACTTCTCTTGAAATGTTAGCCGGGTCAATATGCAATTCTGGTGGATCCAATTACTGCAAAACATAATGAAGATTAGCTTCTGCTCAGCATTCTGCTCATCTCATTACAAGATAAGCTCCTCTCGTCTGTGAGGCTGTGCAGTGAGTGAGTGACTCCTCTGAGATAATTGGCTTCGGAAAGAAGGCCAAAAATATTGTGTAAATTTCAACCAGATGCGTTTTTTTAAAGAAAAGGAAAGCTCCCTGCAGAACTTCTCTGCAACGCTATACAATGCTTTTTTTTCTTTTTTACCTGGAAACTGTCCAGGTTTAATGACAGTTTTTTTTCTGGGTTTCAGGGTTAAGCTGAACTTAATTAAGCATGATTTGTGACTTGGCTCTGTGAAGCAGTTATGAAAGTAGTAGACAAAGGTGGAAGGAAACCAGTTCATCTAAGCACAACAAACTAGAGTGGAAACCTAACCACAAGCTAACTCTATGGCTAATAAGAAGTGATTGTGCAATGAGAAAACATGACACACTGCATTTGTTTCAAAGCACAATTGATCTGTTTTTGTTTCACAAACTGGACTTTGACCCCTTTTTGCCTTGGATAGTTTGTTCCCTTCCCTCACTGGACTATTACTCATGTGGAGGGGAAGCTTTACTGGCCCGCTGCATCCCTTCTGCCTAGTGGGGCTAGTTGTGTGTTTCTGGTGGGGGATTGTCTCTGATGTGCGTCGGGGGCCAAGTCTTGTTTTGGATCTGCTTGTTCCCCTTTCTCTGAGCCCTTTTTTTTTTTTTTTTTTTAATAGTTAAGGGGGAGAGGGGTGTTACCCTTTAGACTGTAGTACAAACACAACTGGCTGCTGCATGAAAAGAGTGAGCAGTGGGAAGGCAGCAATCCTACAGGCGACCAGCGGGCGCGCTCGCCAGGAGCTCTGCACCATCTGCACACAGACTGTATGGAGGGAGTGTAGGGGAAAGGATTGTGGGGAGGAGGAGAAGAAGAAAGAAAGGGGGGGGGCATTAGTGATAGGGAGAACTGGAGCCTACCTTTGGTGTTTTAACAGTGGTACAATATCTTGAAATCAATTATTTTTACTCAATGCTACACATATGTGTATGACCTTAGGTATAGTGTTTAAAACATCAACATGTTTTTTTATACTTTCCCTTTTTTTTCTGTCCTTGAGTATTTCCACATCCATTAGAAACCAGCAAGGGGTCCTGAATACAGAATGTAGACCTCCTCTTTGCAGGCACGCTACCCTCCCTCAGCTAATGATCCTGCCAGATACACAAGGACCCCCTTTAAGACACACACACACACACACACACACATACACACACAAATCTCATACTTGTGCACATGCAACTACTTCTCTGTTCAGTGCAGTTTTTTTCTCTCCTAACTTTTATGCATTGAACACATAACTCTCATGTTCACACCCCGTCTCCCTAAGCACAGCCTTTTGTGGAGTTCCTTAGGTCTCTCCCCCCCCCCCCCCCCCACTGTCGTTGTTGCTCACCAAGGCTCCAAGGGCCTGCGTCCAAACTATGCGCCGGGCCGGCTGCAGAGCTCTGGTGTTGGCCCGTGAGCCGGCGACCGCATGAGGCTAATACACACAGAATGTCAGCTGTGTCCCATTGCGGGGTGCTCATTAGTTTCTGAATTAAAGGAAAAAAAAACTGTTTAAAAGCAACTTGGTTTAGAATAATGCTTCATAAGGAAAAGAAGAATACAGGATGTTGAAGACTGATGGGTGCCCTGTGCACAGCCGTGCTACTTATCCAGGGTGCAGCTAGATCAGGAACAGACAGCTTTCAAGACCAGAGTAATCCAGCACATACCAGGATTGTTCAGATTGATTTAGAAATATAATGCATGTAAAACATTGGAGCAAACCAAGCTTTTAGCAAAGTGGCTTCCTCAGGTTTGCTGAACACTTGATTAGTGTCAGGTGTGAGTTTACAAGACGTCTTGTATTTTGTATCAATCACAGCAGAGCTTTAAACACAAGCTATGTTTGATTGGATGTTTGCTTATTGCATCCTAGCTGACCATTACATCAGAACATCATTTCCCCCCTTCCCACCCAATCGCCACCTAGCAGACAGTTAAATGAGCATCAGCATAGACTAAGACTGGAAAACAGAAGGAAAATCCAAGTCTGGCTTTTCCCAAAAGTAACATCATCTGCCGACCAACATCTGTGAGGCTGCCAAACTGGGTGAGACTTGAGGAAACCACTGCTGCCTGCCATGAGATATAACACCACACACAACCATGACTTGTCGTTTCCAACAGACAGAAAAAAGCAAAAGATGATTATAAGATGGAAATATTTTATGCACATTTGTATCTGAATGAATGGATGGATCACAAAAGCCTTGCAGTGTTCTGGAAAAAAACCCCAGTGTTTTAGGGAATCTGTAAACGCTGGTTAGTGGAGATGTTAGACGTGCAATAGAAATGTGCTTGCAGACAGGACAGAACTTGATGATCACATGGAAAGTGGTGGAGAAGAGAGGCATGACTGTGGGGAAAGGGTGCTGCCTTTTTTTGGGAGAGGGATGGAAAGAAAGGTTTCTTCTTGTTGCTCGCGGTCATCTGGGCGTGATTCTTCTCGCCCCTGTGGACAATGGGTAATCATTGACGGAGTCATATGGGACATGGCAAACAACACAAGCAATTATGTGTGTGCACTGTAAGACCCACCAGGGACAACACAACCAAACATGCCTCCTCTCATTAAGTCTCACATTAGCTTTATTTCTCTGCAGTGCCAGAGGGGTCTGATAATGTCCCTTATACTGTTTAGCTTCCAGGAAAGGCAGATCCCAAGTGACAGGCATTAAAACAGAGGAAATATGCATTTTGTCACTATCTGCTGCATCGAGATCTGCTTTGTGTCATGCCTCACTGGATAGTCCCATTTTCTTTTTAAAAGACAAGCATTTAGACACAGGGTGAGGTGGAACATTGTAAACAGACAAAGGTCCCCAGCTAGAACCAAACCAGTTAACCTGGAAATCTTTTATTTGTATATAGTCTCTTTCGTGTTGGCCAGGAGGTTTTCAAAATTCAGAGTGCGAGTTGGAATACATTTTTCTCGTCCTCTTTTGTTCTTATTTCTTTACGTGTCTTATTTTGACCCGTCCCGGTGGAAGATAGCATAAATACATTTGAACATGACACAGCTGTTTTCACCAACTCCTGCATTCACTTTTTAATTACCTTTCAAAGGGAATAGATGCATCATCATTGTCGACTCATTCACCCAGCATTCAATAACTACTCCCGAGTCCGATGAATGAATCAAAGTGTACAGAAGATGAATTTTCACGAGCAGAAGAAGTGTGTAAACAAAGAACCTACATTAGAAAAGAATGACTAAATGTCTGACTGCCGTCTATCTGGCTACAAAGAGATTTAATTTAGGTAATATTTGTGCTCCCTTTCTTTGGTTGGATTGGTGTTTTCTTAAATCAATTGATCCCTTTAACTGTAGGAAGGATAATAGAAAAGGGCATTCAAGTATTTGACTCAACTCTATTGTCTCTGATATTGTTTTGACATTGAATACCGTTGAGATGACATCTGTTGCTAGGAAACCAGGTGCTAGAGGAAGCCACAGGGACCAACACAAAACCAAGGTTCCTGTCCTCATTTGATCCAGGGATGTTGTAGCTCATTGTCATTGTTTTAAACAATGTCTTAATATAGTTATGTTATTAATTTAGTGGGTTTATTCATGTAATTTATTATATTGTCTATAGGCAGATAGATGTATAAAGTGTATTGTCTGTCCCTACAGTTACATAGATTATCATTTGACAAGGCTCAAACAATAAGCACAACTTTAAATATACACATTTAAAAAACACAACACAAAGTAAAGACATTCAAAGAGGACTGTTAAAAACAACAGCTGTTAAAAAGGGCTCTATTTGATTTTGTTCAGCGTGGTTATTGCAGATTTTTTGTAGATGCTTTTCCGGGCCAGGAGGGACTCTGTAACTGGAAGAAGAGGTGGAGGGGGTAAGAGGGGTCATCTGTGATCAGGGTGGCTCTCTCGATCACAGAGCAGTCATACAGTTCAGAGACGGTAGTTTGTGGTGAAGCGATTATCTTGTTGGCCTGATTAATTATGCGGGAGAGTTTGGATTTGTGTTTGGTGCTGAGGGAAGTTGTACCAGGAGGAGATATTAGTGAGGATGGATTCAATAAGTGTTTGGTAAACCAGAGTTAAAATGTGTTTTCTGATGGGACGTTGGTGGTTGGTGCGCGCACATGTGGAGGGTTTGGTCCTCCAGGCGGGCGGCCCGGGTTCAGTTCCCACCTGTGGCTCCTTCCCTGCATGTCATTCCACTCTCTCTCTCTCTCTCCCTGATTTCAGACTTTATCCACTGTCCTATCTCTCCATTAGGGGCACAAAAAGACCAAAAAATACATCTTTGAAATGTGTTTTCTGACAAGAAGAGTCAGGTGGAAGCTCTGTAACTTCTATGTTTTTGTGTCTGATGACCCCACTGAAACTGTGACTCACTGTTTTCATAGTGGTTGGCTACTTTGGTGTTGTTCTCAATAGCAGCTATTCAAATTAAGCCTCGATTCCTGACTAGCGCTGTAGTGAAAGATATGATATGTGAGTTTTTTTTTTATGAACATGAATAATAATCTCAGTATTGTGCCATCCATTCGATGATTTCCAAAAGGTGAAAACAAGGATTTCAGCAAAGGTCAGGGTATTGGGGGGTTAAGCATACAGTCTGTTTAACTGTGTACACATTTACTTACTTTATTTTCAACCTAGTAACAACAAAGTGTGTGACCCAAAAAAACTATTTTCTGTAGAATTTGACTCTTCATGTGGGAAATGAGTCTGGAGTTGTTTTTAGTATAGCTTACATCACGAGTACTCTTCCTAAGAACAGACAGTGATAAGCTTGTGACTAAGCTGTTGGAAAGCTACCAGAGAACAGGGTGAGGCTTACAATACTAAATGTTGCAAACTTTTTCTGTTAAGTCATCAAGCTCTTTAAAAAAACGTACTACAAGCTCACAAGACGTTACATGTTTACATTACACAACATTCAATTTGCAGAAAGTCTTTCCAGAGAGCTCACAAGACGTTACATGTTTACATTACACAACATTCAATTTGCAGAAAGTCTTTCCAGAGAGACTGAAAGACAAGTGTAAACAACTTCTGAAGGAACAAGAGCTAGATGTAATCAGAAGTTAGCATGTCATAAGCTTATGGAGTTTCACAACACTTAAGTCCTGGAGTTATTGGATGGCAGTCTGCTCATGTAAAATATTTGTGGTGAGTAACTACTCATACAATTCTTTGCCCTCTTCTACCATCTAGTGGTGAAATGAGAGACTGCAGTCCTGCATGCTTTAAGAGTGTGAAAGGGGCCCTGCTCTAGGCTTGACAGTGTGGGGCAATGCCCCACAACATTCTCTGACTACCCGACCAAATCATCCCGCTTCAACTCAAAATGTGATGTTTATTTTGTCTGTATCGCTTTAACCAATCTTAAACATGTCACTTTCAAATACTCAAAGTTTGATTGGTATATAAGAAACTGGATACAGCAGGGGGATCAGTTACTTCACTACACACAGATCACGACTCAGTTGCTTTGCCTACTTCGCTCACACTCTGTGACTTGAGATGTAGCAGTTAGCTTGTGCTTGTGTTCAGTTTCACTTTACACCTAGTGGCAAACTCCTCTAAAAAAACAAAAAAGTGAGTGGTTCACTCACAGTCTGTTTAATTGATTGCTCGCTCTCTCTCTCTCTCTCTCTCTCTCTCTCTTTCTCTGAGCACCTGTGACAGTAGAATTTGTATTTGTAGAAAATAGTCATGTGTAGCAGTACATTTGAAGTCAGGAGTTGAAAACATGTAGACTTTATTGTCTCTCCCAAAATCACAACACAACAGGTACACCTTCACAAGTTCTTCATTGCAGGTGCACAAATCCTATTTTACCAATCACAAATTAGGGAACTAATACGGTCACATTTTTCCTACAGCTTCTTGCAGTGAATATGGAGCAAACACATTCACACAGCTGTAGAATTCTTTTTTTCTTTGATATTTTTCTATCACAAACACAAGTCAATAACTACAACTGCTGCGAGTCTCTAATGCACAAATCACTTTTGCTCCACATTTACTGAGATATTAAGTGCAAAAGAAATGTGTGCAATGTGAGCCAGAGGGGTTGGGAGTTTGCTTTTTACCACGCCCTAATTGTTCCCCAAACTCCTTTTTCCTTCTTTTTTTTCTGAGTGCTGAGTCTCAGTCGTCACCTACGAACTAGATTGAACCAGAAAGCTAACGTTTTGCTAGCGAGATTTAAAGTAAAAAACTTGGCTTACCAATAACAATCAGTAAATATAAGTTTATCGTATGTTTAACAACAACACTTGCTCGCTATCCAGCACTATCACAGGTGCTCAGAAGTTTTGCTCCAAAAATACTCTTTCTCGCTCTCTGTTACAGTGAACCAATTTGTCTAAACCTCGGGGCACCACTGTTATGGTACTGTAAATGATCAGTCAACATTGCCCCCCCCCCCCCCCCCCCCCCCCCAATCAAAGTAGTCTAGAACCAGGCCTGGTGTCAAACATTTATTCTTGCTGTCACTAAACACTCAATCTGAAGCACATTTCAACAGGTGCATGTACATTCCACTATCCTTGATGTTTGACTTTACACCACAATTAAAACAAACAATTTAATCCTAGAGCTTCTACTTTAATCAATTGAAATCCTCTCAAAGTTTACATGATTCTGACAGCGTGTCTGACTTAAGTGAAAAATCCCATGCAATGAAATTTTGGGAAGGTTTTGAGTTACTTTAAGAATGTTTTGGTACTTTTATTCTAGCTGTCTGACGGGCTGTCTTTTTTATGCTACCACTCTGAGTTGCTCATGAGAGTTTGAATTGCCACTCATGAGGGTTTTAAGAAGTTTAAAGATCACATCTCCTCCTTCTCTTCTTCAGTGTAAATAAGTCTCAGAGCTCCCAAAAACATGTGTGTGAAGTTTCTTGTTCTAAATCCTCTCTGATCCTGTATTTGATCACGTCTATAAACCCCTCTATTTCAGCCCTGCTCAGAACAGGCTGTTTCTGTGTCTGTACCTTTAAATATGTAAATGAGCTGTGTCTGACCCCTCTCTGGAAAGGCTTAGGCTTTCTTGCACCATGTCCTATTGTTTACGGTGAGAAGGCAGACTCAGAGGGCAGAACAAACACCTAGCTGTGGGAGTGTCACCCACCTGGGGGAGGGGTTACTGCCCTTGTGATGTCACAATAGTATATTAACATAGTATATTAACATTGTCTTAGTAAACATAGTATTACTATATATCCCGGTTTGTGCACTGGTATTTATCCCAGTTGTGTCAGGTATGTTATATGTAGGTATATTGATATTTAATGTTCCTTGTGTGTGTAGGCATGACTCACATGCTTTAACTGCACATGTTATGGATGTCTGTGTTCTACAGAGGATATCTCTATGTCTATGATATCTCTATGTTGAATTTATCTTTATTATATTACGCTACTTAAATAATGCATCTCCATGTTTTTGGTACCTGATGAATTTGATGAATTTCAGCTGTGTGGGGTCACTAACCCCCTGACCCTACGCTTTCAAGTCTGAGTAAGAGCATGTTGGCTCGTAATGTCACTTGATAATAAATCTTTAACAGAAGCTCCTTGGTGTGTGATATTAAGAGGTTTTTCATGACTTGTCTTTGCAGTAAACTGTCATTTGTTTCTTTTCTTTTTTCTCCTTCCATCAGCCAGTGCATCCCACCACGGGTTTACTCGCTGTGTTTGTATCTCTCAACTACTGTGATGTGGTCCACATTGCTGGTTTTGGGTACCCCAACTCAAAGAGCCAAAGACACCCTATCCATTACTATGGCTATGACACCATGAAGTCTATGAAGGTGAGTAGTAGTCTTCTGCAGTACTGAAAATACACTCTGTTTACACATTCTGAATACTGATGCAAGCCCTCTGTCTCTGCAGAACTCCTACCATGACCTCAATCATGAGGCTGAAGCCTTAAAAAGACTGGAGGATTCAGGAGCCATTTTTTACCTGCACCCGCATTTATGATACACAATCTGGTTCAGTCAATTTAACCCAAAAAAACGATTGAACACCAAATCACATCTGAATCCTGGTTTGATCCAGATCAGATCTTAATGTGCCTTCTGCATTAGGATCAGACAATTGCTGGATCACTTAGTCCTCCTTTTGTAACATGAGTGTCAGAGGTGTATCTCTGGAGAATGTTATCACTGGCACCTTATATTTCCTATGATTTCTCAAGTAGAGTAACCTTAGCACTTTGTAAGATGTTTAAAGGTTTGTAACAACTTGCACAGTTGTACCTATTCATGGTGAAACCACGTGTATGTTTGTTATAACACTTTTCTGGGAAAACATTTGTGTCTGATTGTGTTGGATGTCGGATAATTCCAATGATGTTTGTTTTAAGGTCATGTAACAGGGGTTTTAAATGCTGCATCACGGGAGCATTTTATATCTACGGCGCAAATGTTTGTTTTTTTTGGGCCATTTTTGCCTTTATTGGGTAGAACAGCTGAAGAGAGCAAGAAATGTTGGGAGGAGAGAGTGGGGGATGATGACATGCAGCAAAGTGCGGGGAGGGATTCGAACCCACAGCCGCTGCTATGAGGACAATAGCCCCTGTACTTGGGGCACGCAACATAACCGCCTCTTTTTTTTGTCCAGAGACTTCATGGATATCATTTAGCTGTGAAACGAATCATCCTACACTATTCCTTTGTGAATACACCTCAACATGGTGTGACTTTAATTTGATGGGGTTTTTAAATGAAGTCTGAATCTTCTTGCTGTTGAACTTCAATCTTATTTACAGTTAAATGGGGATTTGTTTTTGTAAACTTCACTTTCAGTCTGTTTTATTTTGAATGAATGGAAAATGAATTGATCTAAATCCTGATATGCAATGTACACAGCTGGAGAAAATTCAGTTTACTGTTAGAATTCTTGGACTGGAAATACTTCTTGTATTTTGCTCATTTTATGATGGTTTTCTAATTTATTTAATCTTTTTTTTAAATTGAAACAATACTGGTAACTGGTACCACTGGATGTTTTTTATTGTACAGAAGTGAATAAATTTTTGATTGAGGAGATCAGAATGAAATTCATGTGAGTGTTTTTTTTTTAATTGGTGATGAAGTGAACAAAAAACAAGTAGGTGCACATAGAAATAGTAAATGGACTTGGAGCTTGTATAACGCTTTTCTAATCTTCTGACTACTCAAAAAGCGCTTTAACAACGCATATTACACCTACACATTCACACACTGATGGTAGAGGTTTCTATGTAAAGTGTCCATCAGAAGTAACTAATCCCATTCATACATACATGCATATGCCACCGACAGCATTGGGAGCAACTTGGGGTTAAGTGTCTTGCCCAAGGACACATCTGAAATGTGGCCGCAGGAGCTGGGGATCGAACCCTTAACCTTCCGGTTGAGAGACGACCGACTCTACCAACCTAGAAACAACAACGAAAGCAAAAACAAAAAAACACAAACCAGCAGCAAATAACACGAAACAGCAAAGACACAATATATTAATACAGATGATACATTTAAAGGAGATATGGTGAAGTCAAGAAGTAACTTTGTTTTATGTTGAGGTTATCAGAGAGGTAATGTTTGGAGATGGTGTGTGGCAGTGTAATGCATCAAAGTGAGGAGCTGCAAGTGCTCAAGAGAAGAAAAAAAAAAGACTGAAAAAAAAACATATAATGAAAGAAAAATGATAAAAATTAAATCAAAGGCATGGTGGTAATGTAATGTAACCATCATAAAAAAGACAAAAGTACAGTGCTAAAAAAAAATGTCATTCACCCGTTTTATTTTTTTGTTTAGCTTTATTCAAGAAGAGTAATGCGCATATACAGTCAGGTAAAAAAAAACAATATTACAATGTAAATCAAGCAAAAGGCAGATTAAATAACTAAATAACATACAGTAGCCTACATAAAGGAAAGTACAAATGAAAGACAGTAATATACAGAATATAAATAAAATAAACCAATAAAGACGTTTAAATAGTGAAATCATTATTTAAATAGAGGGGGAAAGGTTTATAATAATGTATACATTTGTTTTATTTTCTGTTGTAATTTAAGATAGAGATTTCAGTAGGGACTTTAACTCTAGATTAAAAATGTACTCAATTAATCCATGCTCATTTGTTTTGATTTGTAGGCGCACGTCAAGTGACGATTTACATTTAATTTTGCACGTGTTAGTATCAAGCTATACTTTCCTTCCAATATCACTGTCACCACTAGATGGCAGCCCTCCTCTATAACGTTCACTTTATATACAGTAAACAGTTTACTGCACTGCACATGGTGCATTCATGCAGCAGCCCATCTGAAAGTGCCTGAGGTAATGGTAACAGTACATGTACAGGAACACATGTACAGTATGGACATCTGGAGAACCAGGAAACACTGCAGAACACTTATAATTGAGATTGACTTACATACTTTTGCCCTAAGTGACAGATGTTAATGGTGCTTTCTGCTCACTGTACACACCGAGGTATATGAGTGTTGACATAAATAGAGCTGTGCCTTTGGCATGTGTAAAGCAGCCTTACTCATATTGTACAAAATCAGCAGTGACAAGGACCAGATCGTCAGCTTAGGTCTGAGTGACAAGCATCATCTGATGTGCTGCCAATCATAGGGATGCCTTTATAAAGTCTTCTTCTACATTAGCTACAGCTAATTATAAGAGTGCCAGCTTCATTATTGCACTACATTCTTAATAATCTGATGTGATTTTTTTCTTTCTAATTCAAGTGATTCTCTCTCCAGTGAAGTGTTGAATATCTGAATAGTGAAGTAGACCGTCTCAAGGTCAGATTCTAAGACAAGTACCTTTGTAGTGTTGGTAAGATGTGCTCTGCTGGTGTCTGCCAGTGGAGCTCAAACACACATCAATGACAGGATGTTTAAAATACCATGTAATAATCCTATTATTGTACACATTAGCTCAGCTGTGTGTTCTGTGCTGCCTAAATCTGTGTGTTGAGCCTGCATATCGCTGATACCACAATCACACGCCTACTCTCATATTCAGTTATCTACAGCCGGTCAGTTGATGGTGCTAACTGATTTTCTTGTTGCTGAAACCCAATCTGAAAAAAAACAAAACGTCCTTTTCATCCCATTTAAAGCCTGTCATTTCCATTCTGAGAGCGATCCATTATGTATAGAAGGTGTATCGTTTCACACTGTAAAACCATTCGCCTAACCTCCTTTTCCATGCATTCAAACGTGTTTTAAAAAAGCACACAAGTACTCGTTCCACGTGTCTGCGCTCAGGTAGACCAACACCTTAAACATCCCACCTGTGTCGTGTCCTCAAAACGTACAGGTATAGTCAGTATAGACAATGAGATGTACTGTTGGTATGTATTTGTTTTTGCAACAAAAGAGGAGAAAGCCATCATCATGTCACACCTGACACACTGTGCTCACTTCCCTTACACAACAGGAAGTTACATCATTGAACAGGATGTGTGTGAGTCTGCTGGCTGTTTATGTGACAACTGGAAATCAGGTCAGACTTTTCTGCAGAACGTGTTGTACTGTAAGCACACCTTTGAACCCAGAAGTCATGACTGTGCTTCAGTGTGCTACAGAAGGATATGTTATGTGCAGCGCTATTAACCAAAGCATCTTACGCTACAAAAACTGTATACATATTTTTAGCCTGGAAAGCTAAAGCCCTAACCCTGGCACTGATCGCACTGTGGAGTACCAACTGAGTCCCGTAAGCCCATTTAAGGATGTTAGCATGACCAAACGAGCGCACCATTGCACTTAACAATAAGATTCATTTGAAATGCATAGCTTTGAACTTTCAGGCGGACCTTTAGCGCACTACGACCTTCAATGCTTTGGATGTAATTTTACATTGCTGCAATTTCATAGAAAAAAAGACATGACCCGTGATGATTGCTGTATAAGTGCAGTCTCATGCAGGCAGAAGCCGTGTGATGGTTATAGCATCGTATCTCATTACACCATCTGCTCTCTCTGCACAGTGTTCTCAGCACTGCCACTGCAACACGTCTGCCTCAAAGCAGTTGTTTTCTTCTTAGAAAACCTTGTTTCTCTCATAGATAATGAACTGAAGTGTCAGACTCAGCACACCAAGGTGCAGCATATCTAATAGATGTTAATGACAGGCAGAAATATAATAATGATGCGGTAAATGAAAAGAAACAAGCATCTATTGTGCAGGTGAGGAGTGCAGAAAGAAAGTCAGGAGCTGTAACACTTTGTTTTTTTTAAAGTGCCATAAGCAAAAAGGGCCAGAGAGCTTTTACTGATGTTTGCTTTCTACCATGAGTCATGGAATTGATGTTTGAGGTACGCCTGAGAAAACAGCTGAGGCATCTGCATTTTTTTAGGGGTATTGTTAAAATAAAAATGAAGAGACACAAAAATGTGGCTCTATGGTGTGTGTCTGTGTGAGGAGCCCAGAGGACAGTTTGTGTGGGAAGAGGCAGAAGAGGTGCAGTATGCAGCCAGATACCTAGAGAGAGGGCATCTGGCTTTGGCTCACCGATAACTCCCCCACAGCCCAGAGAGCTACCGTGAGTCAGGTGCTCATACAAACACTGCCATGGGAACCAGGAGTATGAGTAGGAAATAAGAGTGAGAGAGAGAAAAAAAAGAAAAAAGATAAGCTGCTTTTCTCCTGTGTGAGTTGTGCTAGTCCTGCTCTTTCCTTCATAAAGCCCCTTTCTCTGACTCTCATATGGGCACTTCCTCCCTACAGTATGATGTCAAATGTTCAGTATGATTCCTTCCTCTACTCCCCAAAGAGACTTCAGGCTAAAAAAACAAAAAAATGACTTCTTCAACTGAAGAAGAAATAATAAGCAACAGACCTAAAAAAGACTGAATGAAAAAAGAGACACAGGCTAATTGACAACACTTTATGCTAAGTGGTTGTGTGTGTCTCTGTTACACAGCCCCAAAGGTCAGCCAACTCAGCTGATTTAAAGGCTAACGCGTCATCATTGTTTCCTAACAGGCAGCCAAAGGAACATTTTCTGTTTGCTCAGTGTTTGTTTTTTTTGCGGTGAACTCAAGAAAATGACGTGATGTTTTGCTTTTTGTGTAAATGAGATGAAATATAAACTGTTGTTCCAAATATGGTTTTTATATCACGTTCTAGAAAGGTAATATCACTGAAGAGATGCTGAGTTTAACTTAAAGAGGACATATTAAACCAGAGGAGGTTTGTGACCCTGTATAAACTAGCTCTCTCAGAACACTCCGTCCCCCGGGTTTTCCCAGTAGACATAACTCCTCTGTAGTGAGAATAAAAATGACGGACCTGCGCAAAGGTTTTTTCCTTTAGGCTGGGGGTGGAGTCCATGGGTGGAGATACCAGGGGAGGGGAGGGTATTTTTTCCCACTGTGACATCACAAGGAGAGCAAATTTGAAACGGAGCATTTTTCTCTGTTTTGTAAGACTTATGCAGACCACAAACAAAGGACTGGATGGGATTATTTCACATTTTGTGGGTAGGTAGACACTCAGGTTAACCAAATATATCTTCAAAAACACTGTAAAAGTTTATTTTTCATAATAGGACCGCTTTAAAAACTCATTATTTTATGTTTCTGAGGAAAAATGTACTCAGAGATCAACAGGAATTCAATGTTTCCCAAAACTGGTAAATAAAGAAACTTGTCCTTTAAAATGACTATCAAAGAAAAAGGAGACGCACACTTTTTTTTCTCCCTGATATTATTACTATATAACAATCCCATACCTTCACCTTTCCAGTCATGACCTGTATGGCCTGATAAACATGAGCCGACTTGTTTTCATTGACACATAAAAAAATCAATCAATCCATTACCACTTGTTCTTTTTAGGGTCACAGGGGGCTGGAACTGTCATGAACCCAGCTGTGAGGCAGTTACACACCAGCAGGTCAGGCCAACATACAGAGAAAATCAACCATGAACACTCACATTCAAACCTACAGCCAATTTTAAGAGCCACCAATTAGCCTAACAAGCTTGTCTTTGGACTATGCGAGGAGGCCCAGAGTACCTGGAGGAAACCCAGGCATGCACCGGGAGAACATGACAACTCCACAGAAAGGCAACTCGGGGGATCCAGCCAGAAATGTTCCTGCTTCTGCTATAAACTTTATTTTGAAATTCTTGTACTTGTGTACAAAGTACTGAATGGCTTTGCACCTCAGTACATAAGAGGAATGCCTATCAACTACACCAGCTAATTGGAGCACCCTACCTGAGGACCTGAGAGGGGCCCCAACACTGATAAAACGTATACAGTGTGAACACAGAATCAGATTAAAAATATTATTGTTTTTTTTTCATCTGTTTATGTCTATTTTTAATGTGTGCGTTAATGTGTGGTGATTGTGTTGTGCTTACTTTGACACTAATGTAAAACCAGTGGCCTTAGGTAAGACATCAACTCCCAATATGATTTTGCTTCGTCAGCACTGTGTGAATGTGACATGCAGAGTTAAAGCGCTTGAAGTGGTCAGACAACTAGGTTAAAGGTATCCAAGTCCATTTACACTCAACTCTTTCCTCACTCTGAAAAAAAAAAAGTAAAAAGCTTAAGATGCCTTAAAATAATTCAAATGGTAAAACATGTTTAGAGAATAGAGTTTTTAATGGTGAAACACGACCTTTTTTAAAGTAGTCACAACCAGCAATTCAAACTTAGATATGATTCTGGTAAAAAATCAAACAACATCGATATCTGTTTTGATAGCACTGCAACACAAATAGAAGACCTAGGAACCCAGTATCAGGTAATTGATTGTTTTGAATTATTGAGAATTACAAACAAAACATTGACTATGTTTTGGTGCAATTTAGACAGAGTTTCACTTTTTCTTTCTTTTCTTTTCTTTTCTTTTTTTTAAGCTTCAGTACTTTTGATGGTGTTGATCATTATGAAAAATATTACGTTTGATATCACATAATGTGTGGTATCAAAAAATTTGAAGAAATTTTGACAATTTTAATTTAACGGAAGAATGTTCAACATTATACACATAAATAAAGCAGAAATCAAGCCTATCCAATGTAAATGTCTCTTTGAGTGGGAGCGTGCCTATGTTCCCACATTTCTAAGATTTTTTTCAAAATGAGGTCTTATGTTCCCACATTTACTTTTTCATAAATTTGTATCAGATTTTATCCCCCTTTCTCACAATTTGGTAGCCAATTACACCCAACCAATTATCCAGTAGCAATGGACTACAGATGGAATGTAGCTTTCAGCTAAATCTTGTGCATCCATCTCTTTGTTTATTGCAAACATTTAATGTAAGTGCACATTGTCGTTTTAAATAAACAAACTAAACTAAGTAGCACAGAGGCCTCACACTGACTAGCTTTCGGTCAGATCAGTCGAATGAAGCGCAGTATTCTGTCCTCACTTTTGCGTTTCTGAGCAAGGCCAGACAGATAGCAAACAAAAACTCCAATAAAACCGTTTTCTTGAACAAAGTGGCTTTACTGATGGTCGTTTTTGTAAAACTGAAAATACAGTACAAATATTGTGTCAATATACTGCACATGTAAAGCATACACACATGAAATGAAACTGTGAATAGTTAAATGTATGATGTAACACTTGCTGTGAGGTGCCTAAACGGCCCTGCTCTCTGCACAATTATGCAGACCCATAGCAACTCAAAATTTAAAATTGTGCATACCAGTACACAGCCACAGCAAAATGACAATGATCTATCCACAAATACAAATTAATTTCACATATTTGTTACTACTGCAAACTTCTTACAGGATTATGTATCACACAATTGTGCATTGCTGTGATCAGTCAGGCAAAATGAACCTGCAAAGAGTTTGGTTTAGCATTAGGATAATGTCGAGTAAACACACATAAACTGTACACAGTGTGTCTTTGACTGCTGATTGAAATATTAAAATGCATCAGGCATTCCATGCTTAGGAAATACTAAAAACATTCTTTTTATCATCTACATCCAACAGCAGGGAACCAGCGCTTCAGTAATTTATGCTTCATGTCTGTTCTGCTCATTGATTTCTCTCTTTAGTCCACAGGGTTAGAGGTCTGAGGAATAAATACAGCAGGTCTTGCATCAGATCAGAAGGCAAATTTATAACTCTGGTGGAAAGAAATGTCATAAGAAATGATGAGAGAAACTTTCCAATAAATATGTTACAGTCTGTCTGATGGTAATGACACTGACAGATCCTGAGCCCAGCTCCAAGCAGAAATGGGGTCAAAGGTCAGAGAACAGAGGATGCTTTCTTAACCACTAAAGCCGTCTGTTCCTGTATAACCTTCAGATGGACAAATATAAAATCGTTCTGTATATGTTTTATATGTGTTTGGATGTACTGATGTTTTTCTTGTCGCATATGCAGATCTGCAGATTTCATTTTGTATCACTAAGTTATCCCTCTCTACACATGCAGTGTGACTTGATAATCCTGTTCTCCTTCTGTTGTGCCAAAAAGAGTGGACTTTTAGCTTGACACCACTCTGTCTGTCAGTCTGTTGGTGCATCTGTCTGCTTGTCCTGAAGGACTGCATGTCTGGAGGCAGCAGGGTGGTACTGCATGTCCGGAAGCAGTACTGTGTATACTGTTCCTCTTTAACACACCACCCAGTATTTATTTTTCATTTGTGTCACTGGAGATGGCGAGATGCATTAAACAGGTCATTGGCAGGACCTGCACCTGCCAATGACCTGTTTAATGCATCAGGTAACTTTGTGTGATGATGGCATAGTGGTGTAGGTGTACTGGCAGGTACTGTGTTTGAGGTTGAGGGCATTGGATTCCTGTCACGTCTGATGCTGAAGAGGACTAAATGAAAATAAATAGAAGATCAAATAATTGTTCTAATAGACTCCAACACAAATATATATTTTTTTAAATAAAATTTTGATTATATCTCTTTGAAAATCAATATTCATGACTTAATTAATTGGATGAATTGAATTCATGGTCTGTTAAAGTTGGAAACATTACACATTCATGAGTTACTTTGCATAAATCAACAATGTGTAACTTTCCGTTTTAAAATAGTTTTAAAGAGGATCCAATAGAACAACAACTTTCAGCAGACACAATAGCCTCTCCCATCTTCACAGATCGTCCCGGTCGTCTGTTTTTAGCACTATGTAAGATTGGCAGTGGGCCGTGTGTAGGGTTTACAGCACGAGCCAGTTAGCCTGCCTCGGTACTGTTTGGCACAATGGCTGACAAGACAAAAAAAAGTGAGTGATGGAGTAAGAAGCAGAGTATACATCACAGCCCTGAAGATATTATTCATAACAGATTGTGACTTAACGTTAACAGGTGTCATCCTCGTCTGATGTTTAGCAGCTTTACTGGGTGCAGAAAGTCATCTTACCCAACTGATGTCTGAGGCTTACATACAAATAAATAAATCCATCTTATGCCAAAAGTTGTTTCTACAACGGGTTGTAGGTGCTAGCAGAGTCGTAATTTTATAAAATCCTGTAATATTACAGTACCTTGTTAGTCGACATGCTCAATGTCAAGTTTCTAATCCCTCCAAAATTCAAACAAAAATGTCTCGCGTTGATTCAACAGAACTTTTAAAATGTGGGCGGAAAATGTGTGAATGTCTTCACTTATTGCACATTCTTAAAAACTGATTGTGAAAATAGGTTTTAGAAAGTGTTTTTTTTTTTGTTTTTTTTTTACAAGTAAAGACATATATCTTTCTTTTCACATTGTATTATCAAATAGCAAAGATTACAGCTGGATAGTACTGTAACTACTACAATAAAACAATAAATCAGTTTTAAAAGGTCTAATAATATAATGTTTAATTAAGCCAATAATAGTAAAGGGATGTCTTTAATTGTCTTTCAATATCAATCAATCAATCAATCAATCAATCAATCAATTTTTATTTGTATAGCGTCAACTCATAACAAGTGTTATCTGGAGACACTTTACAAAAAGCAGGTAACAGACCTTACTCATTGTTATGTTACAAAAAGCAGGTAAAAGACCTTATTTATTGTTATGTTACAAAAAGCAGGTAAAAGACCTTACTTATTGTTATGTTACAAAAAGCAGGAAACAGACCTTACTTATACTTATATGCCTTTTTACATTTTTGACTAGGTCTAATTTACATTTAGGAATAGCTGAAGTAATCAGAAATACTTTATTAATAGTAGGGGGAAAAGGACAGACATAACCCCCCCCCCCAAAAAAATAATAATAATAATGATTAATTAAAAAATAATAATAAAAGGATTTACAAGTTGCCATATTTTAATAATTTAGTTTGAACTCAGTCAGACCTTACACATCCACAGTTGTCAATACAAACTTAGTATTAGATCTACTAGAGCACATTATAAGTTTTCTTATTTTAGGACAGATACTGCCTCCTCCTCTCTTTTTGGATGGATAAAGAAAGATGGAAGATTTAGACAATACCAGGTAATCAGATTAGATAGCAGGAAGGTTACGTTTTCAGAGTACCATATTTAAAAAGGTTCATCTACATTTGAAATATATATTTTTACTCTTCCTTTAATGCTCCACATACATGTGTCATATACTGTATGTTGATACAGCCAGGGCACACTGGAGACAGTCTTTTCTATTTCCTGTCCCTTCCTGAGTTTTTGTTCTTCAGTGGGATTGTTTGCTGACACAGGGCTGACTTCATTCATCAGGTCGTGTTGACTGTAAATCCAGATAAAAGCTTGAAGAAGAGCAATGATGGGATCTGTCATGCTGCTCGGGATCCTACTGTTATTGTTATATACAATTTTTTTTTTAAAATATATTTCCAGTCTTAATATTGCTCAGTAAACACTGATGCGAGGGTAAATAACTATTTTAAGAAATCCATTGGTCACAACTGTCACGCAAATACAAGAGTATATTTTGTATACAAGTTTTCATGCTTTGTGGTGATGGACAGTGTAAATGAACTTTTGCTCCTCCCAAAGGCATGCAAGAGGTCATACTATAACAAAGAGAAAATACACTGTTTAATTTTGTCTTCTTCTGTGGTGTTTTTGCTTCTAATTTCTACACTATATGCCACAATGTATCTGTTTTCCATATTCCTATCTCATTTTTGCCACACGTGCCTTAAGAACAAGGCTCTCACTGTTCTGAGCTAAGTTTCTCCCTGAGCACTAAATGACAGTGATAGATGATGCTGTCATTAGAAGCAATGGAGCTCACCGGCCCTTTTTTTTTTCTTGCTGATTTCTGTGAACTTCACCTCCTTTTTATTGAGCCATGCCCCTCAAGGCACAGGCCAAGAATAAAAATGGTCGCACCATTTCCAAATTAGTGTTTCTCTGACTTTCATTTAGCTGTAAAAAATAAAAGCCACACTCCAAGCAAAGGTTTATCACATGTATGAAATCAGACATAAATTGAAGTGATAGGTACGTCTAAAGGAAACTAGTCTGAACCAAGCATGATTAAACAACAGTCAGAGTCCCAGGAGGGAAAAGGTGCTTGATAGGCCGCATATACTCAGAAATCCATTCTCCTCTGAATGACGTATTATACCTCCCTCCAGATTATTTTAAAGGAGACCATATCTGACACACCTGAATTTATTTCATCCCGCACAAGAGGGAGAAAAAGTGCTACAGTAAGCAGATGAGCGACAGGGTCTTGATTAGCTGCCTCCATGCTGGCTTGGGGCGATGGAAAGGTCCTTGGTGAGAGGTTGTCCGCCTTGTGTTTTTATGTGAAACCATCCACATGAAAGAGACCAAGAGAGAGAGATAGAGACAGCCGTAAGCTTGGCAAACTGAGTACCTTCTTATCTTGAGACATCAGATTGAATAAAACTAAAGCCGTGATGCTTCACATCTTGGTGTCTCAAACAGGAATCCCGGGGGCTCTACTGAGTTATGAAATCTAAGCGATCTCTAATGTAAAGTTGTGCCCCCTTGTCACCATGACAAGAAACAAACCTAAATCCTATTTGGTTGTCTACCCAACACCTTTTGCTTTTGGTGCTTTTCTGGGTCTGGGAGGGTGGGAGGGTTTCACTTGTTAGGCACCAATGGAGAAAGACTGATTGTATTCAAAAATATCTTATGAAGAGGTAACTTTTGCTTGTTCATAAGTGGATATTTTCATATTTTATCAGAGTACTCATTCATGTAATAGGACAGGTTACAGTATCTAAAAAACACCACCAAAGTAAGAACATTTCTCTCTCTGAGCCTCTCTGACAAGAAATAATGCTTTTATGACAAACAGGCTAGCTTATTTATACAATTACACTGTGCACAGATTTGTTATGCAAATCCAAGCGTACAGTTTATGAACAGGTTGCATATCCATGTGCAAACTTTGGTGACAGATTTGCTAGCACCTTCTGGGACACCATAGTTACACTCTCCTTTCTGGTCTACGTAAAAATACTTTAAATCGGGGCGCCGATGGCCTGGGTGTTGGTGTGTGATCAGGCTGTTCCTCAGAGCGGGAGGCCCAGGTTCGAGTCTGACCTGTGGTGCCTTTCCCGCATTTCATTCCCCACTCTCTCTCTCTCCTCGATTTCTGACTCTGTCCACTGTCCTGTCTCTAAGTAAAGGCATAAAAAAGCACAAAAAAACCCCTTAAAAAATAGTAAAAGTCAGCTTTAATTAATAAAATATTCAGCTGCACAGGTGCTGACAAAGACCAAAAGGAGAGCTCCCATTACTCATATTTAACAGTGTATAAACTGATACCTGTGAGTTTTTTTGTAGTATTGATTTAAAAAAGATGATCCGTACAGTCCTGACAGCATATTCTAATTACTCTTTAATTCACTATAATTTCCTGTGCCTGAGTGCTTACTTTCTTCCTAAATATGTAGTCAATTCCGAAATCAAAGTATGCAAATATATCCATGCAAGAAACGCCTCAATGAATACTAAATTGGCCAGATTCTCAATTATGATACAGGAGCACACTCTTGTACAAACACTGGTATGCTGGTTCAGATGATCTTCATGCTGTGTTCCATGACCAGGAACCATGATGCATCTCTCCTGATGAGACTCTGCTTAACACAGTCAATAAAGGAATTCCAGAGCTTGAGGAGTGCTATTGGCTCTCAGGTGAGCATATTAAGCTCTTGATTTTCTCTTCTATTTCTTGTTACTCTTTTGCATACCTTTATTCCTCCTGCCTCTGTGTCCCACCCCCCCTCCTTAGCTCCTGCTCCCCCTGCTGCTCACCTCAACTGGCAACACTGTCGAGCCTTCTTGGTCTAATATAAACTGAACATTGTGCTACCGGCTGCCTCATTTTATTACTCACCTGATGGGCAGAGCGGAGGCTCGGGCTACAGCTGAATGGGCTCATAATTATAGCGCAGACAGATAAAGGTGGATTGACTTTGTTGTCATATCATCAGATGTGGGAAAGAAAAAGGAACAACATGACATAAGGGACCGTCTCTGTTGTACCATGACTGTGTCACCATAATGGTCACGTGTATATGTAGTATAGCTTTGTAAAGCAAGAGTTTACAGTAATTAAATATTGCATTAAGGAACTAGGTGAAATGGGTACTTTTGTTCCATAATGTATTTTCTCTTTGTGCATGTTGTGGTGGACACCTAGGAGGCCTTTTAGACTCGGTTAGCGCATGGGGTCTCCTGAAGCAGAAAACAGGAAATGGATGGTCATTGGGTCTGAAGCTCTGTTGGTCATGCTAGAGGTCTCGCTAGACCTAAATCCAGTAACCTTTGGATTACATTTTTAACCCAGCAGAAGCCTCACCTGTATCCTTGGCAGAAATTTGCTGGGGTATAATCGAGGCTTCTCAGTGGCAGGGCACCAGGTGTGGATGAGATTTTGATACTGAAGACATTGGGGCTCTTTGGGCTTTATTGGTATGTATTCCCGGGTTCTTGGCTTCATCAAACCTTGACCTCCAGCACGCACTGCGTGGGATGTTGATGATGCATCCAAGTGTTAAGCAGTCAGGAAGGGAGACTGCATTTCCAAATCTGAGTCCAGGGTTGTCTGCTTGTATAACGTAGTTCCTCAAACAAAGTAATCCAAGTATCTTGGCATCATTTCGGAACATTTGTTCAAAATCAGATGTACTGCATTCTACCTTTCATGAGTCTCACAGACAAGAGAAACATCACTCACTTTGGTTTTCTGAATGTTCCTGTTTTAGACACATTTGGAATAAATTGCTTCCATTTGAATTTATGTGTTAGACCGACAAATTGAACAAGTAGACAATTTGATTTTTATCTAAGTAGTAGTTCTAAGTAGTTTGATTTGAATTGAGAGCAACTCAGAAAACCATCTCAGTGTGGCTGTGGCTCAGTTGGTAGAGTCATCGCCTTTCAACCTGAAGGTCTAGAGTTTGATCCCCAGCTGAGCAACATGTCTGATGTGTCCTTCGGCAAGACTCTTAACCCTGCATTGCTGCTGCTTCAGTTGCAGTGTATGAATGGATTAGTGTTGTACTTACTCTCTGATGTATGTCCTTTTGGATAAAAGCAAATGAATTGTAACATCTGGAAGTAAAAACCATTGTCTACTCAAAGTGTTTTATCTTTGATTTTTCAAAAGTTTCTGTCACTGTAAGTCAATAACTCATAATTCGACTATTAGACTGCCGGTTGTTAAATCTTCACCTATTTTGGTGTTGAGACAATTGTACCACAAGGTCCTTTGTTCGATCAAAATCGTGTCCTTAAAACATCAACCGAAATAAACAACATTTTCCAAATGCACCACAACAACATCTGAAAACACAACATGGAATGCTCCAATGGGCAACACATTTCTTCAGTTGGTTGTCCTAGCCTGCAAAAAGGGCTGCTAAAATCATTGCATCCAAAGTTAGCAGTAACAGTCCAGTGCAGTTTTGTATTAAGTACCATGCTGCCATAGTAGTATCCTGGGGGCTATTTTCTCAATAAGATTCTGAGCGCAAGTTGTGTGGTCTATGTGGAGCTGCAAATGTCACTTTTGATTCCTGCTTTACCTCATCTAAACTATCAGTCTTAACCTCTTGTTCTTTCTTCATATTGACATCCTCTCTCTCTTTCTTTTTCCTGTTGTGTGTGTGTGTGTGTGTGTGTGTGTGTGTGTGTGTGTCTGTGTATGTGTGAATGTTTATGCTTGCATGAACCCATGTGTACCATATTTACACATGTGCATGCTTGTGGATTGGTCTAAAAGGAGTGAGTTAACCCAGGGGTACAGAGGCGGGAAGGAGCAGCTGGAGATCTATTTTCCCTTGGTTACTGTCCCAATTAATTAGCATGGACATAGACATATGCACACACTCGCACACACGCACACACACACATACACACACACACACACACACACACACACACACACACACACACACACACACACACACACACACACTCTCACACACACACACACACACACACACACACACACACACACACACACACACACACACACACACACACACTTTATTGCACGTCCACACACACTATATGAAATCAGAATTAATAGTTTATTGTGTGTGACTCCTGGAATTCTAAAGGCCCACACGTTTCAGCCGGTTTAATCTCTCAGTGTTTTTATTTATACATTTCATATTCAGATGTAATAATCAGATATCTATTTGTTTTTAATTTGTTTTTTGTTATTGTTGGGTTTTTTTTAAATGCTGACTGAAATAAACTTCATTTAATTTCAAGTTCTGAACCTTTTCAACCTTTAGAACCAGAAAAGTTTGTATTGCAAATATTAGGGTGAAAACTGCATTTAACTTCTCCTCTTAGAAAACCACATACATGAGTGTCAGTGCTTAAAGTAAGTTTTTATTCAAAATGCTCAAGGGTCAGCCAAGATGGAAATCTTAACTTTAGGTCATTTTCAGTTGCTCCTCAAATTATAAAGGTTCTAACGTCTTGCTCTTTTAAAAATGAAACAGATATCCCAGATGTACTGTCTCTTTAATGCCCTGCGGCCATTATGATCGTTTTTCTGCCTGATTGAGAAAGATCTGTGTCAACGGGATCAAGATGCAGCCTACATGCTTATCCATGTCAAGGAACATTATATTTATCACTCACATGTTGGCATCCATTCACTGGCTACTGATTAATTTTATTATCATCTTTTAAAAAATTGATCACCCTGAAGGCATAAGCAGGCCTAGCCCCGAGCTGCGTCATCGAGGCATTTTGATTCCTGGGAGCAATTGCTCATCCTAATAGAAAAAGGATGAAAATATTATTGTGTAAAAGAACACTGACCCAAGAGCCGAAGAAACCAATGGACCAAAAAAAAACAAGTTACTTTATAATTCTCTGTGAAATTGCTGTCAAACGTTAAACAAGGGTTTTCTTAGTAATTTGACTTTCCTTGTGTTCCTGCGTGTATAATATTATGCTGTGTCTGTGTGTCTTTACTGTAAACTAGTGTTGGAAAAAGTACTTCAAATCCATCCTTGGGTAAAAGTAAAGATACCTAGCTTGAAATTTACTTAGATAGAAGTTAAAGTCACCTTAGCTTAAATCAGTCTTACAATAGCCAATTCTAAATGTCCTTATTAAAAGTACGTTACGGAAAGTATTGAATTTAATATATTGGTTAGAATTTATTTACTTTAGATGCATTTTAGGGGCAATTGATTACTGAACTCTGTTATTCAGAGGTAACTTCACGTCTTTTGGCCCTTTCAGTTAAAATTACAGTATTTATTCAAAAAGTGATTCTATACCAACTAAACTGCAACAGTGAGCCTCATCAGAGTCTACTAGCAAAGCACTACAAGCTAACATATTGAACATATTGTGTACCAGGTGATACTAGGTGGATTTCATATGGATTTTAAAATCATCTAACCCAAGTGATGTCTCAGGCTTACATACAAATAAATGAATCCATCTTACGTTTGAGACTCTATCAGAGTCAGATTTACGAAAAAAAAAACCAACTCCTATTGTTTACCTTAGCAGTTATCAAGCTTTCCGCCAATGGTTAAGGTATTTTTTTCTTTTAAAGAGAGCCTATGACTGGAAAAGTCATAAACTGGAAAAGAAAATCATCCATGTTTAGGCCCCAACTCTGCCCATGGTTTCTCTTTGGAACCCTTAAGTGGACTCCAACTCTGAACAAAACCGGTAAACCCTTCCAAAATAACAATGGTGTGATGCAACTGCATCATAGACTCTCATTAAAACACGCAATATGCATGAAACATACAGAAATAAAAACTCTTTCATACCACAATTCAAGATGCATGGGAAAACATTCAATCAACCAATCTTTAATTGCATAATGTCAATTCACAACAAATGTTATCTCAAGACACTTCACAGAAGAGCAGGTAAAAGACCTAACTCTTTCTATATTATATAACATGTGATACATGTTCCCAGAGTCTGGCTCATTAAGAAAGCATTGCCTGGAGTAATGACCATGTTGGCACGTGCTGTTTGCATTAAATGAGTGTTCTTCAACAGATTTATCACCATTCCCCTTTGCTTTTTCTCATGGCAGCTGCCTGGGGTGTCTAACAGCCGTGTCCTTAATACTATGTTTTTTTTAAAAGTGCATTTTTGCAGCCTTGCCAGTATAAATAGATAAAGAGCAGAGAGGATCAATTATTTTATTTCCTTAAGGCAATTCTGTGACAGGTAGACCTGCAAAGGTACATCGCTAGTTGAAATAATATCTGCAGTCAAAAAATAATTACAATTTTACACTTGGGTAATAGAATATATTGCAGATGAGGGACCAAACAAGAGTCTCTGAACATTTCAGTCTCTTGAAGTGAGTAACTGAAAAGGATATTTTAATTTAGTCTGGTGCTAATTTATCAGTACTGAATTCATTTTCAAGTATTTTTGACAATCAGCACTACCAATTTTCTTTTTTTTAATTTTTGGTATTTCTGAGGACATTGGAGGTATTTTCTTTTCACTGACTTGTGCACTCAACGGAACTTGCAATTATGCCTCAGTTTTGGATGCACAATTCATTCAGAGGTAATCTACTGATGGTGAAATATTGCATAGTTGAACAATTTGAAACATGTCATGCTTATATCAGGGCTCAATATAAGCACTATGTATGCGATTGCCGGCTGTCAGAGAGAGAGCAAAACAAGATTTTTTTTCTCAGGCAACATCTCTGATTGCAGACAGTGATAGGGAAAACTTACACTGAGTAGGCCTATAGATGAAAAATGTAAAAAAACACATGATAGCCATTTACAGATGAGGTGTGCTGGATAGGATGGATTAAGGGTTTTGTTTTGGGGTTATTAGGCAGGCTCCCTCAGTTCTTGTTTGTTCTATGGAAATATTGGCCAATAAAAACTTGGCCTTAAGGGCATATTACATTTTGATAGCCCCTGCTGTCAGCTTTAGCTGGCTTGTCTATTAATTTGAATAAAAATGGGAGCAGGACCATTATAAAAAAAGAGACACACTGTCATTTTCCTTGGCCAATTGACTTTATTAGAGGGATGTTGTTGTCAAAAGCATCACTGAATTTTAAATGTGGATGAGTTTGAGCTGTTAGGATCGTGTCTAGATAACGATGTGGTCATGAAAGGTTAACTTTGGCTGTGCTTCAGTTCAACTCATCGGGCATCAACTGTACAGCCGTGAGTTGATTGGATGGGGACTAAATAGTCAATTATGGTTGGAAAAAGTTACCTATGTGACCATAACAGAAGACACTTCCTTCTAAAACGTCCCTATCCCTCTTCTCCCATCTTTTTCATGAATTTCCCAAGAATCTGAAAATAAATCTCATTCCTTGTTCTATGAGACATTCTGTGGTGTATCCACAGATAGTAAAGGGTTACAAAAACGGATAGAGCACATACAAATCAAAGCATCCCAAATTACAAAGGCTGTGTTGGAAAAGGTTCAAAGATAAAATTTGAATGTAATTACCAAAAGCAGCTTACTGCACTGTATGTGGGGTGCTATAACATTGGGTTGTAAGATGAGGACATTCTTCAACAATACAGATCTTTCCTCAGGTTTTTATCCTTCCATGGTAACGGGTTCTTTTTAGTTTTACATCATTTTTCAGTTTGTTCCTTGTAGATCAGACTCATGTCAACCTCCCATTAAAAAATCATGTAGCCTAAAGACAATTTAACTATAGCACATATAAAGCCTACAGTTTGAGGCTGCTACACAATCCATTATTTATCATATTGATGAACTGTTATAATACTGTGCTCATTTCAATATGTCACATAAAGCAAAACAGAAGATTTCACTTTTATTAATACCGTTGCTATATCATCCTCTGCTGTAAATTTTTTCTTTTGAAGGATCTGTAGACTTTCTTTTGTTGTTTTCTTTGCAAAAGCATCCAAATTAAATCAGTTGAGAAATTAGATTTCTTCGGCATTGAGTCTTTCACAAGATGATGGCATTGCCATAAGTCTAGGCATGGATTTCCACCTTTAGAGCTGGCACAGCAGACTGCATTGATGCAGGGTTTTACCTTTATAACTAGAAGGATCCAAGACAGTTATGTTATGATTCTGTCTTCAGTAGCAAAGTGTCTTTTTTCTCATCTGCTCATGACTGGATTTATTCCATTACATAAAACAGCAGTTAAAAGACAACATTTGAGCAAGCTGTATATCAAAATATGTCTGTGTTTATTGCTTTTGGATGAATTTACTGTCTGTTTTGTGTTTGACAAAAAGCACCAGTAGACAAGGAGAAAAGTAAAAACAGCTGCAATGTTTCTGTTTTAAATAACAGATTCTTTCCCATATATGTACAGTTTCCCACTCTTGTCCAGCTGTACATTCCCACAAGTGTCACACTGTCACCAAGATTTCACAAGGGCTCATCAAGTAACATGACACTTTGCTGATGGTTCTGTCATATACCGCAGATGGCTGACAGCCCCTTCACTCACAACTTCCATCCAGTGGGACTATGTGCAGATTAGAAATGACATTAACAAGAGTCATCGAGAGGCATCTGTCAGATGAAGCATTTGTGTTTTTGTAAATCGAAAGATCATGTGACCCCATTGTTGCTTTGTCATCATTGTGACACCACCTTGATGAAGCACACAAGGCTGAAGCAATTAACTGTAAGACAATGTCTTTTAATAGAGATTAATTAAAAGATTTCTAGTTGATCGGTGATGGTTGATGGTCCCAGATGCATGACATCAGACGACAAAGGGAAATGTGAGGCTTTTTGCTCTTTGATGAAAAGCTGAATGGTTGAATAAATCTTGGTGAAAAGTAGTTTCATTTTCATTTCTAATTTAAAAGAGCTTGTCCCAAAGGAGGTCTGCCTGTGAAAGAGCTGAGATTATCTAGAATTCATCCAGTGCTAATTAAAGACCTTTTACAGCTGAATCCTTGTTTAAGTAAAAGCATAGAGACACATACACATGCAGCCATGCAAAGAAAGATAGTTACCTGTAGATAAACACAGATGAGGCCTTGATGCCACGGTGGTAAACATACAAGGACTTAACATTTGAAAACAACACTTTTCTGTCTTGGATTCAACATATCTTTAGCTACTGCTAGTGAGCCATATTTCCAACTCATGATCAGCGAGGAGATGATGAAGAATGTGAGCCTCATTAAAACCATCAAAAGAAGATCACGTGTCACACCTTTTGAGCTCGTATCACTTTGCCTGTTTTCAGTGTTCTTTTTTAGCACTAACATAGTTAGGGCAATTTATAAAATTCAAATAGTTCTTGCTTTGTAGTTAGTTGAGAAGATCGATTGAAGCCTCAAAGCTCCTCGCTCAGAGATTTACAAAGTATGCCTCGTTGGTTTAATCAGTACATAAAAACATATAGGCTGTCACACCTAAGAAAGCCTTTGTGGCATGCTAAGCTATTGAGCTGCGAGCTGTTGCTTCATCATTAGCACTGACCTCCTAGGCTAAACATTGTCACAGATTGTAACTGCTACTTCAGGCTGGTTAATCCTTGCTGTATAAACCGCCACATAAATGTGCCTGCAGTTACAGTAAAAATGATTTTGGTCTCTTTGGGTTGTTTACCCATTTTATGATGACCTCATGAGGTTTAAAAATGTGCATTATGAAGATTATGCTTGCTTACAGTAACAAGCTAGCTGCTGCTAGCCTTTCAACTTTTAATGATTCACTGAACTTAAAGTATGTGCCCTTTTCTTGCACCTTGCCCAAAGGAATGAGCACAGCACATGTATCATTGCTGCTGATGCAATGATTAGTGGCATTCTTAGCGCAGATGTTTTCTTGTGCCAATCTGTAGGTAGGTGCAAGGTAGGGTCAGGTGCATTGTTGGTGAATTGGTATCTTGATGCAGCAGAAAGCGATTGTGCCCTTGACCAGTAAAAACTTGAACTTCAATTGAAGGCATAGAATTATGCATCCTTTTAAAGAGCCCATTATTCAGATTGTAAGATCAACCTTCACAATCAATTTCAACTCTGCTTCTTACTGAAGGACAAACAGCAACTCTCCTAGTCCTCAATTACTGTTGCATTTGCTCATAAGCAGTCCATTGACTTTTAAAAAAAAAACGACAGGCGACTGGGTAAAAGCACGCTTTGGACTAACCTGTCTCCTATCATCATCATACTGCTTCAGTGTTTTGGTTCAGGTGATGCCTGAATAATGGGCTATGGGAAGTGTTACCTCATAACACAACTGCATCATTTCAGAACTTAAGCATCTAAGTCACATAGACTCACCCTCTCTCCAAAACACACTCATACACAGGTCATTAGGCTGAAGAACATATAAATTGTGTGCAGAAGTGCTGTAACATATTGGCTTACTGATGAAAAAAAGCATTGAGAATTTTCTCAATATTTTGTCAATTTTCTCAAAATATGTTAACCGTTATATTTTGGCTTATTTTTTTTCTTAAACTTAGCTGAATTCAATACAACCCCATCTGTACAGCCTTATAGCCTATAGCTTCCCTGCTTCTGCTCACAGGGGCCACGCTGATCTGGTATCTCCTTTTATACTTACTCTTGACCTCATACAACCCCATGTATTTGTGCCACACACTTGAGGCCAATACTAAATATTTTTTAGAAATAGTCAACTGTGTTGTAGTATGGTTCTCCTGTGCTCCAATTTTATTTTTGTAAGCTTTAACTAGCATCTGCAGGTATGTGTTAGTGTAACCTTGTGTCAGTGTAACCTTGTGTTAGCGTACTCCTTACCTGGTCTTTTGAGCTTTTTAAGTTTTTTTTTTCAGTTTATTAATCAACTCATGAAGAAGCCCAAGGCATTGAGTTTCTGAGCCCCCTCGGCTCCACTCTCACTTCAAAATATACTCCCTTTGGATTTCCAAAACTGAAGTCCAAAAAGGAAAGACTAACCTAATAAAAAGGTGTTATTTCCACTTTTTAATACAGTTTACAGTACACACATGAGGGTTAATATCTTCTATGGCCAGAAAGCTAATGAAAAAATCCTCCAAATTGTCTTACTATTCAGTATTTCGGTAGTTTGCAGTATTTCATTTTAAGCAGTTTTTGAATTTATCAAGAGTGGTTCGCTGTATTGTTTGCTTACAGATTTTAGTAGAGACTGTAAAGATGTCAATCAAGAAGGCATCATTTAATGTTATTCAAGAGGAACAGGCTGATTTTACAGCCCATCACAGTTTTCGCTGCATGTTAATCAATGACACTAGTGGACTGAAGCGTTCACTTAACATCATTCATCATCTCCTGAGAGCCATCATGAGATTGCTATCATGGGATTTCTGTGATTAGGTGGTGGAGATTGTGGGCACATGGGATATGAGGGATGAGGTTTCATTGTACAACAAATCTAAAAACTTAAACCGCATGACTTGATTGTCCGCCACATACTTGATACTTGAGACCTGGATGAAACGATTTAGGATTCTTTAGGACTTCTTAAAGTACATTATAAAATACATTAAATTATATGAAAATGTTATAACTAGACACTGCCTAAACACCAACTGTTTTTTGACTGCATTAATTGTGTGCTATTTGGTCCTTTTTGGCAAACCGTAGTTAAGCTGCTGAAACGTTTTCCTGCTCTCCCAGTGATGATAAAAAATGTCACCACTGCATGGTTGGATGTCACTTTAAAAAACTCCCTGACAGATCAGTTGACAAGTCAAAAGTGATACTTACCTTGTGTCAAAAGTAATAAAAAATACAACCAAAGTACTTCGACTGTGAGCTAATACCTGAGCTAAGCGGCAGAGCACTATATATTCTGGAGTGTGCCACAGATAAATCTCTGTCAAAGAAGTGCTGGCTAAATGGGAGAAACTGACAGCAAGTGAGTCAACATTATACAAGACTTGGGACTTGGACATTCACTTTGACACCTCAGGTTAGCATGACATGACCGTATGCCTTACCATCACGGGAGAACAATCAGGACCTGAATTAAACAGGGCCTATAGCATCTCTGCCCAAAGATGGTTGGACACTTGAACTGATGATTTTAGGATTTATTTACAAACACAAAAAGCACTGTAAGAAATGATTGCCTATCTGGGGAGCATCAGCTTGAGGTAAATGTTACCTTTAGCTGTTTTCATTTATTTGTTGGGCTTTTTGCTCCCCTTTCCCTTTTTTACTGGTAAACTTTGACACAGAGAGTTTTACAGAGAGTATGGTCGGAGGGGCAGAAGTTCTCTTTACGATTTGCTGGAGACACAGGTGTCCCCCAGACACTCCACCATCATCAAGGTGTCAAAGAAACTCTCCATCACAGGACTACAGGCGTGTTGCCCTGACATCAGTGAACATGAAATCCTTTGAGATTCTATAGTTTGAGCCAACTGGACTTTAAAGGCCCCCTGCTGCCCCCTCTACAGTTTGCCAGCTCAAAGTGCAAGCCTACGCTTGTCAGTGGATCACCAACTTCCTGACTGACAGCAGGCAGCAGGTGAGGCTGGGGAAACATCACTTCCAGCACCCGGCCAAAAATCACTTGCGCCCCCCAGGGGTGTGTGCTCTTTTCGCTGCTTCTCCCTTGATGCTAACGACTGCACCTCAAGGAACCCTTATGTTAAACTAGACAACACCACTGTCATCAGCCTCGTCTGAGATGGTTAGGAGTCGGCATGAAGACGGGAGACAGAACAGCCGATCTTTTTGGTACAGTCAAATCCACCTGGCGCTGGACCTGCTCAAAGAAAGTAGACATGACAATGGACTTCAGTTCAAGCTGAATACGCTCTTTGAAGATGATTCCTGCCTCTAAGTCATAGATTCAGACCACGCTGGTGTAGCAGTGCAACACTCATTAAAATATTAAATTATATATATTTTATATCTATATAATATTAAATCTAAAAGTCAAGAAGAACCTTTCTCTGCATCCATTAAATTCCCAAAACAAGTCACTGGTAACCATTATTTACATTGTTGAAACTGACTTAAAATTGTTTTGAAATGCAAAACAATGGAATTTTTAATCTGCGGTTACTAAATTCATTGATAACTCGCAATGGAAAAAAATGTATTGCTTGACAGCCCTAATTTCTTAAGGAGCAACATATAAATTGAAGAGAGCTGTCTCCCCCCATCCTCTGGTCCTGAGACTTGATGTGCACGTATAGCTTCAGTATTTAACCAGTTCTGCATTGGTCTATTTTTGAATAGTATTTATCCTTTTACCACGTTTCTGCTCGTGGAGCTTGTTAGAAAAATGCAGAGGCTTTTTCCGTCGGGTAGAATCAGTTATACTGTATTTAAAACATTTCGCCACAACACCTGTTGGTTTGCCTGGTAAGTTGGGGGGGGGGTCCAACAGTCATGTGGGGGGTGCCTTAAAACTGCATACCTTCTCTGGCCAAAACAAAGACAAACCATTCCTCCTTAGAAGGAGGACATACTGGCTGCTGCGTTGTGATGACAAAACTGATCACTAGCTGGTACTATACTGAAGATTCCCACACCTGAATGATGCAAATCATACCTTCATTCCTTTTTAACAGTGTGTAGGGTTTAACAATGATATAGAAGTGAAATACGAAGTCACAGGAGCTCCAAGGAGCTACAGTGTTACGATGCATGCAGTACAGTCACATGGCCATTGCACATTGCAGGTTTAATTCCAAACTGTTTTTTCATCTATCTCCGTCCATCGTTTTCCTGTCAGCTTCCACAATCCAATAGAGGTGGTGACTTTTTTAAAAGACTAAACCAAGATGCTTTAAAGAACTGATGCTGCAGGTTTAAAAGCTTAGTGCAGAAAATAACTTTCATTGATTATAGGAATACTGTGAGCTCCTCTTAATTAGAGAGTGAGCAGCCATTACCCTTCTTTCTTTTTACTTCAACTTTACATGGAATACATGAACGATTAAAGATAGGCTGTGTTGATGGCTCCTACCTTTCCGGGTATCTCTTCCTCAATAGCAAGTAGCCAACTGTCTGATAGAAAACTGTTCTAAAAATATAGATTTCTTTATTTTTAGATGAAACAAGAAAGCCTGTCTGCTGAGATCGTTTTCCACAGAAAGTGAACAGTGAGACTTACATAGAGGATGCGTGACTTAGCAGTCTGACCTGCATCATGGAACTGTAAGAGGTGCGTGAGCCTGACTGTGAGTCAGCTGGACAGTCAGCACAGTTCTGACGGGGGACTCATTTCTTAATTACAACCGAGAGACCACAGTTATGTAAGGTTGTCTTTTTTTCCCCTCTGGGAGCTTGCACAGTGTCAAATTAAGATGCAGTTCAGGAACTAATAAGCATGAGAACTCCCCTCACCCTTTGTACCCATATGCATGTGAAACAACCTTATGTAATGCAACTCCATAAGCATTTTAACAAAAAGGATTACAACAGAGTGAAGAATAAAGAAAGGGATTCGGGGGGGTTAAGATTATGGACTTGGCAGAGCGGGTGGAGGCTGTCAGATATGCCTTGCAGAAGCTAGGTGCTCATTAGCATACTTCATTTGTCTAAATATAGTCCTAATCCAATGCTGAAGGGCAAGCAAACAAATCACAACGTGTGTGGGAAGGCATTTTACCGATGCTCATCCTTGAAATTCTACATCATGACAACATGCACAATGTAAATTAAATCATCAAACATCTACCTTGACGTGCACTTTATGACCCCTTTTTAGAAACGTTTACTATGCTGCTTGTGGGCTGAGCACACTGCAAATGACTGCAGGCTGCAGTGATGCCAGGGGAATCTGTTAAAAGGTCACAGGCAAAACAAGTAGCTTGGCTGGAGGGAGGACATGCAGTGACAAGGAGGCACGTGTTGAAGATGCACAAAGCTTCTGGGACTCCAGGAGTCTTTGAGACTCGTCGGCTTAGTTTGCATAGAGGCGCCGAAAAGATTTAGGGAGCATTTCCCCTCAGAGGTGCATTCTAAGCAGCCTGCTGCGAAAGCAAACATTTGTAGAGCTATATATGCTTGAGGTGGTTATAGTATGACTCATAAAGGATGGCAGCCTCATGCATGACGACTTACAGTAGCTCACACATGCATGTAAATGCCAGCACCCGGCAGAGAAAAAATAGTCCCAGTTGAAAATTCCTCAATCCAGTACAATCGAACGCTGCATAGTTTAGTCACAATCTATTAATATTTGATATTTCTCTCCAAACTCAAACAGCCCACAGAATTTGAAGTGAGGCAGCATTTGTACTGTACGGCGCTGTGATTTGGCGGTTATGAGTAATAACTGAGCATATCTTTTAAGAGGAAAGGATTTGGCTGTCTGTGCACTGGCTCTTTCAGCTGGTAGAGTGCTGCTTTTGTAACACACTATAAGCAAAAAGCATTAACTAGCTGCTATTTTGGTGCTTGTGCTGAAAACTGACAATTTGTTGCAATTTTCCCATCGTCAGAGTTACAGAAAAAATACTTCTTCAGCAATTTCAACCTGGATGACAAAGCAAAGATATTGTCTATCTTTTATCTGTTGAACACCCTGCGACAGATACTCGTGTGATTTTGGGCATGTTTCAAAATGTCTGCATCATGATATATTTTAAATAACTCACTAATTGGAAGCATGTGGGTGTCGGTTTGTTGTTGTGTTCATGCTGTGGTGATTGTTTGCCCCGAAACAGGTTTTGTCATCTGGAGGTAGGTGAGAACCGGACAGCGCTCTTTCCTCTTCTAGTATTGTTTTGGTGCGTAGGAGGGAGAGGAGTCATGAGGGTTGCCTACTCAATGAGCCAGAGAGATGGATGGAAAGAGGGAGAGAGAAATGGAAAGATAAATATAGAGGGAGAAAGAAAAAAAGAAAACCTTTCCCACAGTTGCCTGTAACAGACAAAGTGATGATAAGAACTGTGATTTGCAGTGCTGCTTTACTGACAATGTGTCTGTGTTAAATGCTTTTTAAACAACTTTAACTTGGATCTTTTGTGATTTATTGATTTCAGCGAATCAACACATGATTTGTTTTAACTGAAACATTATACACTTCCCTCACTGCAGGGACTAAAGAAACTGTGAAAACCCTGCTGTAATTTAATTTTTTAAGAATTGGCTGTAATGGCTCAGATATTGATTCAGACACAGCTAACAGTTTCTGGTAATCGATACATAAAAGTGTCTAAAGGCATTAATGTGATCTCTTCAGCTGTTTTTAAATGTTCAATTTAACATAGCATATATGCTTGCCAGTGTGTAGAGCAGGTCATGCCGAGGCTTTAAAATCCTGTCAGAACAGTGGGCTTCATGGAAATGGCACTGAGACAAAGCTAAGCAATGCCTTCATTAAGAGCCATTGTGCGGATCTATTGATTTATCTCTATCAATGATGTGGGATCTCTCACATCTCACTGACTATTTCTCGCCTTCTCCCACACACTCAAAGGCTTTCAAGTGGGCTTAAATCCTTCTTGACTTCAAAAGCAACCTTCAGTTCCATCCTTTTTTTTTTTTTTTCTCTTTCTCCGTACACTTACCCAGTGCAATACCAAGATAAGAGTCAGTGAAAATGTTTCATGTCATAACTGGCTATAAAATACTCCAGAAAGAGAGATGGAGTCAGACAGTGGTACCAATAGTGTGGAGTTGTTATTGTGTTTGAAAAAAAAAGAAGAAAAGAAATCCTCAGATCACATGTTTGACTCCATAACTGTCAACCGCTCTTGGAGATGTTAAAGTCATAGTAGGGAATAAAGAAAGTTTAAGAAAAACAACTAACAACTGGAAGTATTAAATGCTAAATAATGCTAATTTTTATGTCATTAGATTTTTCTTTTTTCCCAACCTCCATAAAATCTGAAGACTACATTTGTCATGACCAAAAAGCGAAAAGAACACAAGACTCCCCCCCAGCCACACAGACACTCACCCACACTCACCCACACACACACACACACACACACACACACACACACACACACACACACACTCACACACACACACACACACACACTCACACACACACACACACACACACTCACACACACACACACACACACACACACTCACACACACACACACACACACACACACACTCACACACACACACACACACACACTCACACACACACACACACACACACACACACACACACACACTCACACACACACACACTCACACACACACACACACACACACACACACTCACACACACACACACACACACACACACACACACACACACACAGTACCAGGTATCAAAGCATTGGGTGTATGCTGCGTTGCGCTGTGTGTGCAGAGCCATGAGGATGAGTCAGTATAAGCTTCTAAAGTGGATGTGGATTAATTAAAAACTCCTCTCTCTCTTCACCTTATTGAGGAGCTTCAGATTCAGAGACTGTTTCTTTGCAGAATTATCGTAGCAGTGATGGGTAGCTATGATGATAAAAGGCCAGCGTTCATGTATCCACCTTTATATAATGCTCTGTTAGAAGTTTTGAAGTAGGAAAAGTCAATAACTTGTTTTTTTTCACTTACCAGGAGTTAGGGATACGCTCAAACTAGTTTCAGGGAAGTTTGTAGAATATGTTTTGGTAAAGTGAGCTATAGGACTACTAAGTATTCAATTGTATAAAGAACAAAGCCAGAAAGCATTAAAAGAAGTCAGGTTAATATGGCATAACTAGCAACAACTTTAGGTTTTGATTCACCACTTTTTCTTATGCTTCACATTTTACATCACCTATGCGATTTCATCCTTAATGCATATTTTTGGTGATGTCAGCGGTGCCTCCCTGTGCTTCTCAGCAGGTGAAGCTGAGCCAGCTCCAATTGGGAGCCACGACCGGTCCGCAGCAATAGAAATCCTCATCAAAGGCTGGCATCATCCAAACACATCAAAGAGCAGACCTCTGTCTCCTGGCTGGGAAAACAAGGCAAAGGTTTTCTGTCTCTGTGTCTATGAATCTGTCTGCCTGTCCCATTCAAAAGTCAGAAAACAACCCTTTATTGAGCTTCTTTTACACACAAACAAACACAATTGTTTGGCATCGCTAGTGGTTTCTTGTGTGTGGGATTCTTGTGTCAGGTAGGGCTGTATGGTGCCTTGCAACTTTTACTCATACTTCCAAAAAATGTGGTAGGATGAGTAGTGGTAAATTGTTTAAATTTCAGATATTTCTGATCACATCATTTGCCCTAAATCAACATTGAACAAATCTTTTCAGACACATTTTTCACCATAAACAAACAGCAGACTGAAACACGTCAGCTCAGAGCCTCTTGTGATTGGTTCCCTTGCTTCTCTGTGAAGCTGTATTACATAAGGTTTTTTGTAACATCCTCATTGCCGGATTCTGGAGACTTACAGAACAAACAAACTCAAGTGGAACGGAGACATGGAGCTGCACATGCAGCAGATGCAATGTGCAAAAAGAGGCTTGAACCTACACACCATAAGGTTTAAGTGCTCGAGAAGAGTAAAATGACATGCTTTAAAAAAAAAGAGAAACAAATGACATAAAAAAAAGCCTCCCCCTTTTCCTGTGGGAGCTTTAAGGGGAAAAGGACAAGGGAACCATGACAGGAGCATGTAATAGGATCGTTGAATGACTAATAAGAGATAATTACAGCAGGGGGAAGATGGTTGCCTAACAGGGGACAATAGGGTTTCATGTGTTGCTTGTCTTTGCGTGTTGCTCCTGACGGGGACATGTATCTAGGAAATTCAACAAAGATTCTGAAGAATTCTAAACGCTGTCTGTGTCTGACTTTCGCCTGTGTGGGCGTTGTTTGATGGGGTCAGCTTGTTTTGAAGAGTAAAATAAGTGGGATTCAAAGAGAAAAGAAGAAGAACACGGACAGTGCTTATACTGATGTGTTGTACCAGTAATATTCCTCCCTCTTGCCTTTTATCCCCTGCTACTTTAATCCTCTTTCTTGGGCAGGATGTTTGAGTCTGACTACACAGTTGTTAATGGCCTATGTGCTTCCTTCTTCGTCACATGCATGAATTATTTAAAGGGGAAGGAAGAGTATTAGCTATAGCCGTGGAACAGAAAGAACAATAGCTAGTTATTTTGTTGGTGTGGTGCCATTCATCAGCTTTAGCAATTTAATTTTTGCTTTTTTAAAAAATTTTTAATTTGCCTCAATAATGTCCTCATTGCCAAACGGGGCCCATCTAACTCGGTTAAAGCTTTAATGGATAACTCTTTGTTTTGTTGTGGAGTTGTGGGAGTAACTGTGTGCTTTTGGCTTACGTTTGTAATGACTGATCATTTCTCTCTCTCTTTCTCTCTCCCTCTTTCTCTCCCTCACACACACACACACACACACACACACACACACACACACACACACACACACACACACACACACACACACACAAACGCTCACCCACATGCACCTGCCTCGTACCTATTTCAATGCGCCATTCAATGGATGCATTATATTCATCATCGTACATTATTCAGATTTGAATCAGGGGCTGTCAGCTTGCTGACGATCCGGCCTCCAAAATTTAATAGCTCGGACCAGAATAGCCTTGACAGCATATTGCTGTGATTCAGTGATTCTCTGACACACTGGCCACAAAAATCTTCTGAATCAGGTTTCATGTTTTACTGACTGGTTGTGCTCTGTAGACGCGGAGATAAAAAGCGATTACCCTTGTGACTTTTTGCACTGTTTTCTCTGTCAGCTAGTTAAAAAGCTGTGGGGGCCTTATTCAGTCTGGCAGCTGTTTCGGGTGATTGTGTCTTCCTGTGTGTTTGTGCAGGGGTCTGTGTAATTGCAGTTTCTTTTCAGGGATGCTGTTTAAGTCACTACCATGTTTATCCACCAGAAAACACTGCTTATTGTCCTTTATGGGCTTTGGACACTTCTGGTAGACTACAGTTGAGTACAAGGAGACTTTGGGTACCACATAGATGTATATCTAGATGTTCCATTGGTGCAGTTTTAATCGATTATATCCAACAGAGAAACAGAAAGGGGGGGCGACAAGGTTCTTGATGTTATCCTTCCTATTTGTTTCCCCACCGTGCATGAAGCAGGTTTTTTGCCTCGAGCCTCGGAGCAAGACAAGATTGTGGTGAGCTGATAATTAGAGGTTTGCTTAAGTTTTCCCTTTTCATGATTCAATACACAGCTAATCCACCTTTCAGATGTGTAAGACATTGCTTCTTATTTGAACAGATAGCCAAAGATTAAATTGCTATGTATAAAACTAATGAAACACAAACACTGAATCCTTTTTATGCACACATCGTCTTTACAAGAAAAAGGTCCTCTTTCGGCCATATTATGTTTATTCCCATGAGAACACACAGAACAGCAATGAAAGATGATCTCTCTCTAAAGACAAACGCATCGTTAAGTAAATGGAGTACAGAGGAGGTGAGAATGTCACAGTGAAAAGAAAAAACACATCGATTGGACAAGCATCTGTCAAATAAAGTGGGAATGGGATATTTCAAAGTATTAGGTCAATCATTTTTTCAACGAAAGATAATTGAATATTAATACATTATTTCATAATATATAGTATAAATCTCATAATTTGCATGCCTAAAAAATACCCTGTATTTTTTACTGTAATAAACCTACTCAGCAATGAGACGGGGGATGATTCATGCATGTAATTCAAAGTAAAGTTTTTTTCTTAAATAAATGTAGGTTTTGTCAGGTCCTAGAAACGTTGTCCACTTCTAAAAGAGTGACAACAAAGGGCCAAAATGTGTTCCAAGGACAGGACCCCCGGGGCAAGAAGTGGAACGGGGCCAAAGTGCATGTTGATGTTTGTGTGTACTAAGGGAGATTTCAAAAATGATAAGGCGGGAAAGATCAACATGAAGTTCAGAGCAAATGATTACAAAGCAAACACACATTGCTGAGCGATAAGACAGAAAAATCCTGCGTTTAGATTCAAATGCTAATGCGGCTGAAACATGTCAAGGTTGATCACCTTTTTTTGCAATTATTGAAAAACAAAACATAAACAGATATAAAATGATACATATTTAATTTGGCTTGTGGAGCATTTGAACTATTCATGTGCGTGGTATATAAAAAAAATCGGGAACATCTTTTCAAAGAGCAGTTAAGCATAAATATTTCATATAAATATTTGAATCTACATTTTGAATGTCCCTTTTAACTAGGACTGACATGCATCAGTCAGTAGCAGTGGGCTATAGGGTGGGTGGTAAGGTCAGCGTGGAGACACCTCTCGGGAGATTGTGCTTTACAGACCAAGAACAGGGCTTGGAATTAATGTTTCAGCTGCTGAGATGGAAAAGGGAATTCACTCAACTGACAAAGACATTACTGAGGCAGTTGCAAAACAACCCTTTGTGTAGTTCTAATTGTAAATTTCAACCTTGAAAAATGAGTATAAAATGAGGTACTAACTGGTTTCTTTTGGGCCACGGCTCCGAGTATTTTTGGGGAGACAACCAGACTCGAACGATGAAGGCATAAACAACGAGCATTTAGGAAGGCTTGAACAAATAAAAAACTCACTTTGATCCGTCGTCTTCAGTGCACATCGCCTTGTACAGAGTAGTTTGAGCCTATGATTTTCGTCAATGCAAACTAAATGCAAACTGACATGGAATAATAACACTGAAAAGAAAAAAGTATAATAACGAGCCCCCACATTTAAAAAAAAAAAAAAGAGAAGAAGATCAATAACAAGGTTTCATTACCACGCAGAGCTGCAGTCAGACACATAAAGCTAAATTTTGAGACTGTGGGTGAATCAACACAATCTAAAATGAGAGTATTAGAGTATCCAGAATAAGCCCGCGGTACTCTGTTTTATGGCTACCAGTTTCAACTCAAATTTACATTATACAACTTGAGCTGTTATAGCAGTAAGTGGTCATTGCGATTATAAAAAAGACAATCTGAACCACCGACCTTATATAGATATTGTTGTACATGTGTGCCTGTATACGTGTTGTTACGTGTCTACAAAACCAATCTATGCTATAGATTGACACTCTAGTAGAGAGGAGTATTGCATGAGTCGGGGGTGCTGGAGTCCGATGTCTTGTGTCTCCAGGCGTTGCAATGGAACAAGCTGGCCATCGGGCTAAATGAAGCATTATATAGTCCTGTCCTCTCCTGGGGTTTGAGCTGATGCAGCCGTCAGTCAGGTCAGTCAGGCAGTCCATCAACGAGGGGCGGCTCCTCTAAAGCAGCAGCTGAGCCGTTGGTTTCTCCTCTGTCACCCCCGAAATCTCTCTCCTCCCTGTCCTCATCTGGACTCAGTGGGTCCAGTTGGGACAGGTGGTCTAGGGGATCAAAAGTATGCATTTTGGGCTCTGGGCTGAGGAGCGAGAGCTGCGGCAATAGCGGCCCCTCCCGGAGCTTGGCAGCTAGCTCCTTGGCGCTGCACGTCGGGGTGTTGGTCTCGTAGATGTCATGGAAGTTGTTGTAGTCGACCTCGTAGAAGCCTTTCTCCAGGGAGAGGACCGGTGTGAAGCGGTAGCCCCAAAGCACCTCGGTGTCCAGGTAGGAACTCCGTGCCTGGCATGTCATCCCTGTCACAGGTGTGGATGGACATACATCCACATGGACATACACACAAACACACATACAGACACAAACACACACACACACACACACACGCACACACACACACACGCACACACACACACAGACACACACACAAACACACACACAGATGAAGGAAAGTGTAAGGGAGAAAAAAAAGACAGAATCAGTCAATTATTCATGGTTATGCAACTGCAACACAGAGAGGGCAAAAGGCCTGCGCTGTGTTTCCTGTAAACCTACATCATGTTTGTGAAAGCTGTAATTTCAGGAACACATCTGATAGAAATAAACACTGTTTTATAAGTTGAATAAATGCATGTACCATGTTCACACAAAACTGAGTGTTTCTCTCTTTTTTTTTATTGGTGATAAAGTAAACAAAATGAAACAAGAATATATAGACATGACAACTAAAGCGAGAACAAATAAACAAAGACAAAAAAAATAAAATTATATATATATAATATAAATATAAATATAAAAATAAATAAAACGGACAAAATAGATACAAAATAGCGTAGTAATAGTGTTTTCTTTCTATAAGCAACCAGAAAAAAGGCACATTTGGCTTCCCAGTCAACTACACTTTGCTTTAGATATGGGAAGGCAGAAATGCTACAGCATTGATAGTGGGAGAGACACATTTTGACACATTGCACAGGTCTAATTTTAGCAACGCTTTGAATGACAGCAGATATATCAAAGGTGTAACGAATAACATCAATGATAACGCTGCTCCATTTAGTGCCACGGGAAGCATTATTAGTAACACAGCATGTGCAAAACTAAAAGCCTCGAAATGGGTTTGTCCCTACAGTCACACGGGTCATATGCTGCATTCATGTTGTGCTGGACACATTGGAAAAACGAGTTTCCGAGTTGTAAAATGCACATGAACACCTGCTCAAATCAGAACAACAACTCGGAAACTCGGAAAAAAATAAGGTGCCCGACTTCCCGACTTGTCATCAAATGGGGGGCAAAATATGTTTTGTTAATGTTAACATGCTTTTAATAAATTCAGGTATTGCATATCAACTTTTTGCTCAAATATAATTTTTAACAGTAACAGTTCACTGATCTTCTTCTTTGTAGCGTCAATGCTTTTTTGTGCTGTTGTTACAACATTACGACTTGTTGTGAACACACTGAACGACTTCCCAACTCGGAAACTTGGACCGCCCGAGCAGCACATGAATGCAGCAATATTTACCTATGTATGCTATACACCTACAAGACCTAAAAAAAGCAAAGCAGATCAGCAGCAAGTTGACTGTCTATTTCCATAATTACCACCAGTACTTTAGTTCTGAAAATGCGATGCCGACATGCAGACCAAAAGAGCCTTTATTTACATTTCACCCCAGCAGAGCCTCATAGTGAGAAATATGTTTAGACATTCAAAAAGGCAAGAGGAAATTATTTCACTTTAAAAAGACTAAAAAGGTATTCATACACCCCTTCCCCCTCCTTCCCTGCTCTTCTTATTTACTTTTCTAATTGTATTTATTTACTTTTTGTATTTTTTGTATGTATTTTTGTATATTTTTTATTTTTTATTATTATTATTACTTTTTTTTATTTTTTTTACACATGTGTCTGTGTCTACTTGTATTGTCCTATTAGTATCTATGTTACGACAGTCGCTAATGGACAACTACCTGAGGAAGCTGGGAGGGTAAATGGGTGTTTATTATTTTATTGTCTTGTTTTTCTGTTTAATTGGGGATTTTTTTTACTCTGCAGATGCTCTGATTTACTCCCATGTGACATCATGTTGTATTGTCTGCAAAAATGTAATAAAAAGATTTTGAAAAAGAAAAAAAAAAGGAATTCATACAGCAGGATGAGTCGAGATAAAAAAAAGCTAAAAAGAAAAAGCTAAAATTGACTGAAATGATCGAGCACACATGGATGAACAAACAGCGGCCAACTTTAGTCAGTCATTAAAAGATGGAGAGAAGCACAGGCTCTGAAAGGATTCAAAACTGATCCTGAATTGGCCCTCTTCTTCTTTGACACAATTGTTTTACCAGTAAATCAAATGTACTGTACGTGTGGCTGTAGAGTCACAGTCCATGGCAATCCCATTGGACATAACTAAAATACCTTCCAACTGTCCAACAACACAATATTCATGTTGGCCTTACAACAAAGCTTGTCTATAAAATACCTTATTACAATACAAATAAAATGACTATTAAAGAAGCAAACTAAGCGTCTGCAGACTAAACTTGGTGTTTAACTGGCATAAATACTGTCATCACATTACAGTAATTGCAAATATCTTATCCAGATCCAAACCTGTATGACACCAGGTGTACATTTCTATTGCTTTTTATGTCTTGCTGACTGCTTTCTGCTTTCAAAGGTCTATCAGAAGTTCTCAAAGGTGTATCGTGTTTGGCTACTTTAGACTCTTAAAATGGTCACAACTACTTTTATGATCACATTTCCAGTCCACAGGGGATCGGTCTTTGATACTCAAAAAGAGAATGGTTACATAATAATCTGTTTCTGAATGCATTACGTCACCAGTTAAAAGAGGGGCTTTAAATAGCTGCAGATTCCAAAGTGATAAGGTATCTTATGTCACGGGGGAAGAAGAATTTTGCACCTTTTCAGTTCCTTCTAGAAATGAATGACCTGATTTCCAGATTTTACTTGTTTCTTGTTTATCATTCTAGACAATATTTGACCTTTTCTGACCTCATAAGAAGGAATGTTGTATAGCATTTGTATAGGTGTTGGCATATTGTTTACAGTGTTGGTTTTAAAGTCTTATCGCTAATATTTTGCAGTGTAAAATAAGGGTGGGGAAAGGGAAAGCTTTCTGAGGTCTGGCTGCTATTGAGGGTCCATATAGGCCAGCTTCAACATTGTTAATCTTAAGCATTAGACCCCGTGTCCACCAGCGTCTTTTTTCAGTTTTTTTTTTTTTAAATGGGTAGAGAGCGTTCGCAGCAGAAAGCAACCACCTTTTTTTTTTTTTTACAGCTCTGAACACTCAAGTTGAAAATCTTTAAACTTTTCAGAAAGGCGCTGTTGACATCAGGGGCGCTCTTTTTAAAAATTTAAGTTACTCCCTGTATTTTAGCCTTGTACTAACATCCTCTTTGCTCCGTGTCTGCCGGGGTTAAAAAACAATCTCAAATATAAAACATGCAGTAAAAAGTAACGGAGCAGTGTCGGTCCTACAGAGGCCGTTGTCAACAAACTGTTGTCATGGAAACAGGACGGACTTGCAGCGCTTTTCTTCTCAGAGCACAATCGCTTCATGCAAACATTCCCGCGCGTACAGCCAGTGCTTTTCTGCCCAGAAACACTAGGACATGGGGCCTTAGAGTCCCAGAAGTGTACAATTAAGCGTATTGTATTGCATCGTATCATATCATATGGCATGATATGGTTCTGTATCGTATTGTATCTAAACGTATTGTAGGCTCTCATATCGGTTTAAATATCAGATTTAAATACTGCCCTTTCCCTGGATCTGTCAGGGGCCCGGTCATTTCTGTGTGTGTGTCCGGTCCAAATATGAATACAGCTGGTAGTGTGTGGAACCGTTTTAAAAGATAATGCACCCACAAGATATATTATTTTCTAATCATTGTCTCAATTCAAGATTCTAGCGTTTTATGACTTAATAGTTGGAGATGCTGTACAATCAGGATGACTGAGGCTCTTAACACACATTGCCACATGCTTTATTGTTGTGCTTAGGATTTTATTTCTTGAGGGATTTGCGAAAAATGTAAACTGCCCATTTAAGAGACCGGATCAGTTCACAAATATGAGCAAATAAGAACAACTCCCATCTGCCACATGATTTGAATCACACACGCAGTTTCAGGAGGCGAGTCGTTAGGGATTCTACAGACGAGCAGACTGAAGATATACTTTCCATTTTTCAGTCTGAACAGTTGCAGAGATTGTGTGGTAATTTCTCCCCTGTGCTGACAAGTTCTTGGCTCCGATCTTTTTCATGTTTTTACACACTTGTCTGGAAATATCTACTGCAGGATGTTGTGTGTGCAAGAGACACTCAACTGTAATGCTTTAAGACTTGGCAGTTAGAAGCAGAGGGTACAGGATTTAGCAGTGTTGTCTTTTTTGATTGTTGGATTCAGTTTTCTGTTATCAAAACTGATGTCTGTGAGTTTACCCACAGATTTTAAATGTACAAATCTTGAAAGCAGTACATAGGTACATCACACTGCTATGCAGAGCAGGTCCTACATTTTGTACAGTATTTAGTGTTGTAGTACTTGATCTTGATCTCAGAACGCCCCTTTCTAAAATACTGAATAACTTAAAGTCTTTTATAGTTTCATTTTTACCCCCCGGTTATGGCCGCAACCTTTAAAGGCTTAATATGTGATTTTTCACACTTAAATGTAATATAAATCAAGCATCTCCTCTGAAAATAACTCTGTGAGTCATGACTGTCTACAATGGGTGTAACACCCGAGTCCCACTGTCTGTGATGTTTTCAGAGTTTTCAGAGTCCTATCTTCACTTTGTTTACATCGTCAGGACAGCCGGCTGACTCCTCCCCTCGTGTATAAAAGTAGTTTAATTGAGGGACTAGAGAAAAGAAGAATAACATACTGTACTCACTGCTTAACTGTGTTTCTAGATCACGCTCATTTCAGGTAAATTTACATGCAGTGTGACGATATGAGCATAATAAAGATCACTAGCATTAGCATGCTAACACAACAATACAGCGCAAGTTGTTTCATGCTGGTGCTCAAGGGCGACATCTGCTGGATCAAAAAATCACATATAAAGCCTTTAAGTGTTACTGTCTAAGTGAGGGACAAGCCCCTGCACACAAGATGATGATTTTATGGTCTTGGTCTTGTCTCAGTCTCGCCCTGCCTCGGAGCACTCTGGTCTCGGTTAGTGTGGTCTTGACTACAACACTACCAGTATTCTATAGATTTCTTTTTTTCTTTTTTAATTAATTGTTTATTAGATAGAAGAGCTAAAGAGAGACAGAAAATGTTGGGAGGAGAGAGTGAGGGATGACATGTAGCAAAGGGCCGAGTTTAGATTCCAACCCACGGCCACTGTGACAACTTGGATTAATATGCCTCTATACATGGTTCGTGCGACTTTAGCGCTATGGGCTATCCGACGCCTCACATTGCTTTCTTTTGAAAAATATGCTAATATAGTACAACTAAAACTCAGAGTCACATTTATCATTGAAATTGCTGACATCCACAATATCCTTGTGTTTGGCTGCTGTTCCCTTTCAGACCAGCGGTGACAAAGACAAAACCCAAAACAACAAGTAAACAAGAGCGTCTTGAAAGGGATGATAAGAAGTTGGCACGCTTCTTGACATTACGAAAAACTGAAGCTGGGGATTTCCACTGCATTTTAAAAAGCACACACACAGCTTAGCGTCACCTAAAAAAGCAGAGCAGTAAGAACACTTTTCCACTCAAGTGCACTAAACAGGATAGTGCCTGCAAAAAAGAAAACCCAGCATGATCTTTTATGGTTAAATATGCATGCATGATGAAGGAACAGAAGGGAAACAGTGTCACCATTCTGACTGACAGACATTTCTCACAACAGACAGTTTCACTTGTCAAACACAGGCATCTTAAAAAGGCTATCTGTCCATTTCCATTTTCAGTTAGAAGGTCATGGCATTGTGCGTGCAAAGCTTACTGGAAAACAAAAATGGAAAGGCCATCAATAATGTTATTGGTTACACCTTTACTCAACAATTGTTGATATGTCAAAATGTCATGATGACATTGCAGGTTTAACTGCTGCAGTCACATGCTGCTGCTGCTGCTGTGTCTCATGTAACACTTCATAAGGGCTTATTACCTCCAACCCAGCATCCACCTGTAGACTCTAAATTTGCCCGGGGGAATGTTTTTTTCTTGCCCCTCCTAAGTCTCTGATGTATTTGTGCAGTAATTAACAACGTCAGAGCCTTTACGTCAAATGGAGCTTATTGTTTATAATCTCTATATTGAACTTTGTCACTCCCCCTTTTCCATCCCTTCAATCCAGCTGATGACCAGCTGATTGGGGGCATTTTACTCTTTAAGTACTCAACCGCCCAGTCTCGGCCCACAACCTCTATCGACCAATCATCCTGCTGCTGTCATATTTTAAAAAACCCGTTCTCCTCTCATTCGCTGTCACTTTGTTGTTTAGTCTGATTGCTGCAACCCTTCTCCACCTGAGTCATCTTCTCTATTCCATCTAAACGTTACAGCGTTCATGACCAGCTCCTTCACCGTCCCCTCCTCTTCACATCCTGTATACTTCCATCAACACCACCATCAGTGTCTAGACTCCATCAGAGAGGGGGTATCCTATCCTGCTGTTGGCTTCACTTCCCCTTTCAATAACATGAAGACATCAGGATGGAGTTTAATCACCAGAGACGTTGCACATTTATCTTTTCCTAAATTGTTAAATAAATAATTGTTTGCTCTTAGTTAAGTCTCTCCTGATAGAAATATATAATCACTGTTTTCTTTTTATATCAAGAATACTGTGTTCATACCAGGCAAGCTGACTGACAGAATGACTGTTCTAAGTTAGAACACTGTGTTTCCTCTGTTATTGAAAATGCCTTCACACAGTTCACATGAACAACCAGACTCTTCCAGTCTCTTCTCAACTCCATTCACTTTAGCCTCCTGGACTGAATGGTCTGAAACTGTTAGTAACTTTGAAATGTTTATTAATATGCAATGTCCCTGTAAAATAAATAAAATAAAATAAAAGGTTCCTCTGATCCATTCACAGCATATTTTTTTTGTCCGGGGACTTTGCCACACCATTTCCCCTTTCAACACCATTTTTTCCAGCCATTTGTATTACAACATATCCACAATCGTGTATGTTATTACTGATCAATTGTTACAGATTACAAATGGTTTAAAAAATAAACAGTGTAAAAGAAAACATTTATTTAGAGGCCGTAAAATGACCCGAATGAAAAGAGAAAGTGATGTGTTATTTGGTTTGACGAGGTCGTGTCCATGTGTTCTTCACATTAGTCATAGTTTACACTTGCTTTACGGGATGGCTTTTGCTTTTTTTCCCTCAAGACTCTGTTTACATGGACTGTGCTGACTCAGCTATGTAGGCCGCACAGCAGCAACTCAAGGTTGACTCATTTATGTTTCTTAATCCAAGATGCTGATGATTTGTTACACACCAGGTTTTTATTTTTTATGAATGACTATTCTGCAGGCTCAACTTGTTAATGGTAAAACCTTACTCAAGGACCCTCGTTGCCTTGAGGAGTCAGAATTTAAGAGCCTTTACCATTGTCTGTAGATAGCGAGCCCACACTTTTACTCAGTGCGTCAGATCATTTAATAGTCACAACATGTTGTGTCCAAATGTTGACATTGAGTATGTGTGCAGGCTTGCTGTTTTTTTTTTATTGGACTGCACACACAGGGTATGTGATGTATAATCGCCCCCCTTTAAAGATGTATACAACTCTTGTTTCTCACCACTGCTCCAACATTCTCTGACTTTGACTGAAATTGTATGAAATGTTCTAATGTGTGCATCAATAAACTGTTAACATAACATAAATTATAGCATTACAAATCATTATCAAACATTATCAACTATCATTTCATTGTTTGTTAACAGTAAATAACTATGAACTCATGGTAAATTTACTATCTATTTACTCTTATTTACCCTTTATAGGTGATGGTTATTATAAAGTGTTACCAAAACAAAACTGCAGACTGTCTTGTTTTCACAGCATTGCTGCAAGAAGTTCTTGTTTCTGAGAAATTAAGTGTGTCTTAATGGAAATGTCCTTTAAATCTTAAGGAAACAGAGCAACCTTAAACCTGCTGTCCTTGGAGACACATCAGAAAAGAAAACAATGCGTGTGTTGGCAACACTGACGTACATGACTGAGCCTTCGGCACTGCAGAACAAGAAACACAAACATTACAATAAACTGCACTGTAATCACTATTTGTTAAGAGCATCATGTAACAGCCTCACAAGAACTTACAAAAAATAATGATTTGATTTGGTGAATTAATGAAATGCTAAATACAGTGGAACGATCCATGAAAATGAACTGTTAGTATTTTTGCACTACTTAATATCTTAATAAAGGCTTTAAATAAAGGTATATGGATGTATTTGAGGAAATTTGTGGTGAAATTAAACATGACTTTTTGTTGAAAATAAATCTACTTATTTGACACTACAGATATATTGACAGTATAGAAATCAAACTTATGATATATTTTAAACAATATAGATATAAGCCTGCATTGCATACGTGATGATGATGTGTCCAATGACTATGAATAGCCCAACTAGCAGGGATACAAGTGTGAAGGAGAGCAGAAGTGCCTGAGAAACAAATGTTAATGATTCTAGGAGACTGATTCATAATCATCCTTAATCATCCTGCTGACCGGCAGTGGTGATATATTTAGAGGCAACAAATGAAAATATAGCACCTTTACAACCAACACTTTTCTATGTGTCGGGTCTGGGGTCCAGCTACAGGACGTTCAGATTGGCCTAGAAGTCATGGACTGTGACAGCACAGACCCCTGTAGGATTCCATGGTCTTTGCAATTGAAGCGAAAGGTGATTTAATGCCTGAGTCAAGTATTCAGCAGCGCCAGGAGGAAGGCGTGATGACGACTGGTGCTTTGGAGGGAAAGAAAATCTAAAATGAAATAGAGCAGAAATTTTTCCGATGCATCAAAAGCTTTGCCTGATCGCATTAAGGAGCTAGAATTAAACAAAGGGAAATAGTGTGTACAAGATTCAACGCTCAATCAGTGGATGCAAAATAAAATAATTAGCAACATGTTTCCTTTATTGAATTTAAAATGAGTGGATTTTAATACAAATTTAAACAAATAACACTTACTATGGTAAATGGACTTGAGCTTATATAGCACTTTTTTAGTCTTCCGACTACTCAAAGCGCTTTTACACTGCATGTCACACCTACACATTCACACACTGATGGTAGTGATCGCTATCCCGAATTTCCCCTTTCCTGAATTTCCCCTCTGGGGATCAATAAAGTATTATCCTATGTAGTATCATCCATCAGAAGTAACGAATACCATTCATACACCACCACCGAAGCAGCAGGAGCAATTCAAGGTTAAGTGTCCAAGGACACATCGGACATGTTGCCCAGCTGGGGATCGAACCTAAAACCTTCCGGTTGAGAGATGACTCTATCACAACCGCCCTATCTACAATGCTATGTACAAAAATAAATCCTTCTAGCTATAGCTCACTAAACTGCTGGAATATCAAATGAATAGCTACAGTAGCTGTATTTTGGACCCAATCCCAACCAAGCTGTTTAAGGAAGTCTTTCCCTTAGTTAGCAACTCTATATTAGATATGATCAATTCGTCTCTACTGGCAGGCTATGTATCACAGGCATTTAAAGTAGCGGTAATCAAACCTCTACTTAAAAAGCCTACTCTGGACTCAGGAACTCTAGCTAACTATAGGCCTATATCCAACCTTTCTTTTATCTCAAGGATCCTGGAGAAGGTGGTAGCTAAACAGCTGTGTGACTTTCTCCATCACAACAGTTTATTTGAGGAGTTTCAGTCAGGATTTAGAGTCCACCATAGCACTGAGACTGCACTAGTTAAAGTTACAAACGATCTACTTCTAGCCTCAGACAGGGGACTTCTGTCTGTGCTCGTCTTGTTAGATCTTAGTGCTGCTTTTGACACTATTGACCATCGGATCCTGTTGTACAGACTGCAGCCTTTGCTTGGAATTACAGGGACTGCTTTAAGTTGGTTTGAATCCTACTTATCAGACCGATCTCAGTTTGTACATGTTAATGATGAGTCCTCTATGCACACTAAAGTTTGCCATGGAGTCCCACAAGGTTCAGTGCTTGGACCAATTCTCTTTACATTATATATGCTTCCTCTGGGAAATATTATGAGGAAACACTCCATACAGTTTCATTGTTCTGCAGATGATACTCAGCTTTATGTATCAATGAAACCCGATGGCACCAGTCAGTTATGTCAGCTAGAAACGTGCCTTAAGGACGTTAGGACCTGGATGACCAGAAATGTTTTGCTACTTAACTCAGACAAGACTGAAATTATTGTGCTAGGCCCTAAGAACCTCGGAGAGACTTTTTCAAGTGATTTGACTGTCCTTAGTGACATCAGCCTGGCATCTAGCACCACTGTTAGGAATCTAGGAGTTCTTTTTGATCAAGATATGTCTTTTAGCTCTCACATCAGTCAAGTTTCAAGAATAGCCTATTTTCACCTTCGTAATATATCCAAGATCAGGAATATCCTGTCACAAAATGATGCAGAAAAACTAGTTCATGCATTTGTTACCTCCAGACTGGATTATTGTAACTCTCTTTTGTCAGGGTGCTCTGGCAAATCTCTAAAGACTCTTCAACTGGTCCAGAACGCTGCAGCTTGTGTACTGACCAGAACCAGGAAATGGGACCACATCACTCCTGTCCTGGCTTCTCTGCACTGGCTCCCTATACAATCTAGAATAGAATTCAAGATCCTTCTTCTCACCTACAAAGCGCTAAATGGCCAGGCACCATCTTACCTGAAGGAGCTACTAGTGCCGTACTGTCCCTCGAGAGCGTTGCGGTCCCGGAGTGCAGGCCTGCTGGTGGTACCTACAGTCTCCAAGTGTACTATGGGGGGTAAAGCCTTCAGTTATCTGGCTCCTCTCCTCTGGAACCGCCTTCCAGCCGGGGTTCCGGGAGGCAGACACAGTCTGTATTTTTAAGAATAGACTTAAAACTTTCCTTTTTGATAAATCTTATAGTTAGTGCTGGTGTAGACCAGCTCTTAGTTATGCTGCTATAGGCTTAGACTACCGGGGGAACTGGCACCTTGAGCTCCTCTCTCTCTCTCTCGCTCTCTCGCTCTCTCTGTGCATATACAGTACATCATATTACTGCATGTATCTATCTGTAAATCTCAGTCACTAACCACCTACTTTCCTGAGAGCTCTTGAACTCTCTTAGGCTCCTCAAGATCGTTGGTTGACGGCCTGCCAGAACAAACAACACTATAGCAATAAGTAAGGTCTTTTACCTGCTTTTTGTAACATAACAATGAGTAAGGTCTTTTTACCTGCTCTTCTGTAATGTTAACAGACAAAGAGTAAGGTATTTTACCTGCTTTTTGTAAAGTGTCTTGAGATAACACTTGTTATGAGTTGACGCTATACAAAATAAATTGAATTGAATTGAATTGAATTAGCCATCTTTAGATATCCTGAAACCTTCTCGTGATCACAACCTAATTGTCATGTGGAAAATGCCTTGTTGTCCTATCGCAGCCTTGAATCCAGTTTCATGTTAAAAAAACAGAAGCTTTGTGGAACTTTACAGAAACACCTGGCCACATCTGCCTCTCTAAAAGTAAGCACTTTTCAGGGTCACTTGGCCTTTACCCAAAACACAGACCAGCAGTGTGGGTAGCTACACTTCTTTCATTTTGAAATAAACAATATCAAAGACATAACCTTGAAGAAGTAGCAACAGAAGAAATGTGGGACAGAAAACGTTTGCAGGGCTGTACCGACATGATCTGCTTTCTATTGTCTACCCCCCCTTTAACCATGACATATAGTCTTTGAGTCAAATTTGACCCGTTGTGACATTTGACAGTAAACCACCCTCAATGTGGTTGTTTTAGCCTAACGTTTGATGACTATTCCTAAAACTAAACCAAACACATAGAAATGAAATGTTTGTACATTGAGACTGTTCTGGGTCAAATTAGACCCTTATTAGATCAAGGAAAATGCATTGCAAAAACTCAGATATTAACAAATTTGTCTCATTTGTCTCATTTCTTATCCAAAGTATCTCATTACGCTTATGTTAAGCCACATTCAGCTGACAAGTCCAGAAAAACATCTGACTAAAACAAAAACGCAAAAAATAAGGCCTGCATTGCCAGTAAGAAGTACAAAAATAAATCTGCCACTGGGGCAAGAAACATTTTCATGTTGAGTGTCATTAAATGATATGTGCTATCTAAATATGATTTCACATCTCATTTAAAAACAGTTAAAAGGTCAAGTTTGTTTGCCCCAGTGGCAGATTCTCTTTCCTTACTAACAATGCAAGTCTTATTTTTTTGCTTAGGTTTTAGATTTTTCAGGATGGTGGTTTGAGGTGATTTTGACATTGAAAATGTACAGGACATGTCTCTTTGTATTTTTTAAATGGGACAGTAGTGACAGAGTTTAAGGGGGACCTTGATGCTGTCATTAGCTACATGTGATCAGGTTTTCGCAGAGACAAGCACCTGAGTCACAGTCACGGGGGGTTTCTCAAAACAGTGAAACAGTGAAGTAAAAACTACAGAAAGAATAAAATATGGAGCATATAAGGAGCAGAAGTCATTCAGAGGTCAGATGGTTCCTTGATCCAGTTGTGAGATCTGCACCAGCATGCACAAACCCAAGTAATGTCACAAAACAATATGAAAATAAAAAATATTAGAATCCATTAATTCCAACCAACTGAGATCAAAACGCAGATCAAATGAAGGGTTGGGTTGGGGGGGAGCACCTGGGCTTCTATTTTATTGACTGAGATTATGGTAGCAAGCCTTACTTTGCAAGAGTCCATTGATCTGATATTCTTACGTCTGGAAATTGGCCTGGTAGCTAGAGAGCTGCCAGTCCACTTCCTGAGCACTGCCGAGGTGCCCTTGAGCAAGGCACCTAACCCCCCCACCAGCTCAGGAGCGCCCACTGCGGGCAGCCCCCTCACTCTGAGACCTCTCCATTAGTGCATGTCCATAGGATCCTGTTTGTGCATGTGCATGTGTGTGTATTTCGGCCTATGTTTGTGTAGCATGTTAACTAGACAGAGTTTAAAAACGAATTTCCCCTCGCGGGATCAATAAAGTATACATTATTATTATTATTATTACATGAGGAAGCAGATATAATAGTGATTAGTGTATGAAAATGATTTGGAGGAGGAGGTGTCAGAGCAGGAAGATAATATGGAGAAAAAATCTGATTAAAGCCCCTCTGTCTGTTTTGCAATGATAATTTGTCATGTCTTGTTTGTTAAGTATTAATTCATATTGAATAAATAAATCATAGTTATGGATGTTAGTCATGAGGATTTACTGTAAGGGATAATGCACGATGAGATGTCCATTAGCAGGAATGAATGAAAGACGTAGAGTGTGCAATATATACATATACACTGTAAACCCGAACAGTATTACTAACTCAAAGCCATTAAGGGTACAGAACTTAAAAGCAGCTAATTAGTTAACAAAACAATAAACTATTGAGTTCTCTGAACGAGTGATGTGTTTTAATTTAATATGGATCAACGTGTTTGAGTTAATATCCATGTCTAAATCATATAATTTGAGTTAACAGAGGGACGCAGCGTATGACGTCATCGACGTCACTACGTTCACTCACGCTTTTGAAAAACTCACAACGGCCATGCTAGAAGTAAAACGAAAAGGTCTTTGGCTTTTCGTTTTCAAATTTGCCGTGCTAAAAAGTGATCATAATTCAAACCAACTCGAAAACGAAATGACAAAGTGGACGACGCAGGAAAGTGACGTCAGACTCCAGCTCCCAGGCAGGTGAACGTAATATTTACAGTGTATGAGGCGAGCGGGCAGAACGCGCAGTACGATGGGTGGCGGGGTGAATCTTCTGGAAGTCTGAATCTGGAGTCTGAAGTCACTTTCCTGCGTCGTCCACTTAGACATTTCGTTTTCAAGTTGGTTTGAATTATGATCACTTTTTAGCACGACAAGTTTGAAAACGAAAAGCCAAAGACCTTTTCGTTTTCATTTGAAATATGTCATATGTATACATAGAAAGTAAAAGTATAATGCAAACTGGATGACTGAATATTCATTTTAAATATAGGTCAAATAATGCACCTATAATCTGAAAATTAAAAAGTGTTTCTGTTACTGTATTTTCATTTTAAAATTAGATTTTTCATTTAAATTATGATACAGATTTAGCGGGGCATTTTTTGAAAATGATAAAGCAAATGTCATTTTCTTCCTCTTTTTAATTTAGTCAAAGAATGTGCATTTTTGAAGTTGAAAACTAAAATTCAAATTAGATAAATTAATCATCATTTTATTTTTGAGTCAAATAAAACACTCATATTCTGAAAATGAAAAAGCATTTCTGTTAATGCATTTGAATTTTCAAATTAGCTTTATCATTTGAATTTTGATCACTAATCGCTTCCATACTAGAAGCGCCACAAATTTGAAAGTTAGGGTTACATCAACATGACGGTGTGCCAGTGACTGAAGCCACTACCATTCAACTGACTGGCATTATTTCAAGTCTCGGGCTGTTCCTTGTTCTAAGTCATCTGCTGTGGTGAGTAAAAAAGTTTCTCAAACTTCTTGCGTCTGTTTACTGGTGTATAACGTTAACAGAAGCTATAACGTTAGCATGCTAATACCTTGAGCTAACTGTTGTTGAAACTGCAGCAACGTTATTTAGATGAACTTTGACCCTACTGTGGAGGCAGGTAAGCTGCTGCGCTGACGTGTTTGAGATCAAATATAATGTTCTTCGTCGTAATCATTTGTCAGACTGCAGGACAAAGAAGAACGGAACGCAACGTAAATTATTTTTAAATATTTAATTAACCATTAAGTAGAGAGTTGTGTGACTCACTAAAATATTTTTGTTTAATAAATGATCCTGGTTTGTGTTTATATCGTATGTGACTGATCTTTCCCATCAGGTTAAAGTGGAGGAAGAGCACTGAACTTCAAGCTTTAAAGACATCAGGTAAGAAGTAAGCCATTTCTAAACTTTTTATATTATTACCTGTGAACCCACAGCCTTCTGTCTGCCCCAGCAGTACAGTGATAATCTTTAATGGTCTACTGCATTATAACATGAGGGACATTTTCCACTGTGGTGACAAAAGTTTCATATGGGTGAGGGCTGTTTGTTGAAACCGTAGTTTGTGGTGTGATGAACTGCCTTACAAACATACATGTCTTTGTTCAACAGAACATTATAAAATAGTTTCAAGTATATAGTGCAAGCAGTTTTTCACAGGGCCATTATTTTAACTAATCTCAGCTTGTTTTCAAATCATTTGTGCTCATTAAAGGAGAGCTGCTGAAGGCATTTCATCATTCCCCAGTCACCTGACTCACTGCATATCAACCTTTGTATTGGTGAGTATGATTTGTTGTTAAATTAAAATAAACATAAGCATTTGATTATGATGAACTGGAATAATCTAAATTATGTCATATTGCTAATTGAATCTATTTCCCTTGGATCAAACTGAATATTAAGTAAAACTACAAATAATCTATTTTCAGTGTTACAGTTAAAAACTGTTCATCAATATACTTTTATGTTTCTGTAGGTCTGCAGTTGTTTGCTGAGTTCCATTGCATCACAAATATGAACCTTCACAACACATTCTACAGCCAGCTGGACCGACACACACTGCAACAGCTTGTCTCGTACAGGCAGAAGGCCTCAGCGACATGAGAGACAGGCGCTGCAGGAGGATTTATAAGCTGTAGGTAAATGACATACATAAGAATAATCATTTTAACCTGCAGCTAAGGTTAATAATGATCATTTATTCTTATAGTCATAATGAGAATTTAAAAAGGAATTTATTTTTTGGCCTAGGAACAGCATGATGTACACAAGAAGCACTCTGGCTCTTCATACCCTCCCATTGTACCGGCAAGGGGATCTTCAAGATCTCCTGCGAGGTATGTACTCAGTGCAATTATGAAAATGTCAATATCAATGACTAGTGTAAACTGTTTTTGTAAAGTAAAATGTGACTTCCTGCATTTTACAGACTTTAATAGAAGAAAAGATGGGTTTAGATTTTTCTAATTATAAGGCTCACATTAATTACAGTGGAAGAGTATAAGGACTGTTATTGTTCTTCCACTCCATGAGGCATACTGTATTAGGCCAGGTCCAACTGTAAGACATTTTCAGTCCTTGTTGAACATGAGAAAATCGTAGTTAGGCTGAAGCTAAAATGGTGCTTCAGCAGTCAGAAGTAAAAAAACAAGAATTAGTTGATTTTCTTTTTTTGTGGCAGGAAGAGGAAGCATGATTATCTTTGATGTGATTTGGCTAAGTCTGAGTTCTAGAGGCCTCGTAATAATAATGGACTTTAGGTCGCATTTTAAAACAGAATTAGGACTTTGAATTTTGTCCTTTCACCCTTACAGTGGCTCACATTCAGCAGGTATTATAGAGACAGTATAGACAGAGAAAAAAGTTTGACCGCCAGTAACTGCCAACATGCATATTTACATGCGAGTGTTGCGTCAAGACAGAAACATATTTACTGATGCTTTTAATTGTGTGAGGAGCAAGAGCCTACTGTGCAGGACTTGTAATATTGTTACTGGGATTATCTCCATCTTTTTTTCCTTTTATTTTTGCAGTGGGACGATGAGCCAAACTTTGAAGACACTCCTGTAGCTCTCCTCTATGTGGTCACTGACAGCTCCACTGGTACCATCCAGTTCAACCCTGACAGCATTTCTGATGTGATTGAAGCAGACCTTGATGTGACAGGTCTCCCCAGGTTGGATGATGGACATTTTCATAATGTTATCTGAAGGTAATCATTTTATAAGGTTCCTTATCTACCTCAGCACATGATGTGTGTGATTCATTATGTTAAATCATTGGATCTTTATTTGCTTTTGATTCCACAAAAGTTATTTTCTCATATTTTGTTTAAATTTATTGGTTATTTCTAATAATGTCCTTAATTTGCACCTTGTAGCACAGTTTAAGGTTCTTTAAATCCTGTGTAAAATAAACACTGTCAATGTTTCCATTAAAATACAGACACATGACTGGATCTACAAAACCATTCCAGTTGTTTCAAGTTTCATAGACTGTTTTAAACTTAAATAAAAAAGGTGAACTGAACAAAGTGAGTTGTATTAGTATTTTTTAACAAGTGTTCCTGAAATGAGTGTTTTCTTGTACATTTTGAGCTGATCAGAAGTTATTTTTTTTATCTTTTTCCTTCGGTGTATAAGTTTAGCACAATTTTTTGATTAGATTTCCCCCAGGCTTTGGGTTGAGCACAAATAAATTTATTGAGTAGAAGAGTTGGATGGATTTAATTTGAATGAGTATCATCAAATCAATTAAAGCGAGTATGCATAACTTAAAAATATATTTTTTACAAGTAATACATTTGAGTTGGGAAAACTTAAAAATTAAAAAAGAAAATTTTTATTTCTACTTCTCAAGAACTTTGAGGTAATCAGTTACGAAAAACATTTTGAGTACTTTCAACTTGTTCGGGTTTACAGTGTATATATATGTTTATATAACAAACCCCAACTGTTCTACAATGTTCTCACCATTTTCAGTTTCAATAAAGAATTACGGCTGTTATGTTTTCATGTCCTAGGTAAAATTGGAAATTATATTGTGTGATAGGAGATGAAAATGAGTGAGGTAAAACTTTAAATAAAGAAAAGAATAAATGGTGGTAAATGGATTTGTACATCACTTTTCTAGTCTTCTGACTACTCAAAGCGCTTTTACACCGCAGGTCACACCTACACATTCACACACTGATGGCTGTGGTTGCTGTGTAAAGTGTCCATCAGTATTAACTAATCCCATTCACTCACATTCATACACCACCTGGGGTTAAGTGTCTTCTTGCTCAAGGACACATCAGACATGTAGTTGCAGGAGCTGGGGATTGAACCCTCGACCTTCCAGCTGAGAGACGACCGACTCTACCAACTGAACCCCAGCCGCCCACACTCTTATGCTCCAACATTAAGTAAGGATTAATCAGCCGTGTATGAATGCCAGATAGGCTATTTATACATTCACTATATATCTGTAGTTCAACATTTGGTATGGACAGTTGTTAGAAGGGAATTTCTGGCCCTGGTCACAATTGGCTCGGACCATGCGTCAACAATAAACTCCTCATTAAAACCTGTTCAAACTCAAAAAGAAAATGCATTCATATTATTTATGTATCACTTAGGGAGTCTATTGTGAAGTAATGTTAGTCTCTGTGTCTCTCCATCCATTACAGCACTATCTTTTGCAGGTATTCATTTCTACCTCTTCCTCTTCAGCCTCGCCTCTCTTTCCATCCATTCAGTCACTTCCTGCATTAAACATTTTATCAATGTTATTATCCATTAATCGGTCTACGACCTCCCAACCCTCTCATTATTTCATGCCTTGATCTTCCCCGTGCAGTTCATACCTGTTGCCTCCACCATGCCTTCAAGGATCACCACGATCTCAAACTCCTCCTTCTCTATTTGAGCCATTGTCATCTCCCAGAAGGGGCTCTTCTCATTGATCTCGTGCGAGATGATGAGTGGGGAGACCAGGAAGAGGCGGTCATCTCCCGTGTCAAAGCCGATGTTTATGTCGGTCTGGTTGAGCGGGATGAACTCCCCCTCCTTGGTCTGCTGCGAGCGGATCAGCTTCGCCCTGATCGACGCCTCCACGATGTGAGAGTTCCTCAGGTCCCCGACTCGAAACATCAGGCACAGCTTGTTGTCTCGCACCGATATGACGGCCTTGTGCGAGAACATCAGGGTCTCGGCGCGGTTCTTTGGCTGGGAGATCTTGACGAACATGCAACCCACCATCATGGCGTTCACGATGGAACCCAAAATGGCCTGCACCAAAAGCAGTATAATACCTTCAGGACACTTTTCTGTGATCACGCGATAGCCGTACCCGATGGTGGTCTCCGTTTCGATGGAGAAGAGGAAGGCCGACACAAAACTGTTCAGGTTCTCCACGCAGGGGGTCCAGCCCTCCTCGTCGGCGTGCCACAGATCCCCGCGGATGAGCGCGATCAGCCACCACAGGAAGCCAAAGAAGAGCCAGTTGACCACGTACACCAGGGTGAATATGAAGAGGCTGAGGCGCCACCGCAGGTCCACCAGCGTGGTGAACAGGTCGCTGAGGTAACGGTAGGTCTCCTGCACGTTTCCGTGGTGAACGTTGCACTTGCCGTCCTTCTGGACGTAGCGCTGACGTGGCTTCTTCGCCGGGTCTGAGATCAAGTGAGTTCGCTCTGTTGAGATCTGAGCCTCCCTTAAGTGTTTTGGAAGCTTCTTAACCTGTGTGGACGAGAAAGATAAAAAAAGAGAGAGAGAGGCAAAGTCAAGGGACGAAGAGAGGGATCAAAAACAGTCCAATTGTTTTTCAACATAGGTGTAATTTACAGTCAAATTTATTTTCATATTTCTTCTTCTCCAAAGCTGCATTGGGTTTGTACCAGAGGATGTAGGTGTTAACCTTCTTAATGAGATTTTCATTCAGGCCTTTGCAGAACCGACACTGCATGTGTGCAGCAGGCGGGGGGAAAGGAAATAAAATTAAGAGCTGTTATAAAGTCAGTAACTCTGTGCTTCTCTACTGTGACATTGTAAGGTGTCAGTGAATGCAACATTTATATAGAGGGAAGAAAGAGAGAGTAAGGACACAACAAGAACACAAGGGCGCCCAGGTCTTTGTCTGTGCTGGCGCGGCTCCAGCCAGGCGATCTGTCCCCACAGCTGTGCCTTGCCTCCCCCCCCTCCCCTGTCCCCTGTGTTCCCTCCCCTCACACCCTCTGGGACTTTGGCAGGCCTGGATAGGAACAGATCCTCCATCTTTTTTCCCAAAAGACCCTTATGGCATCCTTAAAAAGAGTGGCATATGCCTGGGCACACGCACTGTATTATATTAAAAAAAAAAAAAACCTCTATCATGCACAAACAAGCAGGATTCTAATATTGTATGTTTTAAACATTTAGGTTTATGAAAAACAATGACTACTGCAAAGCCCGGAAATGTATTCCTGCAGGGGCTGCACAGAATTTTATTAAGTTACTTTCCTATGACACACGCTTTGATACAGCAGGAAAGAGACAAACACAGGAAGACAGAGTCGTCAGGCACCTCTCAAACAGACAAAGGACACACAGGCAGCACCCAGACACCTTCCAATCTCAGTGGATAATCGAAATGCATTGTGCAGAGGAAACAAAACACCTCTTGTGTCCTATGAATCTTGCTGCTAATCGGACACCTGTGATCCATCTCTCTCCAGAGTCGTCGCTCACATCAACTGGGGAAAGTAACGTCCTATCCTGGCTACATTGACTGCTCTTCTCCTCTATCAGAAAAACGGATCACTCTCACGGTTCAGCCCAGAAAAAATAAATAATCTTCGGCACTACAATATCCTTGCGTTGCCTTCAATCGTGCAGCCCGAATAATACACATCTGTCAAACAGGTTTGTTCGGTTTCCTTGAGATGTCAGGTGCTGTATCATCCCTTTCCCTGCGTCCATGCCGAGTTGGTCAGGACTGCATGTGCAGTATTGAGTTTTCAGATATTGATTTGAGTGATCCCTGTGTAAGGGACATTTCGACAAAGAGGAATTGAAAGACAATGCTTATTGACCGACATCACAATTAGTGGCATGATGACATTGCACTCACTAAATGTCAGCAGGCTCCCCTTATTACCAGTTGGGCTCAGGGATATTGGACAAAATATATAATCAGAACAAAGTCAGGTCTGTATTCCCTGAAGTGGATCTACCCTCTGACAAAATCAGGAAATGTAGTATTTTTTTTGTATTACTACAACCACTACAAGCCTTTTCAAATGAAGACATCCCAAATAGTCATTTCAGATGTGGTTAATTGAGTGATAGATGAAGTTGTCAAAGCAGGGCCTCCCAATCTTTGGCCTTTTTTTTTTTAGTCAATGTTGTCTGTGGGGATGATGGTCGATAAACAAATTCATTAGTTCTCACCGTGTGGCGGTACAGGCGCTGGGTGTTTCCTCTCATTAAGCTTTTTTTTGGATGCGCTTGGGTAGACAGTATAAGCTGGGGAATCAGGACAGATCACCAGTACAAGCCAAGCATCCTTTAGTGGGTTGGCTTTTTTCTTCTCTTTCTATCTCACCTGTAAACTGAACAGTAGGTCTACCTGAGCTGGACGTGCATGTATAGTTGTACTCTTTGTGATCCATAATCTGTTTTTTATCTATTTTATCACATCACTCTCTAAAGCTCTTTTGTTTTATATGCTGATATAGCTCTTCCTATCTAATCCCCCCCCCTCCCCCCCTATACCTTCTAAAGCAGTTGTCTTCCTTTGATATCTCAGTCAACCTCAATGGCCACCCCATCCATCTCTTACAGTGTCTCTTTCAAGTCTCCCTCTCTCAGACAGCTGTGGTGAGGTTAAGTGGGAATCAGTAAAGCTTGGACCAGAAGTGGCTGTGTGTACCTGTGCAGGTGTGACTCCTATCTCCATGTTGTGGTCCATGAGGACTCGAGAGTCTCCTGCCATCCTCAGCTGAAGCTCAACACCTGTAAGATATAAAAAAAAAGGAAATGTCGTGGGTTGAATTTCAGATTTTAAAACAAACATTTATTTTAAATCTTAATATTAGCAAATTCATCGATCACCCAAATTGAAATCTTAAACCAGAGAATTAGGGTCAGAGGTACAAAGAGTCAGAGACATGCACAGTACATTTCCTCTTGCAGTGCATACATTATTTCGATACTAACAATGTGCTGTCGATGTATAGAGCAACCCCAGGAGGGACATTATTTTCTACCTGTCATTTAAACTACTTCAATGAATCAATATGTCAATATGAGGAAGTTGGTATAATTAGAACCAACAGAAAACCAGAGAGCTGCTTGAACTGTCCCCATTAAAAGGTCAGATCTTAAAGTGAGATGTTGCAGTTCTATTGGCTGTAAAATGTATTTTTGGTATTAAGAGTCTACAGTATAGTTTTTACAGATACTGTACATGAAGATGGAAGCTGCTGGTACTGCTGCGGTGCCTACTTCGTTCATTTTAAAGAATAGCATTGTATCATGAGTTTAATTTATGTTGAAACAACTCTTATCCAAATGCTGTTATATGTTTGAGGATCAGCGAAGACAAAATTGAACTTTCAAAACAGGTGCTTTTTTTAAATCTACTAAAAGGAATTAGCATTTACACAGATTTTCCCATTATGTGAGTTAAAAAAATCCCACAATGGAAAATATCTTCAGCTTTTTATTAAGTCATGTTGATTAAAATGTGTTGAAAAATGAATGGTAGTTAAGGCAAAATACTCTTACATTGATTAAGGTCGATGAAAGAAAGCTTTGCCAAATATTGTCGATCTTACTTTTATGCTCTCACTCTCTGTGTTTACAGTTCATCCCCCTTGACAGTAATGGTGGTTTCACTTGTGATTTTACCATAAATTCTACAATTCTACAATTCACTTAGCAGACGCTTTTATCCAAAGCAATGTACATCAGAGAGTAAGTACAACACAAGCAAGGATCTAGAAAAAGGGAACAATGTCAGTAAGAGCAAACGATCAGCTTTGAGTCTGATTGGACGCACAGGTGCTGACAGGAAGTGACCAGAGGCAAAGCACAACATTGAGTGCAGTTCTTGAGAGCTCTAATCAGTATAGAAACCATCTTATAAGTTGTCGTTATCAAACAAAAACCATCGTCATTACCATCATCATCATCAATAATATGGAGACCATCATCATTAAGTTAGTAAGTATTCATGAAAGAGCTGGCTCTTTAGCTTTTTCTTAAAGGTGCAGAGGGACTCTGCAGATCACATGGAGTTTGGAAGTTCATTCCACCACCGGGGGGCGACAGAGGAGAAGAGTCTAGTCAGAGACTTAGGACCCTGTTGAGAAGGTTGGAAATGATTTCTGAACATATCTGGGAAACATGTCCGCTATGCTAGCAACATGGTTCTATGACAGTACTAGTTTGTTCAACCAACACTTTAGTCAAGACTGAGCCTTAAAACTAATGACGTTACAATCAACCAGTGCTTTTATGCTTAGTGCTAATAAGCAAATGTCTGCCATGGATCACGTTACCCTCAAACTCAATGAATGACTTGAAGCTTGCCTACAAACTAATGAAACTGAGTTAAGATATTCAAACATACATGCTGGAATATCAGCTCATGATGAAAGTTGTTGATCTTATTATCAAGACTCAATGCGTCCGACAAGAGGAGAAGAAAAAGTATAACGCCTTTTCAAAAGCAGGACAAGCTGGATTTGTTGTCCCTTCTCTTAACTTTAAAGAGTAATAAAATATGAGAAAATTGTTACAGACATCCCCAACATACCAATTACATAAAGTACAAGTGAAATGTGTTGCAGTATTTCCACTTTTATTATAATAATAATGGATTAACTGTTAAACTCACATGGGACATGACGCAGTGTCCACTGTGTGCATGGCTCAGCTGCTGTGTTTTTTCCCAGCGTCATTTTTTCTAAGAGCAAGCTCATTAATGCTAGCATGGCCACTTGCTTCCACTACACGTGCCCATATGAACACACACACACACACACATATACACACACCTCTCACTATTCAAATGCACCAATCTCATGCAGTTCCCCCCATGTTTCTGAACAGATGCAGGGATTGCTTTCTCAATCAGCTGCAGACAGACAAATAAATACTTTCTGTCAAAAAGGAAATCCAATATAATCTCATATTGGATTGGAAAAACAAGTGGATGTATTATCTTAGTGGCTGTTTTTAGCTTCACTGGAGCAACTAGGTGATGTGCTTGACAGTGTGATGTGATTTTAAAGAGTTTTTCTCTCTGCTTGAGTTGTATGCCGAAACTGGTATTTTTAAACATCTGTTATCTCGGGTACAAAGTGACAGGAGGAGTAGAAAAGGAACACTTTCAATGTGTCCTGAATAATGAGGGATATATAAAAACAGCAGCTGCATACTGTGGGGGGGTGTCAGTGTGTGTGTAAGGGTGGGACCTTTAGATAAAGTCCTAACTTTAGCAGCAATCTCACAACACCTCCGGAGCTCCACAAGAGGCAATTAAGTTACAGAGCCCTTGGGTGATGTTTGAAAATCAAGTACTTATAATTTGACCAAAGAACTGGGGATGAACAGGGTCATGTGACCAACCAAGCTGCTGCTTGTTCCTGACCTTAACTACATCTGACATTTCTTTGTCATATGTCCTTGATGCTATACTCTATATTTGATCGCTGACAAAGTGAGGAGAGGGAATGCAAAAAGGCAAGCTTTGGAGGAGTGATGAGGGGGACCACGTCACAAGTCGGATCCACACAGGAATATGGTGTTGACATTGACGGTCCAAAGCAAAGGGCAGAGTGACGTGACAGGCATCTGAGCAGGGGGAAGAAGACAGACAGACGGACAGCAGAGGCGCGGGGACACACACACACAAAGCTTCTGAAAAAATCTCAGCCGAATACATTAGAGATGTTGCAAGGTCTCGCTTTCTGACTCATTTTTAGGTTCTCTCATGAATTAAACATGGCTCCCTGGTGATTTGTGAACTCCAGACCCTGTGTGTATTTCCAGCGAGGGCTGTGATTGTGTTGTCTGTATGCCGCAGCAGACTCAACAAGCCCATATGAGAGGTGTTCGAACATAGATACCAGCTGGGGTGTTTTATCTATCTCGGCGCTTTAAGAGGGTAACAAGCGTTTATCTTGTTAGCAGCAGAGTGACAGGAAGCTTTGGCTGAATTGTATTCATGTCCTGATAACAAGACCACTCATCTGTTGTGCCTAAAGCAAAAAGGGGTACTAGTAAAAGGGGAACTTGCCCTCCTAAGGGATACCTGCAGGACATATATTTCCTTATTTGCTGACATTGCACGTTTGTGAACAATAATGTGCACAGAGCGCAGCAAAATGTGGCCTTTTCCTTTCCAACCTGTGGCAAGCTCTTTAATTCCCCCCCAGGGCCTAGAGTGTACTGAACGGCACTTGCTCCATGATTTAATTTTCTACATTTTTGCAGAACTTCAGAAACTTGCAGTACTTCAAGGTTAAAACTGGCTGACAGCTGAGCCGAGGTTTCTTTTAAATCAATACTAATCACAAGTCCAATAAAGGCCGTTCGACATAGTCCTAATCTAGATTGTTATTCTCACTTGATCAACAAAAACTGTAAACTGTTTCATTATGTAAATGATTTTTTTTATTTTTATTAATTTCCCATTATATGTAGGTAATCAATTCTTTTTTTCCAGTCTGTGGAGCAAAAACTATTTGCATGGATTTGCACAGACGTGCTTGTTTTGCAGATGCTGAGTGTGCTGCCTGCAGCTGTTGGGTACAAGTTTGGTTTAATGATATTTTTCACTTTTTGGGAATAAAATCTAATAAGCAGTTTCATGTATATATTTATAACTTTAACATATTTCAGTAACCCTCCTTTCCTTCTGACCTCACAATACTGCTTATGTTTGCTGAGCACGACAGGGTTACAAATGGCAGCAAGATTTTGTAAACTCAGCAATATTCCTTAGTTTTATAACACAAATCTGACTGTGAGCGGGCGCTCATCCATAGATTTTGAGGTCATAGCTTGCAGTTTTTTTTTGTCAGTTCATCAAATACAGTGCTGACATCAGAAACAAATCGGCAAACATAAAGAAAGGCGAAGAGGAAGAAAAAGAAGAAGCAAAAGAGAGAAAAAAAAAAGGCAAAGGTTGCTGCAGAGATTAGAACATCAGCTGTATCTGTCCAATCAGTGCGTCAGATAAATATCTACTCTGGAGAAGTTGTTTCAGCTTATCGTCCGTCTCTGCTTTGTCGGCTTGTGGAATCTTGAGAACTTTCTCTTCCCCTGATCTCCTGTCCTCCTTCACTCTTCCCCTTGAGTGAGAGCAAAGAGTCATGGTTACCAGGCCTCATGATTATGTCTCAGGCTAAGATTGGCCCATAAAATAACATGGCTTCATCCCTATCTCCGCTCACTTATGACACTTTGAGGTCAGGCAGGTCAAATGACTAAAAACGTCCCTAGCTCATTTGGCTCCAGGCCCAGCAAACACACAAATACACACGCACACACAGACACACACAGACACACTTCATACCATCCCTCCCTCCCTTATACCCATCATGCCGATAGTGAGCTGAGTGTATCCAGTTGTGTCCTTCTCATGGATGACCTTCTCTGGAGTGACACTGCTGCACAGAGACGTTCGACTCACTCTGGAGAAACAATTTCCTTAATGATATGTCCCCCTGCCCCCCCCCCGTCCCCCCGTCCCCGCCCCCGCCCACACACACACACACACACGTTTTTCACCAATTCTTAGGAAAAATAGTACAGTTTTTCACATCAAGAACAGCTATTGCAGCTAGTAAAAAAATATGTTTCTTCTTTCAGATGTGCTCTACTCATCCACTAAGATGAGTACTTCCAAAAAAAATATTGTAAAAGCAAAAAATGTCACAGTTCTGCTAAGTGGAACCTAGATTGGATTAGAGCCACAACACCCGATGTAGCCAAACAGCACCCTCTTCAACCACTGTCCTTGCATGGAAGATGTGACACAAATACAGTGTGTGAGTGTCAAAGCATGCCCGCGACACCCCGTCTCTTTTTGTTACAAGGCATTTCTGTCAGGCCTGCTCTTTGATATGGGGCTTAAAAATCAAAGAATCTTTTTTTTTTTTCCATTTGCTGTCTCAGAAGGCAAGGATTGCTAAGCAAAAAGATTGAATTGGAACGAGAGGGCGTATTGTGATGGTGGAGTATAGTGATATATGTTCAGGATTATAGACACTATTGTTCCACAGTAATTAGAAAATGAACAAAGTATGTAAATCAGATCAATTTGTCTAAATCCTCTTCATCAAACTTCACTGCCTGTGGTTCATTAATCCTCTGCTTCACCTCGCTGTAGAGGACAGACGAGCACGGGAGGATTGGACGGGGGGGGTGGGGAGTGGGAGGCCGTGAGCAGGGTGGGGCGGGGCTGCAGAGCCGGGCAGCGCATGGTGAATGTTGGAGGAGCCAAAGGTCAAATCGTCTTGATTGGAATTCCTGACATGCTTCAGTGTGTCCCCGTGCTTGTCCCTTCGAGGAGCCTCCTTCTCGATAGTCATCACATGCCAAATCAGGACAAAATGAGATTACAGCCCTACAGTTGCATATTAAAAAAATCCTCAGAGCAGCTTGTTTGGCAAAAGCAGCTGAGTAATGCACCCTTTGCTCAGTGCTCTGTCTGACAAGGTGTCCTTTCTCGATGAGCTTAAACTTCTGTTGCTGACAGATGCCACTTGACTGATTGAGTCTCAGCGGTGTAAGATGTGAGGCATGGTGATGTCCAAAATTGCTCAGCAAATAATTTATATGAAAGAATAACAATATAAAAGAGGAGACATGTTGAATTTAAAAATCAGCACTGTCATTCTACATGCCTACTCAAACAGGATTTCTCATTTTTACTTGTGTCAGTGAGCTGCAAATTCATGAGAATGTGCTCCTCATGGGTAATGAATTTTTGCTTTTTTAAAATGCTTCTTTAAAAAACAGTTTAAAAAAATCCCCCCAGGTTTAGTTTGTTACCTGAAAGTGTTTCCAACATCGTAATTTTACTCCAGTTATAAGGAACATCTCTGAATTTAACGGATTGGAAGTCTTCTATTTGCAGAACATGTGAAGCTAGATTGTTTTTCCATCTGATTAATCAGAGTACAAGGTGAATATCAGTGAGCTGCAGTTTGCAAGCAAATGAATGTTCATGGGCAGAATCAGCCAATCAAAATGGCAGCGTCTACAGATGTTTCTTTTTAAATGAGAAACTAAACCTATATCAAATTCACCTTCCACATGTGAGGTGGGATATTTACAAGTACATGCAAATGAATGCATGTAGAAATCCTGCAGCTCTACTGTAAGTTAACATAAACCTTCATGTGATGACGTTAAACTTGCCTGACCTGAAATGTTATCAGCTTGAGATGAGACATCGACACATCTCGGCCATGGTCTGGACAAAGGGGTTCTCATGAATAGTCCAAGGGATCCCCCCTTTGTTAAAATAACTCCAGATAAAGACTGGTTTAGCCCCAGTGGCTAAGCCAGGAGCTAGAAAAACTCTCAAAATCCAGTCCATTCTACATGACCTGCATGCTGCTGACAGATAAGAGCAGGTGCCATCATATTCTTGAATGCAGTTTCCCTGTTAGTAGAAAGCAATCTGTTACAGATTACAAGTTTTTAGATATCTATAGTAACCAGTAACCTTCTTTCATACATTAATTCCAATAACGTGGCAGGTATAAACCATCATTTACAGGCAGCAACAATGAAAAAGTTCATGATCCAGCAGATGTAATTTCTGCCTTTGTGTTCTCTTCATGTCCGAGGATTATGGTGCATGCTATGCAAATTCACTCTCATGTTGATTTATGTAAGTGTGCTAGACAAACAGAGAACAAAGAAATGATCTCAGAACCAGTCATCTCTTTGCCAAACAGAGGGCAAAGGTGTGTTTGTGCTGCATGTAGGCTGAAGCAGCCGCTCCGTGCACTGGATCAACATCATGTGTGACAGGACTGTTGTAAAAAATATATGCATTGTGAAGTCATTTCTGAATCAGTGAGTGGGCCTCACCATAAATCTGATGCACGTAACCGTCTTTGTTGACACTCTAAAGTACAGTACACACATAGGCTTGATTTGCATCGGTTGCAGATTTATAAGGAGCATAAACAGAGTGATTTGCCTTAGGGGGATAATAAGATTGTGGGATATTTTTTTGCTGCTCATGTGTTCCATGCAAATACAAAGAGGCTGAGCTGCATTCATATGTGGCTCACAAAGTGCAAAGCTAATGCATATTAAATCATACACCCAGAAATGTTTTAACGAGAGAAGAGTACAAACTAGAACTGAAGAATATATAAATGGCAATTCATTCCATAATGAGGCATGAATAAGGTATCTTCTATATAGCATTTTTATGTAATGCTTTGACATGCTCACACATTTTCCAGAGCACTAAATACAAAAAAAAAAAGAGCTTCACGCGTGGCTAAGCCCTTGACACAAATGCGTCTCTGCGGTATTAGAGAATTTTGGGTCTGCTTGAAAAACAGAGCCTTCCATACATCCCCCTGGAGACGCACAGGCTTGACTAAATAAACACATTCAATTAATTATTCACAGTGACTTCTCTTTTGAGAGAGTCCCCAAAGATCCTGCTGAGAACAACATCTGCCCTTTGCCCTCCTTTGTCCACTTGTTAGCGAGATCAGGACGGAGATAATACTGGAGCAGGAGGGGAGCGAGGTACGCAGGCGTTGAGTCGCAGCTACAGTGATAGTAGCTGATAATAAGGTCAAAAGGCCATCCATCAAAAAGCATTATATCTAAGCAATTCACACTTCCCCCCCTACGCTCTTCAAATAGCCAATAACAGTTCAACCAGCTGTGAGCAGATTCATAATGGATTATGGAGGAGAAGGTAGCCTCAAGTGGAGCAAATGGGCAGGTTTGACTTTTAAAGCCATTGTTGTCAGAGTTGGCTTTCCTTTTTTTCTTTTTCCTCCAATGAGTTTGTGTTAAGAATGTGCCATATGCAAAAAAAACATGCAAGCTGCTAATGAGAGCAGAGATGGCTCGCACTAATTATTCCTCCAGTGTGCCAGAAAACAGACATTAAAAAATGATGATTGAGTCCACTTGCAGTATACTCTTGACACTGTCTTGACATCCCCCCGATGATAAGATAAAAACCAGGAAGGGGCAGGAGCTTTGGGGGGAATCTCTGCTCGATTAATGTGGCAGCTTAGCCCACTGCTGCATTGTCATCAAAGTTTTACAGCAACAACTCTTTGAGATGCGCGTCCAGCAGTTGTGCACTGAAGTGGAGCTTTACGGAAAACAGCGGTGTTCATCACACATTAAAGCTAGCAGCCCCTAATCCTCCGCTCAGGGCAAAGTGTTTCATGGGATCAATATAAATGATTTCCTCTCATTGCTTCTGGTTGTAGCCTACAATATTCATGAAAAGACTGCATGCAGCTATCACTATACCCCACGTCCTCTGCTTTATCTCCTGCTCTTACTGAACGCATCAAAACACACTGCGCTGTGTGTCGGTGGTACAAGATCCCCCCCCTCCTCCACACACACACATACACCTACACTGAGACGCACATTGACGCCAGTGTTGCTCCTGCTGCACTCGTAAAACTCCTGCATTGAGAACTACACAGCGCAGCAGCACATGAGTCTCGGCAGCAGCAGTGTTGACAGGCTTTCTCTATGCTTGCGTCAGAGATATCAGCTGCGTTTTTTTGTGATTACCCTGCCCCCCCGCCATGAGAAGTGATTAAATACATGGTGATGATCTGTGTTTCTCTTGCGGTGACAGAAGGCGAAAGAAGGCGAGATGTGCTGGTGATAAAAGGCTATAACTGATGGAGGAGGGTAATCCGGCTACTTTTCCCCAACCATCACTTTCCCTTCTGCTGTTTTCTTGCGCTTTGCATTGTCTCACATCTTCTCTTGCTATCTTCCTCGACACCTTGTTTCTGGCTCTCTTACTTAATGCACACTCTTTAGATGGCAAACCCACCCCCCACCCCCCTAGGTGGGTTTTGTGGCTGTGCACTAATGTGGAACAACCTAATGCAATCACAGCATGCGATGCCATCCACAGAAAAATCTAGAGGAGGCAGCTTGTACGATCGAGCCTCAGTCGTACCATGCATCAGTGGCTTTAAAAACCCCTCTTCCTCTTTCTGTCTCCATCTCTGCTTTTTTTCTTTATCCATCAGCAGTGCACAAGGCTTACCTTCAGGTCTCTGCAGGAGTAGCTGGCAGGCTCCCTTCCAGGCATTTCACAGCTGCTCCTCTCCCCAGGACTGCGCACTCCTTTCCTGGCTTTTGTTAAATCAACAACAGCCCTCCTGCCTCTCTCCTGCCGACCAGCTCCTTCTGCTCTTCACCGCTCTCTATCTACTCCTGTGTGAGAGGGGGGTCTGTCTGTACATGTGTGTTTGTATGTGTGTGTGTGAATCTGGAGGAGGAGGAGAGAGAGAGAGAGAGAGAGAGAGAGAGAGCAGCACAATCAGAGTGGGTGCGAGAAGAGATGGAGAGGATGTAAATATGCGTGTGCTCTCTCTCTTGAATGCTCCTCTCATCTCACTTCCACACAGAGATTGGACCTATTGTCTCTCAGGATTTGCCTCTTTTATAGAAGTGTGTGTTTATGCCTATTTGCACAGAGCCTAACATCCTTGTATGTGTGTTTGTGTGTGTGTGTGTGTGTGTGTGTGTGTGTGTGTGTGTGTGTGTGTGTGTGTGTGTGTGTGTGTGTGTGTGTGTGTATGTATGTGTGTATGTGTGTATACATCCACCACATGGCTCCCTTCTGGGTGCTGCAAAAGGCAAGGAGAAATATGTATAGAAAAGTCAAGAGCAGTGGGAGAGCTGAGTTCTGTGCAAGCATGTTGGGGGGAGAGAGAGTGATGGTGAAGAGGAGTGTGGGACAATCAATTGCTAAAACTGCAGTTGATAAAAAAAAAAGCCCTGAGGATTTGAGAGAGAGAGAGAAAGATATAAAGTGAAAGTAGAGAAAATAATCTTGGTGAAAAACACACAAGAGTAAGACAAAAGAGAGCAGGATATGAAGAAAATTGGAAAAAAAAGGAATAAAGAGGATTTATTTTCAGAGGTAGACTGGTGTTACTTTTGGTGAATCCATCCCCACATATTTCAACGGTAAAGTGATAAAATAAAACTGAAGTGAAAGAGAATTGACCTCAGCTAGGCCACATTAGCATCAAGCTTTTAAGCACTGGTTCAAAATGTAAAAATACATTCACAGCTCAGCAGCAGAAAGGAGTGCCCAGGCTCATTTTATTCCTAATACTTAAAATCTTTTATCAGTATCTGTTTTCAGTATTTGGAGAGAAAAAAGGTTGCCCAATGACTGGACATACAGTCTAGACTGACAGACGGATACTTGACATTGAGATGTAGTTATGCATGGAGAAAATTGAATGTAGTCTTGACATAACAGAGGAGGAGTAATGAGACTGGGAGCAGCGAGGGAAAGCGATATGGAGATGATGATAAGTGGGGGAGGAGCGACAGAGGCAGCTATCACCACAAAGCCTCTTCATGTACTTCCTGCATTGAGTTTGGGAGATTTATGACTCTGCAGCCCCGCTTTGTTCCCGCATGAGCCCCCCCCTCACCACCCCTCCCCACTTCTCCCTGCTAAGTCGCAGGGGCACAGCAAGATGGCTACGAGATACTTCTTTCCCCAGTCTCGGCCGGTTGGGGAGCCAATGACAGCGGATTATGGAACATCAAGGAGTGAGGCTGCAATAATGAGAAGCTTGGGATTCAGCTGAGGGATAGGACTTGTGGGTTTCCACTCACACTCCCTGGCCTAGCAGTGATAATCTCAGCAGTGATCATGAAGTGTTGGGGTTCCTAATTGTGAAAAATTCAGGTCCTTTGGCAACAGAGCCACATGGATCCTGCGTGTGGATCGAGCCCTTGGTGGATCCCACTTGCTCAGATCCAGGGCATGTGTAATTATTTCCCCTCCTGAGGTTACACCGTTATTGATCAAAAGCTGAGCCCCTTCCACCTTATTGCCTCCACCGTTCATCCTGTGGAGAGAGCCATTTTGTTAACTGTACCACCTCCCATTAATCACCCATCACACATTAATAAAGCTCCTTGGCACTTTCATTATTACAAGTGCTCGGGTGAAACTTGTGTATACAGTGGACTCATCAGCATAATGCTAAGGGATGTGGGTAACACAATATAATAGGCTCTTCATTTGTCCTTTAAAAGATGATCCATTATAATTACCAGGCTGTGGATAATCCAGCTGAGGTGAGCTGCAGTATAAAGCTGCCCTAATAAGAGAATGTACTGTCTGATGACATATTCATCAATGCAAAGATTTTCATATGAAATAAACATAGCTCTTTCTCCCATGTTCATCGTGAGTACAAGCTATTCTTAGTATGCATCCTGCAGTCATAAAAAGAAATATGCATGACATGTATTTTGATTTACATCGTGTATTATTTAAATCACTTCACATAGTAGGAGGGAGAAAGTGAAGAGGGGGTGTGTATGTATTGAATGTATGACCATTATTCAACATACATGATTAAAAAAAAAAAGAAATCTTTTGGCACAGTCTGCTGCAACAGTTCAGACAAGATAGCAGTGACAGGACTCAGTGGTGCTTTTTACACAGAGATCCTGCAACAATTACGACGCCAAACTTATGTCAATACTGTCCATTTACAACTCTGTTTTTGCACATTTACATTTAATCTTTCATATTTAATTTACAACCATTTATGACTCTGTTTTTGCACATTTACATTCAATCTTCCATATTTAATCTTCCTATTTAAGACTAGTAATGCTTAGTTAAATCCTGGTTGTATATATTCACATTCTTAGTTTTGATATTTTTAGTGCTTATTTACTTTGTATTTGATATTATAGTATGTTTACATTTGCTAACATTGTGTTTTTTACTCATATTGTGTGTTGGATAACCTGCTGCTGTAACGCCACAATTTCCCTGTTTGGGATCAATAAAGTAATTCTATTCTATTCTATAAACCGTGCTGACATTCTGCTTTCCCAAGGTGTGATTGTACTCAGTGTGGCAAGACATAAGCAGCGTACCTCTAGTGTTGTTCTGTCCTGAAGGCTTCACCATTTAAACAGATGCCGTTTAGCCTCTGTTACACCTTTTGTTTCTGTAGCTGCTGCAGGTGGAACAACTTCAACCCACCATGTTTTGCCTCCATATACCTTCTACACAGACAGTGAGGTGTAATCCAGCAGTCCAGTATTGAAGGCATTGTGTAAAAGGGGCAAAAGTAAAAGGCCATAGTTCACATCTGCGACCTCCTGCCACTGCAGCCCACAGCAGATTATGTGTGTTAGGCCGGTGCCATCAGGGAAAGGAAAGACCATGTCAGAGGTGGTAACTGAGCAGAGATGAATGAGTTCTGTCTTGCATGGAGTGAAGAGGTGAGGAGGAAGTGTCATTTTTCTCTGCTCCCTTGGCTCCAGTCACCCCCCCCCCACCCCCACACACACATACACACACACATCCACATCCAAACTCTTCCATACACCCGCCCTTTGGATCCATCCCTCTTCACTTTCTCTCACCTCCTCCTAGGCTTCATTAGGTCTGATTGATCTTCTTGTCAGAGCTTATGGCACAGCAATGAACTGCATTGTTACTAGCAGCATATAACAAAGAGGAGTGGGAATAGAAAAATCAGAGGACGACCACAGGAAACATTTCACCACAAGGTTATAATGGAGCAAGTTTGTTGTGTGAAAATATGTGTGCTGCGAGAGTTTCCTCTTTAAAAGAAAACATTTAAAGCCTCACACTGTTATCAAAAGTAGTTTAGCAGGGATGCTTATGATGTCATGCTGTATGATTTTATCTAAAATATTTAACTGTTCAAACATGTGCTTGTTGTGAATTAGTACAACACAAAGAGCGGAGCAGCAGGCCAGCATTTAATAGCAAAGAGAACTGGTGAATGCATGAAGAGGCAAGGTATGTTTGCCATGGAAAACGTGTAAATTATTAAAGGATCTATCCGACCAAGCTGCCACAGCTTTATTCTAAACAAATTTGTCAGTGTCTATCGGCTTAACATATCATTATAAAGAAAATAAATGAGGTTTAGGAGCATTGCAGCAATTATTGCGTTTTTTTCCCTCTAATAATGAGTGGGGTATTGTTTAAAGAGGAAACTGAATTTAAAAAAAATGAGTACATCTATTAACGTTTAAATTATAAATCATGTGAGTGTGAAGACCTACACAGCAGCCCTGGCCTTGTTATATGTGAATACATTATTTAGAAATGCTGAAGCATGCTTTTTTTTCTTCTTGTGTTCAGAACATTGAAGTATCCACAGTCCATAAACAAGTTACATACATTGCAGGAATTGTATAAGAACATTTCCAATGGCTACCCAACAATCAAATCCAAATTGCTGCACTTAATTATGTATAAGTGAAATCTTACAAGAATCAACGAGACAAACAGGCTCATTGAAAATTACTTTTCAATTAACAAACTCATAATCAAGGAGCTACCAGATGTAAAGTCAAGATATTTTATTTTATTTGAGTTTCCATACAGGAACAGACATCTCAACATTCATATTCGACTACATTTAAATGCAAGTATTTGAGAGATTGTGCCTCCATTTTTTTTCATCTTAAAATATGAATGTTGTAACATAAAATTATGTCATACATGTTCCACTGTCTGTTTTTCATGCTAAAATAATCAATCTTTTTTTTCAATTGTGTGAACTGCTCCTTTGCTTGAACACCATCACACAGTCCAGACACAGTGACACTATGTGGAGGAAATAAGTATAGCAGTAACAGATAAAACACAACCACTATCTACTGCTGTGTGTTTGAATGAAGTAACACATGCTAGATTAAACATACTTGGAGTTTCTTTGCAATAAATTCCAAGAAATATAACAGGATACCTGCTTTTCATTGGCAAAAATCCTCAGTTATTGAAATTCTCCAATGAAAGCATAATTTGTTAACGGCCAATAAAAGCAGTGACCAGTGCTAAAACTTGTTGATTTTTCAGTTTCAATGAGAAATTACACTGTTCTCACATTCTGCCTTTCTCAGTGGTCACTTGAGAAGTGATGAAAATATTGTGCATCCCAGTGGGTTGAGTGGGCTTCTCAGTAACGAACAGCATAACCTAAATGATAATACTTTGATTGAGCACAAAAGAGAATACAATACATGTCTATTTCCTTTAGGGGTGTTTATGGCGGGCAAAATGTTTATGCCGGGCAAATGCAGAGCCAATTACCAGTTGACTGACTCTCCAAATATAGCTCCTGGGAGACAAGCATATTCTTTATTCTTCTAATTAACTTCCTTTTAAGAAATGACATGGGGAAACATTCCAAAAACACAAAGAAATTAAGCTTTTGAAGAGGATGCCCATTTTAAAAAAAAAGAAAGCAAATGTCCACTTCAGTACTTTATTTTATGGCCCCAAGGCCCATCTCTTACTATGGTCAATGCTTCAGTCCAAGACCATCAATGTCTGAAAGCTTTGGCTTCCTTTTATCCGGAGCAACCTCTTCATTTAAAGGCTGTGTGTTAAGAGGTAAAGTCTGCAGGGAAGGGCTGCCAGGTGGAGTTTTTACTGAGAGACAGAATATATGCCTTCTGAGGATATCACTGAAACATTTTTGTACATTTCATCTCTAAAACATGTTAAGTGTTTAGTATGCAAGCACAGAGTCACATACCAATACTGCATTTCAGTGCAGTGAAGAACGAGTATGCCATCATTGTCACCAGTGCAAAGCGCGAATGAGTCTTTGTAACATAATATCCTTTTTCATAAGAATGAAAGGATAGAATGTGGAGAACATTCTTGTTATACATACACAAATGACAAATGTGAAAGGAGACATGACAAAAGGATGAAGAACTGTGAAAAGACATGAAATGTGATATCCTAGCTGAATCCGCAGGACAATGTAATCCCTTAAGTGGAACAAATGTTCAGTGTTCGCTTGTGGATTTGGTGACCAGGTGTCACTTTTCCTTTGTACAAAAATGAATTTGCACTCATTCCAAACATGCCACTGACTGTGCAGAGCAACTTCTTCAGATTAAACGGGCACACAAGAGGAGGGAAAGAGTGGTTGTGTATTTTCTTCCCTTTCAATTGGTTACGTTTACAAGCTATGTGGCTGCTTAATCAGGCTGAAGTCCTTCAAGTGGGGGGATGTGTTACTGGGAGAGCAGATCATAATCTGATCTAGACTATAGTAGAGGGAAGGAAAAACAAAACATTTACAGTGAATCATTATTATGTGTTGTCAGTGCATGGATTAATATAGAATTTAATCAACAGAATATACATTAAAAGATCAATTTAATAATATTTTTTTTGGGATATCTCTTCAAAATATATGCTTTTTGCCTGTCACTTTTATTTCTACACATTCCCGCAGGGCAAACAGGATCACATTCCAAGGTTCCCAATACTGACAAACAACTCAAATGCATTACCCTACAGCCCTGCACAACACATGTAACCAGGCTGTGTACTTCAAATGTGTACAACATGCTTCTCATCTCACACTTCGTTGCCTTCTGTACTGCACATGCTGCAGTCACATCCTGACCATCTGCTTATGAAACTGAAAATAGGCTAGAGCAGTGAAAGGGATGAAGTTTTGCATACTAAAAGCATGCATTATTCCATTTGTTTTGATAAAGGCCAATAGCTAGTGGGCATGCGATCAAAGAGTAATTCCTGTGGTGGAAACCACACAAAACTTTGTTGGCCAGACCTCATGCTCGACAGCTGAAGTCCTGGTCTATGGTCTATCTCTTGAAATGCACATTGTACCACAAGGCATCAAAACTATATTTACATTCCTAATAGCAATGTCATAAAAATAACTTTGTTTCTGAACGCATCTACCTCAGAATGGTTGGTTTCGCACAAATGCATGCTGATAATGAGCGTGCAATGTGCAGAAACAATTTTCCAAAACTGGTTTGCATCCTTTGTTATTGTTGTAATAAATGACAAATGCTTTACAAGCAAATTACACAGTTCAGGATTGCAATGCTTGGCCTTTAGCACTTTGCCATTTTTACTCTGTGATGATTGATATGGAATATGAATGCTCAGTGACATGATGACCCAGCAAAATGGCTTCACCAGTCTATGACCCACCCACACCCCTTTGTGCTCTCTCTCTCTCTCTCTCTCTCTCTCTCTCTCTCTCTCTCTCTCTCTCTCTCTCTCTCTCTCTCTTTTGCTCTTTCTCTCTTTCAGACACACACAAACACACGCAACCATCATCCCCAAAGTATCGACCTATTCAGTTCAAACCGAACAGATCATAGCTATATGAAGCCAAAGGGTGACAACAAAACTATGCGTTTCAACACACATTCAAATCACAAATCCAAAAGGAAAGAAAGGCTTCCTTTCCACTTTCACCAACATTATCTAACAATTTAAATCAAAAGTTCAAGTATAAACTCTGCCTATGAGGTCATTTTTATGATGACGTCTTCTGCAAATTCTAGAAAGAAAAAAAAAAAGGTGAATAAATCTACTTGTGCAAGTGATTAAATAAAAGGCCCATAGTTAGGCAGAATATCTACTTTAGAGGAAGAATGTGCAACTTTTTGATCCAGTAGATGTCGCCCTCGAGCACCAGCATTAAACCAAAACAAACCGCTGTTTGGCAACACGTCCGCTATTTCTGAAGCCCTCGCTCTCCTCCAGCGGCACATCTCCAACCCCTCTCCACTCACAAAGAAGCTGGAATAGCCAACTGACTTGAAACAGCTGAAACAACGTACATTAGGAAAAAACATGTTAATTCAAAAGCAGATGAAAGGGTCCAAATCCAAAGCAACAACCAGGATGACAGTATTTTTAACTGTGCAGCTGTTTTTTGCTTTTTTCAAAACCCTGCTCTGGTTGAATATCAAAACTGACTCACTCTACACTAAACATTAAATGTCCATGTAGAACAGCCTTAATCTTCAGAAACTATAGATGCTGGTCCTGCTGTTCATGAATGTATTTTTGTCATTCCTCCCTCAAAATTTCAAGAATCTCAAATATTGTATTCTACTTCAAGAACAAACGAGGCAAACGAACAAGACTCTGTTCAGCATTTATTCATCACAAACTGCTGAGGCCAATGTGAAAAATATAGACTTTCAGACTTTTTAAAAAAGAAGTCTGTCTTTCAAGTGTTCCCTTTTTTGATGTTGCCTTTGATAGAGAAAAACAAATGAAGGAGAAAGGTACTCAAACAAAAGAAGTTGTTGATTCTCTTTCCAATCTTTTCCCAGAACTTAACCGTGATCAATACCATCAATACATTAATAAAATAAAGAAAACCTGCGACTACTGTCTGTTTAATAGTTCTGTCCTATGTAAAAGTAATTTGACCAAGAAAAGATACATAAAAGTTTTTTACGGTAATTTGCATTTGAATGCCTGGTTCAGTATAATAATGGCTGTCTTTAGGTCTTTCAAAATACTTTCCAATGAGGGACACTGCCTTGTCAGTTCCATGTAGAGTTCAACTGCAAAGATTCTCTGGAAATATTTCCATATCAAGTCTTTGTAAAAAATATTTATCTTTGCGATTCCTTAATTAATTCAGTTCTTGATTGAACTGCTTGTCATCCATTAGTTAATGAGTGACCCTACATCGAATGTTCTGTCCACTAATGGTGATGGTAAGCATAATAGGAACAAAAGGAGGAGTGAATCAGGAACGACTTGAATTAGGATGAATCATTCATAAGTTCCTCCCCTTTAATACTCGTAATGGAGGACTATAAAGTAGATAATGATTTGATTCTAAAGAACAAACTGTGAGATCATATATGAATTATTTATTACTTAATGATGTGTTCGTGTACCTGTGAATCATATGCTAACCACTTTCTTGAGTAGATTAGCTCTGAATCAACTTAGTAACAGCACAACATTGTGACAACGTATTCATTACCAGTTAATACTGATATAATGAAGGAAAATAAAATGGACAATGGTTTCAGTAAATTCCTGTAGCTGGCTACTGAATAGTCTTAAAAACACCTGATTAAAATACATATGCATTAATGGTTGTTCTTGCCACTAGCAGCCTATAACTACTAATAAAAATCAATAAAATAACAAACCTTTATTTTCAGTGGTAATGACTGTTAAGTTAAAATGATATATTTACATTTATCAGAAACATGAGTTACATCAAACACAGCACCTCGCAGAACAAGGCTGCTATGACTGGTGCTTTGTGCTGTTTTGGATCTGAGCTAACCGTTTGAAATCCCAAGGTGAGATGACAATTCAAAGGAACTGGGGAACTTCATATAAAAGGTTCTTTGTTCTCTAAATTGTTGAAATTCTTCACTTGTGTCCTAATTAACTTATCGTTAATGAAACATTACCTGCTTTATGATGATAATGATTTGTTTGGATTTTTTCATTTAAAATGGCTTGAATTTTATTTTCCTGCTAAGTTTTACTAATGTTTTATAAGAAGTAAAATTATAAGGCAGAATAAGTGTTAACGTTTGTATCCCTTGAATGGCTCACAACCAAAGAACCAACCAACAGGTGCAATCGCCATGCACGAGGAAATAGCTTCATTGTGTTTTCGTTTTAACAGTATGTTCTTAATACACTCTTAGGGTGGCTGTGGCTCAGTTAGTAGAGTTTGTCATCTCTTAACCAGAAGGGCAGGGGTTCAATCCCCAGCTCCTGCAACCACATGTCTGATGTGTCCTTGGGCAAGACACTTAACCCCAAGTTGCTCCCCCTGCTTCGTTGGTGGGTTATGAATTTGTATGAAAGGGATTATTTAATACTGATGGACTGTATGTAGCAGCCTCTACCATCAGGGTGTGAATTGGTTTGACATGCGGTATGAAATCACTTTGAGTAGTCAGAAGACTAGAAAAGTGCTAAATAAGCTCAAATCCATTTATCAATCTTTCATTGATATTGCATGTTGATCAACACATATATATTTGCAAAAAAATATATTATAGAGTTCTGACTCTGTTGCTTTGGCCACCACTTCTGCATCCTTCTTTTTACTCCATGTCTAGCCTCTGGAGACCGAATGGGGGGGCCTCCTGTCTGATAGGGATAGTCTCTTGCGGTGATTTGCATGTTTGAACAAGCAATCGTTTGCCTGAAATTGTATAGTCACCAGCTGTATGTATGAATGCATTAAATTATGAACCTGAAGCCATGGTGGAAACAGCTTTTTAAAATGTGGATTATGGACGAAAAACTTGACTTCCTTCTTCCCTAAAACCCTCGACTTGCAGCATTTTATTTGCTTATCATTCACCTGAGCTTACCTCTCCTGACAGATCCATCATAAGTGGCAAATATGCTAACATAGTGACTGAAACAAACCACCACGTCAAACCACTCACCAGCTAGCTCTAAAGAAGCATATCTTGAAGACGCTGCAGAAGTTTTAGGAGATACAATATCTGGGTCACCTGTAGAAAAATAGATTTTCTCCAAAGGGCTATCCATGTCAATTTGGCCCAAATTTCTGTCAATAATCAATGTACACATCTCTTAGGTTCAGTGGCATCTCAAATTTAACTACTCAGCACAAGTGCCTTTATGACATTTGTAACTTGTTGTCTCAAATATCAATTAATTTAATTTATCTTTGGTTTTGGTATCAGGTCTAATGAATGTATCTGATGAACTACTTATGCATTACACCTCGGTTCACTACCTCGGGTCCCTGGAAGAGGCCTGCTAGCAGCCTACTTAGTACTTTGTTAAAGACTGACAACACATGGGGACTGTGTGTGCGTGGGTTCCAAGACGTGGAAGAGGCTCCCCTGCCTGAGGGAGTTTAGGGACTCTCTTGGGCTTTGTGGTTCACAACACAATTGTGTACACCCTTGTCATTGTGATGCCATTGTGTTTGTATTTGCTGTTCCTTGAACCATGTTGAAAAGTGCTTTTGTCACACAAAGTGTGTGGTTTGCACCGTATTTCCACTGTAAAATAACAACTAGGCTACAAGGTTCTTGATTCGGTTTGGTTTTATTGTTAAACCATTAGAATTAAGATAAACACTCTGAAATGCCCCTTAGTGAAAAGAAAAAAGACGTCCGATAAAAAATGGTAGACAATATGAATTCAAACGACTATCTGTTCAGACACACCAAGCAGACGGCAAAGAACTAGTGGCGTCGGCGGCCCTGACACACAAAGGAGACTGTTGCCTGTCGGTCCATCGGTGAGCGGTCGTCGCCCTAGTTTTTGCGGTGTGTCCAGCTCCGTCGCTACCCTTTGGCTCCAGTTGGCCTCTTTTTGGCCAGTTCCACATCTGATTGGCTGCGTTCAGCTAAACATTACAGAATACAGACTGTTGAAAACACTTAGCAATCTAGCAATCAATGCACCTGTGCACCTTAACAAGCTATGCTACTGTAATCAATTAGTTAGCAATTAGCATGTATTTAAAGTGGAAAAACAACATTAGCACTTAGAAATTGAACAGGCCTTTTTTACAAGTATAGTCTGGTGCTGCTCTGTAGGTTTGGTGGAATGTGATACATTTCTTTTTGTAATTTTGGCACCATGTAAAAAAATATATATATTAATTTACTGATTGGTTAAATAAACAGTAGAACAGAAAACCATCCATGTAACAATACTGTCTTTAAATGAAGGTGCACAAGCAGGATATCTAATCTTACAAAAAAAGGCACATCTCTGCCCTTGTGTTGCTACCCTCATGTATGACGGAGGATTAGGGCCACGTTAAAAAACTTTTTTTTTTAACTTCAAGATTAAAGTCGTAAATTTACGAGATTAAAGTCGTAAATTCACGGGAATAAAGTCGTTAAGCAGGGTCCAAGCAGGGTAAAGTGGAGTCGTTAAATTTACGAGTTTGAGACCAGCCTGCGCGAAAATGATGAAAGTAGAACTCTTAAAGTCTTTAAAGAATAAAAGAATAAAGTGGTTATTTCAGTCTATATGAGAAGAGCAGCAGCATCCTGTTCTCAAATGACAAACATGGAGCATCTTGTCCTAAAGGTTTCACTAATAAGGAAATAGGATACTTCCTTGTGTAGTCGGTAAAAACAGTTGAAGAGAAGTTTTCACTTCAACTTGAAAGACTTTGTTTATCTGTAAAATGATAAACAAGACACAAACTGTCTCTGCACATGAGACACTTTAACAAGGCAGACAGATAACAGACACAAATAGTTGTGTTGTTTACTTGTGCAGATATGAAACTACACATGCTTTTGACACATCATCATCTTCACATTGTCATAAAATATCAGCACCCTGAAAAGATTCTGCAAGAAACTGAAGAAAGAACCACACTGACTGGGAGGAAGTTGTGTCTGAAGATAAATAAATACTTTAAGAGTTCTACTTTCATTATGTGCGCAGGCTGGTCTCGAACTCGTTAATTTATGAGATTATTCTTGTTAATTTACGAGATTATTCTCGTTAATTTACGACTTTGATCTCAAAATTTAAATAAAATAAAATTAACGTGGCCCTTATCCTCCGTCGTACTCATATGCTAGTTAGGGTCAGTAGGTAAACTGACCGACCACTGGTAGCCTAAATGTCCGCAAGCTGAGTGACAGAAACTGATCCAGAAACCACACTATGCATTTGAGTGCTTGAATTAATGTGGGAGGAGAATTCCTTTTGTTTACTATCCCTGTTAGACATCTCATTATCAATGGCACAATAGTGTAGTTCTTATCAGTAAGGGCCTGCAGTGACAGTGTTGCATTTGTTCTAATCAGCATAGAGTAAGTGCAAAGGTAAACATCTGATAACATCAGAAGTGGAAAGTAACTGAGTACATTTTCTCAATACTTGAATACAAATGTGAGGTACCTACGTTGTTCTACTTTTTACTCTGCTATATATTTTTTCCTTACCTTGCAGATCAACATTTTACATACACATTGTAAGATTCATTTAAGACAATATGAAAGTGTACCGTGGATTGAACTATCAAACATAAATATTAGTCAAAATGTGTCCTGTTAGAAATATTCACAAGATATGGAAGATTTATGTATGATTTGTGCTGCTACTTTAACTTCAATAAAATACCTGAGAAATTGATTATATGAATTACTAACGCTAAAACTGCACTTTGCCTTTGTTTTACTGCTGAATAATTATATGGCCAAACACTGATGGACTGCAGTAACTAACAATTGTTCATGGGTTTTAATATAATTGAGTTGACAAACAAGATGTATATTCTTTTCCACTCATTTGTTTTGTTTCCCATTTTGTTTTATTATTTTATAGATCAGATTAAAATATATTTATGTTATAAACACAAGGTTACAGTTACAGGGCTGTATGTTTGGATATGTGAGCAACAATTCATATGAACTGAACAATTGATTAAAATCAATTAATTAATTAATTAACACTGAATGCAACACATGAATGCGTTCTATGAGACACATGTGACACACATGTAATTATAACAGTTTTATCAGCCTGAGCATCAATTACATGGCTGTGAGAGACATAAACATAACTTTTGTACCTTTTTGAGACTTCAAAAGTACTCAGTAAACGGAAACCACCACTGTTCTCTTTTTTTCACTTGCAGCAGTCGTTGGATACAAATATTACTCTAAGATCTGTAGATTTATTTTTAGTTCAGGTAGGCTACTTTTGGCTAGTATCATAAGAGTGATTGAATCATTTTAAACATGTAGTATCAAAAATAATTGAAACATTTTCACATCTTTGCTTTACAATCTCCCTTTTCTGCATATTTTTACCCATTACATGAGTGCTGTAAATAACCTCCCCAGTTCCGATAAAAAATTGAGTGCGTTTACATTGAGTGCCCTGGTTATGAGCCTTATCTTGGTTGGTCCTAAAACAAAGGCAAACTGCAGTATCTGACACCTTCTTCATGGTGAAACCAAGGCAAGCTGCAGTAAGTGTCACTTCCTGCAGTTTGCTTTGGTTTCTCAGTGTATTTTACAGATACTGCATAACAAAAAAATATATATATATATCTGGGAAATAAAGCAGTAGAACTACGAAACTCTCACAGATTGAGGAGCAGATACTGCACTTACAATTTGTGCCAAAAAGTGAAATTCACAAAAAGTGCAGATACTGCACTTTGGCTTTGTGTTCTTGAGAGATCTAATCAGTATAGAGACCATCTTAAAAGTCGTCATTATCAAACAAAAACCATCGTCATCAATAATATTGAGACCATCATCATCGTTATTAAGGTCGTAGGTATTCATGAGAGCTGGGTCTTTAGCTTTTTCTTAAAGGTTCAAAGGGACTCTGCAGATTGAATGGAGTTTGGTGCTATCCACCACCGGGGGGCAATAAAATAAAACAAATACAAATAATAAAAATCAAATTGAGGGTTTAACTCATTAAATGTTCTTTCCAATCCTAGGTTTTTTCAATTTTTTTGTTTCTCATTTAGTGTCAACATAACCTTTTGTGTTATTTGTTTTTTTCTTTCTACTGTTTATAGGCCTGTTGATCTCACAGTGACATCAATAGCCAGCAAGATCACTATATTTCAGAATATGAGTTTGATAAAATCACACACGCACACACACTTCATGAGTCCTGAGAGTAGGTTGTGTTAATAATTCTAATATGGCAACAGCATCTCCATATCAAGGGGGCCAACCTGTGATTGATGTGCCATTTATTCTTTGGCATGAATTGTCCCGGATAGCATTGTTATCAATCAAATGTAGCCTCCACAGTTCTTAAGTTGCTAAACCAGCCCAACAATCAGTGCAGCCATGTGGTCTGGTCGCTATACTCTGGCCCTTTGTCAGAAATAAAAGGGATTAGCAACCAGGGAATTGATTTAACAAACAGGCAAATCACTTGTTGAATAAAAAAGGCTTATACAGAAAATGCTTGTCATCATATAACAATAGCATGGATTTAAAAGAATACAGGCAAGGTTAATCCTGTTGTGTATCAACAGCAATGTATTGTGGTCATCAATAGAATACACACTCTGCGGCATGTAAGGTAATACAGCGGCTTTTTCCGTCACTTTACTCGCAACAATAGAGTTGAAAAACTACTCCCTTTGAGATTCGCAACCCGTCTCCCCTGAGCATTAAAAACACCTCCAGCTCCTGAACTCATTTGGTTCCTGGCTGACCCCCAGAGAGCTATGTATCTGGAGCATCTTCTTTTTCATCTATGCAGCTTCTCAACTCACTCCATCACCCTTTCATGCTCTATGGCCTCCATATTTATTCATATATCATCCTGTGTAGTTGTTTATTGGAGGAAGAGAGCCGTGAAGCTCTGATGCTGGGTTCAATGTGACGCCATTGTGCAAATACCAGATGTGTTAAATTATTATACATAGCACAAAAAAAGGAATATCCCACAGTCATTAAAACATAAAGTAGGCCTATATCAGGGATCACATGATAATCTAAACATTTCACATCAGGTGAGGAATAGCTGTGGAAGTGTTGTCCCTTTTCCAGATGTTTTCTAATATTTCTTTTGGATATTTTATGGCATCTAATTGTGCCTAAAAGTGCAAACAAATAGTAATTCCTCAGAGTTTTCATCGTGATAATGAAATGGTTTGCGTGTGTCTATCGTAAATAATGCCAACAGAGTCTGTTTGTCATTGAGACACAGAGAACCAGAACCACACACAGAAACAGCACATACAGGTTTTTTGCTTTTTTACATTGTAAACAGTCAGTGGCATTTTTTTTTCTTGAGGGTCCAAATCAAGTATGACTAACCTTTGATCCATAAATCACAAACTAAGAGAAAGAACTACTAGTTCATAAGGAGCTTTCATAGACTGCAGTAGACTGGGAATGTGGTGGATAGAGGTCAGCTTGGCCCTTGGTGCCAGGCATCTGTGGGCTAAACAACTTATTAGAGCCGGGGGGGGGGGGGGGGGGGGGGTGTGTGTGCGCTTATGTATGTGTGTTTGTGTGTGTGTGTGAGTTTGTTTGGGGGCGGAGGGGTACTTGATGTGTCTGTGGGCGTAAACATCACCTGGCTGATTCCAGCACACTCAAACAGGTCTATATAAATGCACACAGGTGTTGGTAAGCAGACACATAGGAGGACTCACCTACGCTCTCATTGAACAAGTAGGATACAGACGGGCCAAGCTGGAATTTGTCATTCATTTACCTCTGGAGGAACACACCACTTTAACTTCCAATATCAGAGGTGAGTTTGGACAAAGGAAAGTTTACTTTGATGTTAACAAATTTTCATTTTAAGCTCTGGCACATTGACATCAGGATGGGCATATTTAGTAACAATTTGGTGTGAATGGCTCAGATACAGATACAAAAAAGAAATCAGAATTTTCAGAGACTAATATACAAATGTAAAAAAAAAATAAAGGAGCTGGAAAAGAAATTGGTTTCAAAACATTTCTTCTTAATCTCTGAAAAACTCCATGTATCTTTTTTTTTTTACATCTCGACATAAACAAACCTTTACTAAAAGTCTATATAATATAATTGAATTATTTCTTTATTATTGCCATTCAGAGTGACACTAAATCCTGCTGTAGCTAACATAATGTAACATTCACAAGCAACTTAATGATGCAAGTTGTGATGGGAGATATCCATTTACCAATACTAGAATGACAGAAATAGTTGCAAATGTAAAGGAAGAAAGATGCAATGATAATGTTAATGCAATCAATTGTTGATCACCTTACTGGTAATTCATTAACCAGATGCAGCTTACTCGTTGCAGTTGATTCTCTACTTCATGGAAAATTAAATGGACAAAAGCTTAACTGAGGTTTACATTTTCAAATTTCCAAATAATTCTGCTTAAGACGCTTCATACTGAAGAGATACCCAGAAGAGCATCGCAGCTTTAAACTATTTTTCATGACTTGGAGGTGAAAGCAGACTCTTCAGGTCTATGTAGTTGAGAAGAAGTTTACATTACTATTTTATCATGCAGGTTACATTGTAATATAAGATACAAGAAAGTAGCTTGGTATGGTCCCTTGTCTGTTCATTGTTCAGATAACTTGCCTCGTACAGACTTCTTTGTTAAAACAATAGCCGTCCCTTTAAATAATCTATGAGCAGACTATTATCAAGCATACACAGAGAATCGTGTCTGATCCAATCACATTCTTCCCCCACAGTTTCAGATTCAGGGTCCTGCCAATGTCTATTAGGATTCTAAAGAACAGGCAATGTAGGATGTCAACATGCCAATATGTGGACATTGCATGGAATTGATGCTGCTGTGCTTTGTGTGCTGTGGTTTCCTATGAAGTATGTTTGATTTGTACTCTCTGTAACTTCAGGATAGTTGGGGATGGATGCTTTCTTTTCTTGTCAGAAAAGCTTGACAATAACATCTACAAAAAAAATGCTTAATACTCATAACCCATGATCGGCATTGATGGCATTCTCAACAGGTCTGTGTAAACAAGATTCACAAGAGAAACGTTTTTTTTTTTTTAAGCTTGTCATTTGGAGCCTCTGCATATAGATTACTAAAATGTATATCAATCCGGTTTTAATGTTGACATGCTATGGCGAGACTTCACAGCCCTTTTATGTTCAAAGCTTATAGTGTCCATTCTGTTGTGGATCCTCTTCAGATATAACTTTCTTCACAAATACCATTTACTTTAATGGAGGCATTAGTTTTCTAATGCAAAGCAACAATTTAGAGTAGCTTGTCATACGTTCAATTAGTATACCTGAAATTATCCCAGCACATATCGTGTTGCCCTATGGAAAACATGCTGACATAATGATAAGGTATGGAATGGCTGGGTTTAACTATGACAGATTTTAAGCCTGCAAACAAGCCACACAGTGTGATTATCAGATTTCTTCTGCCAAAATAACTGGATGTGAGTTTTGAGGGGTTGAAAACAAAAACATAAAGTCACTGTACTGATCGTTTTGTACTACTTTACACTCACTAACTAGCACGCAATGAGCCAAATGGGTAGTTTGCATGACTTGGCAAGCACAGAGGCAATACTTATTTGGAAACCTCTGTACAGCCAAAGCTGCCAGTTGCCATCCATCAAGTGGCTGACTTATGAGAACTCAGTGGCTTGAACACAGTGTAAGATTGTTATGACTGTGAGTAACTGGTCTTCTGGCTGGGTTCGTCCAGTTTTTTTTAAATGCAATGTTTATTTTTGCAGCATTAAAACCAAGCAAACAAAGCTGATTCTTGTGTTGAGACACTTGCATGGGATCAAATGGAAACTAATTAACCGGTATTTGGTTTATTTGGAGAACTTACGAGTTGCACTTGAGTGGAGACTTTGTTCCTCAATAATTTCATGTCTTTACCAGAGTGTTGCTTCTACTAATGATTATAGCCAGTTAAAGAGTTTTAAAACAGCAGTGGGACTTTTTTCCAAGGTCAGATCAAGTAAAAGTTTTATTGTTTCAAAAGTACAGCACAGTTTACATGGAATGTTTTCTTAAAGTTTGCATTAAATCCGTACAGCCATTCTTTTAATGAATGCACAAGTGACTGTCCACTTAATTGCTGGATAAGGGGTTTTCTATTTTGTATTAAGTTGCTGTTTTTAATAGATATTTATAATATAATTTTTTATGTTTTCTAGGTCATACAAAATGTTGGGATATTTTAACAAACGTATCCAGGACTATCTGGTGGAGCGGAAAAGTCGCAGAGCCAGGCTAGTGACTAAAGATGGCCGCTGCAACATTGAATACGGAAACTTCAAGTACAGCAGACACTTTGCCTTCCTGGCTGACTTCTGGACCACCTTTGTGGAGATCCGGTGGCGTTTTGTCCTCTTCCTCTTCATCGCCTCTTTCACCCTGAGCTGGTTCATTTTTGGCCTCCTGTGGTACTGGATCGCCCGCAATAATGGAGACCTGGAGTGGCAAAACCCTCAAAATGACCACACTCCATGTGTTTATAATGTTGTGGGACTCACCACGGCATTTCTCTACTCCCTTGAAACCCAAACAACCATCGGTTATGGTGGCAGAGCGCTGACCCCTCTCTGCCCGGGGGCCGTTGCCCTCATCATCATCCAGTCTCTCGTCGGTGCAATCATCAACTGTTTCATGTGTGGAGTCATCCTGTCCAAAATCTCTTCGCCCAAAAAGAGAGCCAAGACCATCACATTTAGTGATATGGCGGTCATTAGCCCCAAAAACGGTACTCTATGCCTGTCCATCAGAGTTGCCAACCTGCGCAAGACACTGATGATCGGAAGCCAGATCTATGGCAAACTGTTGAGAACGACGATAACACCAGACGGGGAGACGATTATCATGGACCAGGTGAACATTGACTTTATGATGGACGCTGGGAAGGACAATCTCTTCTTCATATGTCCTCTAACGCTCTACCACGTCATCGACAAGAGCAGCCCCTTCTTTGAGATGGCAGTGGACACGCTCAACAAACAAGAGTTTGAGCTTGTCGTCTTTCTGGACGGCACTGCAGAGTCCACCAGCTCCTCCTGCCAAGTCCGGACCTCCTTTATTCCTCAGGAGATCATGTGGGGCTACAACTTCCTGCCCATCATCTCCAGAAGCAAGGAGGGCAAGTACAGAGTTGATTTCTCCAACTTCTCCAAGGTGGTGCCAGTGGCCACCGCACACTGTCCCTACTGTTTTCACAATATCAAGGGTCACCATCATCACTCCAGAGATGGAAATGACAACCCGGGCTTTGAGGTGATTGATATGAATGATCCCACTACTCTCACAAAGATGTAAGGAGATGCATATAATTCAATGAACAGTAAAAACTGAGACTCTCTACAGTAAGAGGCCTTAACCCTCTCATTGAACAACTCATCAAGACTCCAAAAGGACTAACAGCTGCTGGGGTCAGCTGGGATTACCTAATCGCAGGCAGCCCATTGTTTAGCATTTCAATACCTGAAATCCTCCTTATTTGTCATTCTATTGTGTTTAACACAGATAAGAAAGACGTCTGTGTGGCAGGACAGTTATTGTGGACTATTTGTATATCAAACCACACCTGTCACTGTGTGCTGACCAAAAACCTGTTTTCAAAAGAGAGTCCAGGTCATGCAAGGTGGTTAGGCTACAAATCAAGAAAATGAAAGTTTTCCAAATAACTCACAAAAAAAGAGGGTTAGTTGTTATAATTTACCTACAGTCTGTCACATTTGACTATCTGACAAAGGAGAAGCACAAAAAAACAACAACAACAAAAAAGCAAATGTTTTATACTGTGTATATATCAAAAAGTCACTTGAAAGAGTAGTGTTTGGAGCCATGCAATTGTCATTAATGTGAAAAGATATTATTATTTTATTCATACTTACTACTGTAAGCTGCTGTATTCCAGGAGATACCTGGACTTGAACCATTTAAGTATGCTTTACTATTCAGACATTGAGGCACTAGAGAAGGGTTGGGCTCTTGGGCACACTTTTCAAAGAATGGATGATCATGTTGTGGGAATTCTTCTTCAGTGAAGACATTGAAAGTGAACAAAAAATGTCAAGAAACATTGAATATATTGCTGAATAAATCACTTTGTATAGTATACAAATCTGAAATGTTTTAGAGTGTTTATTTTGTATCTGGTCTCAGGGTAAAAATACAATGAAATAAAGGCTATTTTTGAAGAAAAAAAAAGTTTTGTAGTTTTATCCTGGCTCTGTCTGAATGACACCATGTATGTTTCAAATAAGGGCTATGATTAAAAATGTCACAGCAACATAATGCCAGGTAACAACCCCTATCAGATGTCTCTTTATCCATAAACAAAGTCAAGTTGTGACAGCAAATAAGGATCCAAACACAGCAGAGTGTAAGTGTTTAGGAGATAAGAGAGGCTGCCTGCTGTTTCTTTTGCCTGCAGGATCTGAACATGACACTAGAATTCTCTACTTAAAGAAATACAGCATACTTTATACTAGCATGCAGCTTCATCAGGTTTTTTCTTCAGGCAAACCTCCCACTGAACCCTGTGATGAACTTCATATAATGTACTCTCATTGATGTGTGTTTGCAAACAGGGACATTCCTGAAAAGGGGACGGAGAGAGAAGCAGGACAAGGGAAAAATCATTTAATTATATTGCCTCATTGCCCCGGAGAAAAAATGTGTTTCACATCAACTGCCCGTTGACCATTTCTGACTGTTGTTTTTTGAAGCATATATATGGTATTTCTAGTCTTCTAACAACTCAAAGCACTTTAAAACCACATGTCACACCTACCCATTCACATGCTATGCTACCCATTCACATGCTATGCTACGATACCCATTCACACCCATTCACATGCTCTGTATAGCGAAACCATCAGAAATAACTAGTTCATACACCACATACAAAGCAGCGAGAGTAATTTGGGGTTAAGTGTCTTGTCCCAGGACACATTGGACATGTGGCTGCTGGAGCTGGGGATTGAACCCTCGGCCTTCTGGTTGAGAGACAACAACTCTACCAACTGAGCCACAGTCAGTGGTCTTCATGGTTCATGCATACCAATAGAGAAATATGCAGAGCTAAGCTGTTTCTTAACACAGACACCATACACACTGGTTGTTAAATTACGGACACCTGTAATTTAAAGATGTGTTCAAGCAGAGAATTAAATGACATAAAGAGTTAAAAACTCACAAGACTTTCAATTTGATACACTGTAGTACCAAACTCTCTTTCACCTACCGTCTTGCTTCCAGCTTGATTGATCTAACGATTCAACACCTGATAGGACTTGAATGGTAGTCAACAAAGTCCAGCATTATTTTCACAATAATAAAATCAAGCTCTTCATCATGGCAACATGTTGGGTTCTTTATAAAAAAAAGACTGCCTCATCCTCTTCGCATTCTCTTTCAACACTGTCTTTTAAACTGAATGATGCTTGAATTATACATTTGTTGCTGATCAATAATCCAGCACCATTGGGGTGAGTAAAATATAGGATACACTTTTGAGAATAATGAAATACAACTCAACATCCCCACAAACCAAAGACTTAAATACAAGCTTTTTGTGTCTGAAAGTGGTGTACTTATCAACCAGCAACTCAGTGTCTCTCCGTATGGGACAAAGCTATCCTCTGTACATTTCATGGTTGGTTTGTGCGTACATTTGATTAAATTTGTATCAGATAATAAGCCTGAGATCAAGATTAAGTTGTTATCTACAAACTGTAACGCAGCTTTATGGTCCTATTAATCAAATGAAAAAAGGGATACACCTCAGTGTCGGGAACGCATGTTCTATAGATAATCATAGAGAAAGGAGCACAGTAAAGTGTAAGTTGTGGTGCAAGTAGCTCACTAACTTCAGCTTGTGCATGTATCTGCGTATTTAAAATGACCCAATCCCAATCCATCTGCTCTAGTGAAACCACAGGCAGGCAACAGAAGAAGACTTGAGAGGTAAAAACATTTATTTTGTCACATTTCCTATACAAAAGCCCTTTTTCAAAAGGTATTACTTCATACATTGCAGGAATGACAATAAAAATAATACATTGGTTAATTGTAAAATTATACACATATATTTTATATATATATTTTCGATATCCAAAATACATTGCATATAGGAAGTAGCACAGATCCTTTTCAATAATGCTTGTGAAACATGAAAGTTAAGGGTTCATTAGAATAATTCCTTGATGCTGCAAACAACACATCTCCTCTGTATTTGTTCTGTAAAGCTGTACATTTTCAGGAGAGGCCGGTTTTGAATCGCAATAATGTTTGTATTAATTTGCATACAATACCTGAAGTTCTTGACTAAACAGAAAAAGCAACCGATCCCAGGGCTTTTTGGCATAAAAAAGGGTGTTCACGATGGAAAAGATCCATCATGAACACATGTTGCATAATAGAGTAAAGGAATCCCTGGCTATTGGTTAATGTTTCAAGCAGGATATTTGAGTTTTGGAAAAGAAAGAAAATACTTTCTGTACATTAGGTCACTTAGGATGTTCCAACCAAATTTCAGAACTCATAATAACAATTACAAGAAAACAAAAATTGTAACATGTATTGCCCAAATGTACAGATATAAAAAAAAATGCTTAAAATGCTGAACAAACTACTTAGCAGAAATGGACTTTTGCATTTTTTGACCGAGGTCAACTCGTATTAATTCTCTTGACTTTTTATACTGTGTCACATATGAAAATAACTCTGCATAATTTATACAGTAAGTTGCTTTAATGCCTAGTTGTCTGATGCTTATAAAATAATACAAAATAGGTCTGACAAACGCACAGCGTTTGCGAATCTGAGGATTTCTTTGTTAAATCTTGTCATACTTTGCTGGTTTTTGTTCTCTGATAAACTACTTAGTCCTAAGTAATTTATTTCCAAAAAGGAATACATTTGCAGCCATGAACACCTGAAGATGGATATGTTTTGACATAATGAAATCCTGACTTGAGATTCATGTGCATTTGGCTGGGCTTAAGATCAGTGACAAACTAACATTCAAATACACATGCTGCTCGTAAAACTAGGATCCAGCCCTGGTAAAATGCAACTTGACTGTCTATAAACAGGATTTACTGCAAAGCCTCTACTCTGTACTGACCTGTACGGTACTGACTGGCCTGAAGAGAGGAAGGAGACCGTGTGGCAGCCTTCACTGTCAAGAGTTCACTACAAAATCAAAAGTTGTCAGATTTTTAGTAAATATGTATCCAATTATGCATTTTTATCATGTAATGCAGTTTTTGTCCAATGAATAGAAAAACATGATATAATCAGCAGTTAAAGCAGTGTAAGGGATATATTTATCTTTATAACACATACTTTAAAAAGACGCACTTATGGCACTGTTAGCCTCTTACGATAAAAAAAAAAAAAAAAAAAGATAAAAAAAAAAAAAAAAACTTATGATGTTGTTGACATCTAAATCCTCACTTCTGGAAAAAAAGGGCCTTTTTTGTCTCAGATTTAGATGTGAGCAGCAAACCGGTAGTTACAAATAAAGGGTGTTCTTATCCTGATTTCACAAAAGAACAACATCTGACAAATTTTGATTTTGCTGCAGGGTATCCCTTTTACACGTGTTTCACAAACCAGAAGACATTCACATTAATACTGACACGGTCGAGCAACAAAACATCTGGAAATGGCATGGCTGGAAGGCAACAACATGGCAACAAATTTAATAGCCTAGTGTGTGGCCCCCTGAAAGAAAAAAAACATCTGACCTGGGTTGAATTATTCTTGCAAATTACTTCAATTACATCTTGCCCCAGCATCCCCAGCACAGTGGAGTCAACTGTATACATCAGCCACCTTGAACTACACACACAACACACAGAGAGCATTTTCAGTAACTAGGTTGACCCAGGTCAGCAAAAAATACAGCGCTTCCTTCACTGGCATTTAACTCTTCTCTAGCCTTCCAGTTTGGAGGATAAATTAAAATGTGAATGGCATATTTCCAGTTGCCACATTTCATTCAGTGCTGAGAAAAGTCCATCTCTTCGAGAGCTTCTCCTTGTCCAGCGAATTTCAGAAGACTCTCCACACACACATAAAAAGATGCAGTTGGACAGACAAGCAGACAGAGACAGTGGAAACAGACGGCTGGACGTCGTGGGAATAAGAAATCCCAACAAGGCTGTAGACAAGCGGGAAAAAAAACAGATGCTTTAAAGCGTTATGTACATAATGTACTGAGGATGTAGATTGAGACCCATAAATATTAGGCCCATGTCTGGCACGGTTGTATTGCAAAGAGGCAGACAGACTTGAGTTGTTCACCCTGGCCTCAGGCTTTGGGTTGGAAAGGCTTTGGGTTAGGAACACCTAGTGGTGTATTTCTGGTGAACAATGAAAGAGAAGGCACAGGAAACTCAGATTCATATCTGAAAAACATTTAAAAAAAACAGACACTAGTCTTGTAAAGGTAAGTAGTATTCCATTTTTGGACCATAGCATCCAGTTGTTTATAGATTCTTACAATAATAATAAAAAAAAAAATCCTTCAATTTAACCATCCTTCATTCAGGAGGAAACATTTCTTCATATGGAAAATATTCTCTTTCAACAAAGTCTTCATTGGTTCAGCATCATTTGGAGTGCAGGTCAGCAATTGTGGAATGTGTTGGGGAGGGTAAGGACATTTTTTAAAAAGGAGTTGTATGGACAGACAGAGAGTTGTTTAGTAGTAACTACCGAGGTGTGATGGCACATGGGTGTTAGGATGGCGGGGAACGTTTGGGTTGGGATAGATGCCTGCAGTGGGTGAGCTCCAGTACGGAGCAGTGGGTCCAAAGAAGTTGGAGGAAGTGACAGGCATGGATGGAGGGTGTGGGGATACAAAGTTGACCTTCTGCTGGTGGGCGTGGTAGGAAGGCACATAGGCCAGGTCCGAGGGGTACTTATACATGGAGGACTCGGTGGGGTGCGGCTGCAGGGCCTGAGCGATGCCGTGGAAATCAAACTTGTAGGCGTAGCGCTTGCCGTGCACCTTGGTCATGATGTTTTTGTCATAGTAGTAGCGCAACGCACGGCTCAGCTTGTCATAGTTCATGTTGGGCTTGCTCTTGCGCTCGCCCCAGCGCCTCGCCACCTCGTCCGGGTCCGTCATCTTGAACTCTCCGTTGGTGCCCTCCCAAGTGATGCAGCCAGCGTTGGCGCTGTCCGACAGGAGCTCCAGGAGGAACTGCCACAGCTGGATCTGACCTGAGCCTGATGGTGGATACAGACACAAAAAAACGATAACTATGGCGCAACATTCAACCATCAACGATTTATTAATTTACAAAGACTTGAGGATGCCTAAAAATCTTACCTGGATTGGCTAAACGACTACTGGTTGGACCCAGAATCTGGTAAGGATCTGTGAACAAAAGAAGATCTTTGTTGGTCTACACAGCGGGCACTGTTGTAACAAAATGGAAAGCTAACTCTACTTACTTACATGGAGGTCTGCCACAAAGCAACAGCTAATGTTTTCTTACTTTAGACTAATAATATCATGTTTCAATGTGAATAACTAAAGTTTAGCTTTGCCGAAATTAGTCAGACTAACAATGACTTAAACTATCTTAAACAAGGAAACAGCCACAGGGGAAGCTGATATCAATGCTAAAGGATTAGCTTTGTTAGCTTGGTAAAATGTTGGTTAAGAAAGAATCCTATCCATAAACCAATACCTGGCTGAGCTCTGGGCTGCTCTGCGGTCTTAGTCACATTCTGGGTAACAACTGGTGAGCCTGCAGAGAGGAAGAGAGAGAGAGAAACGAATAGATAGAGGATGAGAGAGGCATTAAAAGGTTTGGAGACAGCATTAGCAGGGTTGCTACAGATAACCACCCTTCACAACATCACGTCAGCAGAGTTCCAATGTATGTACAGTGAGGCACTAATTGGGGGTTGGACTGACTCCTTTAGACTGTGAATGTTCTGTGAACAGAGGCGATAATCTTTAGGATGTCTAGACTGTGTGGATGCTGGGGATGTATCTCTACAGTGATGTATACTTAAAGAGGTTAAAGCGAATTTTCAAGTCTGTTTTTTAACCTGCAGATGTTGAACTAAAAATGCATTCCTCACCTTTGCCACTGTGCATGTTGTTTGACCATCCTGTTCGCCGTACAGCATCATATGAAGGGTCTAAAAGGAGGGGAGGAAAGAAGGGAAGTTTGAGTACATTTGAAACGTATTTTAAGGCTGCTTTTGGCGACGTAAAATGTTGTGTAACACTCGAAACAGAGCAGTGTCTACAATGAAAAGCTTCAGAAATCCCCAGTTTGTTATTTTATACTTAATTTCATAGTTTTCTAGCCTATCCGACATCTTTAACTGCCACAGAAGAAAATTAGGGAACAAGTGCCAAATGGCATCAATAAATCTATCAAAACATGGTCCACGGGGCTCTTAACAGGATATCTGGGCATTGTAATGCGGTTTTCGTTTGGCACCCTTTGGTGGTTAAAGTGTTGATGGCACAATCTTCATGAGGGCACAGTTGGTTCAGCAGCTTGCAACACTCTGACCACAAATAAAAGCACTGGTGCAAGTTAAACGTAGGCCATTACAACAGAAACACACATGATATTCACCCTCATCCCTCTCTCCACACATAGCAGCTGCTTTTATAAAACCTTGACAAAGAGCCAAACTGGCCCAGTTTACATGGGCTCTATACCTGCTGTGTGTCTGCGCTTCAAACCTGACTGAATGTGAAGCTGGACCGCTTCCAGTAACAATCAATCACTCTGACACAAGCAGATAAAACAGAGGATGCATCGTTCCCCTGGCAGCGTCTCAAAAAACACCCTGGTATACTCACTACGCACCTGGCCAGTACCCTTGATGATTTCTATTATTTCAGGCAATACAGTTCAAACAGTTGTCAGAATACAGGGAAACATGATGCGTACTGTGGCCAGATATGCTTTACACTCTTGTGTTGTGTGCAACAGGGTTATCATGATCTGCAAATCTTTTTGTCAGCAGTGTTTTCTCCCGCAGGGCAGTGAGTAGAGACGATGTAATGGTGATGACAGAGGTTGTTGCTGAGATAAGCAAGCTGTTAGAAGGTCAAGAGGCAATCCTGTTTCCCATCAGTGGAGGTGGAATCTTTTAAAAAGCAGGCTTACTGACGATCAAAGTTGACAGTTTAAATCCCTGGATTGGAAAATCTTAACAGTGAAAGACTCATTTTGCTGCGACTGTTAAGTGGACAATGAATTGCTTCTGGGTCAGTAATTGGCTCATGTAAAACCAAGCATGTTGTATCTTAGTAAGAGAGTCAGGTATTCTTATCTGTTTTTTTTTTTTTGTATTTTTAATTTTTATCATATATACTTATAATTTTTTTAATTTATTTATTCATTACCTTTATTTTCTTAAGATTTTTTTGTCTTCATTCTGTTTTAAATGTCTGTTGCTTTCAATGCAAATAATGTTTCTCTGCATAAAAATTCACAAGTGCAATTATTGTTACTATTATGTTTGCTGAAAATCTCAATAAAAAAAGAAATAAAAAAGAGAGTCAGGTATTCTTCAAATAAAGAAAAAAGAGCGACCTACAGCTTTTATTTTTTCACTTTTGTTTTCTAAGGAAATACCAAATGAATTATAATCATGCTCTCGTTTCTTGTTTTTTGATTTTTAGAAGCAAGGGAGTATGCTTATCCCCGACAACAACTGTAGGCTTTGTGTGTATTTGTATGCGTAGGTGTTTGTTTGTAAGTCATGATTATTTATGTGAACTTAAATTATTCTCAACTTTGTTTCAACCAGTGTATTTATGTAACGTGCAAGCTATCCTTCGTTAAACCAACAAATTCTCAGTTTAAATTTCTGTCTCCACTTCGAAGATCTAATTTGTGTTAACTCATGAAAAAGTCAAACATAGACTTTAAAAATGAAAGATGCTTTTCAGACCTATGTGGAGGAACAAGTGGAGTTGGTATAGCCTTCACCACAACAACAGTTATATTTCAATGTTTGCTGTTCATTCTTCCAGTCAGTTTACCAAATCAGATGTGCTCTCTCTTATACAAAGCATGTTATTTACCCATAGTGAAAAAACTAGGACAAGCGTTCTGATTGTAAGTCCCTCAGCTTCTCAGATTGTCAACAGACAGGTGGAAGACTTTGAAGAGAACTGTTAGATACCATGGGATTTTAACTGATAACATGATTCATTTTAACTTGAACACCCTTTTATGGGGTTGTGCCTCCAGAAATTGTCTTGATTTCATGTTGAGAAGACCCCCCTGATCCCTCATTTAAAGACTGAGTCTATTTCTTAAATCTGTTAGAGTGGGAATATCAGCAACATCGCCAAAACTTCACCAAAAAAACATGATGAATATATCATCCATATCTTGGGAGTACAACAGAGTGAGTTATCTTACATCTTTAACAGTCAGTCAGGAAGATAGGCTAAAGATATCCAGCGTAACATCCCCAGTTTATACTCTGAATTTCATATTTTGAATTTTGGCTCTTGGTGCAGATTTCCTCCCTGCTATGATTAACAAGTGCACTCCTTAAGCACCAAAACATTTTTCATTAAAAAGCAGGCTTGGGAAAGAAGTTTGTGAGTCCCAATGTTCCTCATGTTGCTGATGATGTCATGCAGTGTTTGGTATGTGATGATAGGGTTTATGATTATGTTGAGATGTGGATCAGTGGTAGAGTCGCCTTGGTTTTAAACGGAAGGTCGGGGGTTTGATCCCCAGCTCCTGCGGCCTAATGTCCGATGTGGCTTTGGGTAAGACACTTTACCCCGAGCTGCTCCTGCTGCTTCATCAGCGGCGTATATGTACGAATGAATGAGTTAATACTGATGGCCACTTTAGATAGCAACCTCTGCCATCAGTGTGTGAATAATGGGAAGGTGTGACCTGCAGTGTAAAAGCTGAAAGACCAGAAAGCGCAATACAAGCCCAAGACCATTTACAAATGTCAACCATGTTATTTACTATCCTGGTCACTCCTTTTAATTGAATCCTCTGTGGGATTTAAGATGTTAAAGCAGCTGAGGCTTAGTGTGACAATGTTACATCAATGAACACTGTTGTTGGACTTATTGTCTCCCCCCCCGTTAAAACACTGCATGTTTATGTTGTTTTGTGCCATACTATAAAGTTATGAGGATGATAGCTGCAATCTTAAATCTCATTCGACCACACCAGAGGAACTTCCAGTGGCATCTAATTCACCATCAGCTTCATCTATGGCTCCCTTCAAACCCTGCGCAATGCTGCCCTCCTGTGGATTAAATAATGTTGACATTTTTATTTTTCTAAAGTGGAAATAATTAATGTACAAAATCAATGTCCGCCTCCTCACTCACACATACACAATTGAATTAAATATCTTCATAAACGCAAACACATAAATTGCTTTGTAACCCGCCAAACAACCTTCTATTGTCTTACTTGTTTCTTAGCTGCCTTATTAAAAGTAACAACTCTTCAAATGAAAGTATCTGTCTTGTTCTACAGTAAGACATCATAGTTTATTTTACTGTCTTCTAATTGAAATACCCCCAAATTACAATTTAAAGAATCCGCAATCAAGGCAAGGTCCCCTGTATCATCCATTGGATTGATGGAAACCATGGAAATACTGCAACCTTTTGAAAAGGAGCAGTATTTGTCTAATATTGCAATGGTTTGTCATCACTCATCTTTCTTTCTTGTATTTGTTTTTGTCTTTTTATGTACAAATAATTGTGTTTTTTGTAGAATAAGAAAACTTGGAACTTGGAAGTTGTGCTGCCTCGTTGTCCCTTTTATTACCAGCACTATATTCACCAGTGCCTAAACATCCTGCTGCTAAAGGGACCTCTTGATCTCTTCACTCAGATTGAACTTTTAATCTTACACCCTGGGAGTTTTTCCAGAAAAGAAACCATACCTGTCAGTATAGATGGCACAGGGTCTCTGGTCTGTGAGATGAATAGAGGGATATTAAAAATAGAGTAAAAAGTGCAAGCATTTCAAGTGACAGTTCAAAAACACACAAAGCGATGGTAAGGTATAGAACGGAAAAAAAGAAAAGTGAGGGTAATACAGAGTGAGACAAAAAGAGGAAGAAAAGGGACAAATAAAAAGTGGGCTGCCGTGGCTCAGCGGTGCTGTCAGGTTCAATCTGGTGTGGGCCGGCAGGATAGCCAAGGAGCAGCGACTGGGGGAGAGTCCTGGGAGACTTGTGTTTCCTGCCTGCCTCGCATGCAGACAACCTCTCTTTGTTTTACTGGCCCTTTTTTCCCCTCTACTCACCACCAGCCCCCCCCTATCCCCATCCACTCCCCACCACCCCAAAAAACACATCAGGGCTACCTCCATACATACGTGCAGAGAGGGGGGGGGGCATCACAAACAGGACAGGAGATGAAGGGGAGTGAAGCAAAGAGAAATGAGACAGAATGTAAAGGAGGCACAGAAAAGAGAAAGTGATTTTATTCAGAGGTATAGAGGGGCAAAAGATGGAGACAGAGTGACAGAGCGAGAAAACGCTGAGAGAAAGCGGAGAGAAGAAGAAATGTAAGAGAGGGAAGAAAAAATAACGTGGAAAAAAAAAGAGTCAGACGAAACACAACATTGGAATTTGAAAAGAAAATAATGGCAGAGAACCCTGCTACTGTCTGGTATGAGCTACAGCTGAGAAGCTCTCCTTCAGGTTTTTAGAAACCTGTGGTGTAGTCTTCCACAGAATATCACATTTACCTACAAAAGCATTAATGCGAGCGAGAATAAAGGCACTAATGGAAGTGTTTCCTATCTATAATAATCTGTTAAAAGCTAAGTGGACTGACTGAAATGCAAGGAAGTTGAAGGGAAAGAGAAAAAGAAGTAAAAAGAAGCAGCAGAGGTAAAATGTACAAAGCCCAAGTGGTCGGGGGTACTCGGGGCAAGCCAGCCATACAAACACAGACACAGACCAAAATGTGCACACACAGAGCCGCCTCTCCCCAAGCCCCCACTCCCACCCCCCACCCCCTCCTTCATTTTTCCAGGCCTTGCTCTGACTGCGACTTGAGCCAGTTTCCACTCTGGTCTGAGGGTGTGGTGCATGCTCCTGGGAGACTTCGACTGCAGGACCAGTTAGTCAAAACAAGGCCCGAGTGCTAGACAGAGAGAGAGAGAGAGAGAGAGAGAGAGAGAGAGAGAGAGAGAGAGGCAAAGAGACATAGAGTAAAAGAGAGAGAGAGAGAGAGAGAGAGTAAAAGGAGAAAGCTAGATAGAGTGGGAGTGAAAGAACAACTGAGCACAGAGACTGGGTAGACAGAGAAAAAGAAGAGAAGGCGATAATGGAGTCATGGACTGTTCTTAACCTGAAGTCTGAGCCAAGACAAGAGACCCAGACAGGACACAAGGTTTTTAAATACCAGTAAAGTAATACAGGTGCTTTTAAAAAAGCTGTGTAAGGAAGGAGCCACAAGAGGACAAGATAGTAGCGAAGAACAAGATATAGACGCAGTGGGTACGCAAGAGGAGACAACAACAATGCTGCACACACACAGAAAGATATATAATCTTCTTTTTTCTATACATGTCAAAATGCAAAATGGGAGCATTTCAAATGTATAAATGTGACAGCTTGCACAAAACGCCAAGCTGAATTGCCAGTTTGACGTGGCAGCAAAATAAATAGATTCACAGAGGTGAATCATCGTCATCATCATCGTCTTTCTCCATTCGTGGAAATGAAAGAAGCAGCGGAGAATATGAGTGTACTTTCTGCAAAATTATAAAATGCCAAAGCAGCGGCACAAACAGATGCTAAAAACTTGAAAAAGGTACAAAAAGTCACTAGAGGTAAAAAAAACAAAAAAACAAGTAGAAAACAAACAATACAGAAACTCCTCAACATATGCTCTAAAAAATAACATTCAAAGGGTGACAAATACACTAAGGCATTCAGAATCCCACCTACACACACATGCCTCTCCACAGGCATATTGAAGACACAGACATTAGACACACACACACACACACACACACACACACACACACACACACACATGCAGACACACACATCCCCTTTCATAGCTGCTGCATTCCGTGTTTTATATGCTCTCTTTTATTCATAACATTGCATTTTACACCAGTGAGTCTGGAGCAGATTAAGGGTTGTCTCCTGCTGCATGCTCGTGCTTACTCTACCCCAAAGAGCCTGAATGGTATTTGACTGTTCTCTAAAGGCAATATGAACTTGAACATCTGGCAATGTGGGTCTGAGAAAAATGTTGATATAGGATTCTCCTGCAGCAAGACTTCGTTTATATCGAACTCACAACTCCAGTTTGGAACTATCCTGCTAAAACGTGTTTAATAAAACAAGGTAACATTTAAGATTAAGATTAAGATTACATTTTTTGTCCTAGTGGGAGATTTGTCTTGGACTTCACAGAGCTCTGATGCAGTCGCTAAATAATAAAATACATTCATTCGTCGGTAAAACATGTCAGTTAAATAATCATTAAACTCCATAAAAGTGAATTACTTAAACCATAAATATGTAATTTAGTGTTATAACATGTGGTAAATAAGTTGCATTGATTTAAACGACTTTGAAATGTACTTGAAGGGGAAAACATATAATTAAACTCTTATGTTAATTACTCTATTATCTTGGTAATAATTTAAAAAGTCATCTCTGTTTCTCAGTTCGAGGCGGGGATCACGAGACACAGTCAGAGGCTCGCTCAGTGTTACCGGAGCCCGTTATAGAAGTCATCTCTCGTGAAAGGGGAAATGCTGGTGAAGGGAGTGACCCTCTATTCCTGCCAGTCCAAATACCTGGCGCTGAGAACCAGGAAGAGCAGGGGTCGGGGGGTGACTGAGCAGAATCTTATCTCGCCTGCCCATTGCTCTATTGGTATTGAAGCAGGGCGAGAACAAGTACACCGCCTTCCTAATGCTAAACCACTGGGGGCCCCGATAGTGAGAGGCAGAGGGCATTCTCGGACACTTATCAGACCTAGTGTTTCCTCTCAGGCCTGCCTTGAGAGGGCCCCTCATCCTGTGAGCGAGGCTATCACTGTTATTGCAGTCCTTTCTCTCGTCTCTGGTGGTGACACCGTATAGCTGATGTAAAGGATGTGTAGCTTTCTTTATTTTACTGATATGCAGTTCAAGCTTTCAAGCGATGATGGTGTTGTGTCAGCAAAAAATAATGTTTGCGGAGTGGAAAGGTATCCAGGAGGAAAGAAACAATCATCCTAAGCTGCTGTGGGCGTTGTTCTTAGAAACTCAGCCTGGCTTTTGCAAGACTTTTGCTTCAACACCACCGGCATTACATTTCTACTTCACTGCAGCAGTGCATATAAATAGTTCAGAAATATAAAAAGCTTTAGATTCAGTCAACTTTTGTTCAGCGTTAATAGCAAGCACCAACAAAAGCTTCATCTCACTGTGCATTCCTTTGACAATTTTATGAATTTTAGACTTCTTAAACTGTTCTTTAAATGTGAAAATAATCATGTGTCTCCACTGTTATCTGAATTAGCCATCAGGCGTCAGAGCTCTCGTAGGGAAGTCACACGAGCCTCCATCAGCAGTGATTGTCTTGTCCCATTGTACAAGACATCTTTTGACCAGTTTGCTTTCTCTGCAAAGGGGGCAAAACTTTGGAGCTCTCTGCCCACTGGCATAAAATTAGAGAGCAACAGTAATGCTTTTAATTAGAGGACTCAAACAATGGCTGAAATCAAAACAACAGTGCTCACATGAATAGCTTCTGACTGGGTTATTGTTTGATCATGCTGCCTTTGCTCTACACTTTATGTCTATTTTAAATGTTTTATTTTATATTTATTCTCTCCATATAGTTTTCTCTGTTTTATCACTTTTCTCCCTATTTTAATTGTTTTCCTTTCAAACACCTCCTGTGGACATGTGTTGAGAACTAGCATGCTTGCTAAAACACTTAAACAATGCATCTGGTTTGTCCAATGTATCTGTGATGTCCATGCCAAATAAAGTCTATCATTATTATTATTATTATTACATTCGCCTAAAACCCTTCTTATTTGCAAATAAAATACGGCAAACACAAGACAATTCTCAAGATGTTACTGCTACCTATTCCTCCTATTCTAACATTCTTCCTGTTAGTTTCAGACTATTTGTTCTTCTAGCATACTGTATATCAGTATCTTGAGTAAAGAAAGAATCAGTTAAATGACTAATAATAAGAAATTGCAATCACTGTGTTTTTATCATAGTTAATTTCCGTCATTACAAATTAATAATCTTTAAAAATAAACAAATTTGGGCTCATTTTTTAGAGATATCTGAAAAGGCTGTATTAATATTGAATCATGTGTAAATATGTAGGCTACTGTATCCATTGCATACCTTCAGAGTTTCGATCAGGTAAAGGTTGAATGTGATTCATGTGTTAAAGGGGAGTAATCTTTCTAAAACAATGTCACTAAAAAAGAAAGTTTTTAGTGCACAATGTTTCAAACTGCAAAATGATAAAGATTTGGCCAGTCTCTAACAAAAGTCCTACAAGCATGTACTAAAGTATATTATGCTTACTCTCCCTGTGACCTTCTGTCATCCTCTTTGCCAATAGATCACTTACACACCCTGTTGAAAGCAACAAACACTCTTTTCTGCTCCAGTCTGGCCCGAAGAAGCCATTCAGGCTCCTCTGCCGTGTTTTCCATGCACATTGTTGCCAAAGCACCTGTCTATGATGTCTCTCTCCCAACAAACAACCTCATTCACAAGTCTTGTGTCCTCCTTCTTTGACCATTATCACCACATTCAGCTTCTGCTTTCGCCCCTGCTGTTGTGGAAAGGACTCATCAACACCAAGCTTTTGTTCACTTGTTAGTATGCCTCTAGCCTGAGAGTGCACAAAGTGTGATCACAGGCACTGGCTCTTACAAAAAAAAAAAAAAAAGGCAGCTTGGCTCATATTGTTTTTGGAATCACAAAAGGTGCACCTGCACAGCGTGCTGTTGGGAGCATCAGAGCTTGAGGTTTGGATTTGTGGTAACTGACCTAAATGCTAAAGTGTGTTTCCCTATCTACCTGTCTCAAAAGGTTCTCTCAGGGTCATCATACATTTTTTTTCTCTGTTTTCATCTTTTCATTCTTCTTTATTATTTTTAGGCCTGACAATCTCACCTTGACCCACTTATTTTAACAGTTACAACAGCCCCAAGTATACCAAAACACACAGGGATATAAGGATTAGAACATTTAAATAAAATGTTGTCCCTACCCTCTTTGGCGGCCAGGCGAGGGGATGGGTCTGCATGAGATGGTGTGTTGTAGGATAATGATGAGCTACCTGGAATAAAAATGAGATGACATAGAGCATAGTAGTGAGAAAAAAAACAATGACAAATCAACTTTTACAAGTTACAAAAAGGACATGTGATGGACAAAAAAGTAGCATGGATCAGCCTAGAAGATGTTTTCATGGATTATTTCATGAGAGCAATCAATGATCAACAGTTTAAGTTATAAATGAGTAAAGTTCCATGCTTGCAGAATATTTGCAAACTTGTATATTAATAGCCTTAACTAATACAAGGGACGTTATTAGTGAGTGTAATTATAATGCATTTCCCTCAGACAGAAAGCTCACAGGGTTTAAAGAAAATAGCCAGCAGGTGGCAGTAGTAGGTTCAGCTCAATTACTGTCACGCAGCTATATAGAGCCCTTTTCATTTCTTGAATTGTGCTCCTATTTTTTTAACCTAAAAATAGTCGTAGTACTATAATAATTCATGACACATAAATTTAGTCCCAAATAAAGACAATCCAGCACACAGTCAGTGCTTTACATGTAGGAAGAAAAAAAAAACCCTGGAGCCCGGCAGTCTTTTAACTGCAATCCTCACTCCTGAATAATAAAGTCAGGGAGGCAGGAGTCTGCATATGGCGGCCTATTCATTTCACCTTATGGAGCAGAACTCTGCACTGCATTCCTCCACTTACACAGGCACCCTGGGCGGCACCAAAATGCTCTCTTAATTTTAGCTGCCCCCAGGCATAAATCAGCGAGTGGAAAAACAGAGCCAAAAATGCACAGAGAAAACACAAGGGCAGCTACTACGCAGGGAGTTTTTAAGATTTAGCACTGCGATGGCTGCAGAGAGCTGCTGAGTAAGGGAGATGTGTGTTTTCTGAATGGGATCATATGAAAAAGAACCAAAAAAAATGTCAAAGGCAAAAGTTAGATTTGGGATTTGCTTTCCTTGAGATTTGATGCAGGACCTAAAAGCTGGAGGAATAGGGGGTAAGGGGCCCATGGTGGCAGACTAGGGTTCTGTTTTTTTAGGGGGTGGCTTGGGGGTGGTGGTGGGGGGGGTGCTCCACAAATGTATTATAACCTCCCAACACCCCACCCCTTCTGGTTCTACCTACTCCACGGCACCCCCAAGGCTCTGGGTCTAGTTTAGAAAACCTGGGGGCCTCAGAACAGGGGAGCCATTGTATGAGGCTGGGTCCCTGCTCAGCAATCAAATGCAGCTCCCCCATACAAAAATAATTCCACACGCAGAGTGTGTAAGCGCACAGGGGGCAAATGAGCCACCAAAGCACCGTCTTTGGAATGAGGCAGAAAGTGTAGGAGAAAGATGAACCGACAGAAAAAAAAAAGGAAGGGGAGGGAGAGAAGGGAGGAGGAAGGGGTCATTAACCCTTTTCCTACTGTGTGCCACATATGTGGGCTGACCCGGACAGGCAAACAGGCAGCATTGCTGAGAAAACCTCAAACCACCCCGCAGAGAAAATCAGGACTGCTGTATAGGGAGAGTGAGAGTGAGTATGAGAGGGAGAGAGAGAGAGACACAGCTGACTGTTTGAGTGGAGGAGGTCCATGGCCATGCTGCCTATTTATTTGGACGATTTCTTCCTTCTCTCAGAAAACAAACACGTCCCCGGTTAATCTGACAGCACAGTGGGAGGACTGGCCAGTGTTTAGCCTTTAAGACCTCCACTCTCTCTTTCCCTCCCCTGTCACATCTGCTCACGGTCTGCTTGATTACATAACATCCACAAACAATTTTCTTTTCTCTCCTTCCTATGAGTGATGGCTCGCTCTTTTTTTTTTTTTTTTTAAAGTCCTCTCCTTGAATTTGGCTACCCCCGTAATATTGACAGAGATCTTGGAGGGTTTGCTCAGCATTGTGATTGACCTCCATCAGGCCCCTGCTGTTTATTCTGTAAAGCTATGTGATACTGTTGCCTCAAACATGCGGCCTGAGCTTTGTCAACAAACTGAGGGTTCCAGTCACCCTCTTTTGGGCATCTTGCCACCTAAAGCGGGCCAAATGGGCTCCAGTCAGCAGTAGGTTATAATTTCAGCCCCATAGGATGATGCTGCAATGTCTTGCTCATTTTTTACACCAGCCTTAGTGCATGCCAGAAATGTCCAACAAGTCCTCAAATATGAAGAGATAATTCATCAGTGTCTTTCAAATTCTCTGATGTCACTTTTATCTGAATTACATTGTTTGTTAGCATTGTTTTCTCAAGTTACTTTAATAAAAACATTTCAATTCCCCATTTCATAATTACGTAAGTCAATGTATTAATCAACAGGAATATCTCTGTGAAAGAAAAAACAACAAAATTGGATATTTCCATTGATCTTTTCAACAATAGCAGTGAGCATTGTCCAAGGCCACATCAACATGTAGCTGCACAAGCTTGGATCAAACCTCCAACCTTACAGTTGAGAAACAACCGACTCTACCACTGAGCCACAGCCACCTCTGTGTGATCCACAAGCCCATTCAAAGATACAAATCACTGCCTGATAAGAAGTATCAATGTGTATATGCTCAGATGTTCTACCTGTGTATAACCAAGTTGCAAAGTAATGTAACCAGGAGCTTTATATGCTCACTGTGTTAGCATTCTGTAAGTGGCTAACATCATCAGCAGGCTGGATGTGTAGTTGAAACTGTTACTGAGACAGCAGTGCAGTTACTTATGGTGATCATATTCCCTTTGTTTTTGTAAAGGCTTAAATCAACTGTGCCAGTCTGTCAACTAAAGGAAACCCAACTGCAATCAATCCTCTCATAAACTAGCAGGACTACAGCAAACTAATCCACCTATGAAATGTAAGAGTTACAAATAAGCGGCGAATTTGTAATCCTTTACATTACCCCTGTCTTGAAAATAACTGGAGCTGCCACCTTCAGCAGTGACTGGATAGGTGGGTGGGAGTGAACACAAAAGGTTTGGCTTCTTAAAACACGTGGCACATGAATTTCTTTTCATAAAATTACAAAAAAGATTCCTATGTATAGAATCCATTATAGTCAAAGTTTGGTTTAGTAAAGGAATAGAAACTTGGGTATGGTAAAGTGAAAGACATTTTCTTTTGTTCAGGCTACTAAAGCACAAAAACAGGAAGTTGAAATAAATGTAATAAAATACAAAACACACCTGTCCCCCAGCATGACCTATCGAGAATCATGTGGTAAGCTAACTACACCATTCTTAAGATCATGAGACTATAACAGACAACAACTGAAGGGGTTCTTTGATTCTCAAATGATGAAGCAAATGTGGAAGTAACAGGGGTTGCAGTTCAGGGATGGATCAACAATGTGATTGAAGATTATTACATCCCACAGTGGACATTGTTAAGTTATTGTTATTGCTTTGCGAGGACCAAAGATGAAGATACCTTTTTCTAACTATTTCACCTTAAATGCTGATATTATTTGAAACATTTAAATACTTCCTTGTTTATTCACTCCCACCCACCTATCCAGTCACTGCTTGGAGTGGGTGAGAGTTTTAGTGTATCAGGTTTGTGGGGAGTTCAAAATTATCCCCCTAATAGATTAACCATATGATGCTGTTTAAAGTGACTATAAAAAAATAATGTAAAAGTTTTTAGGATAAAAGCTGAAAAACATCGCTGACTGAATTCCAAGGTTTTACAGAATTGGCCCAAATCATAATACTTAACTGGCAATTGGGCTGTGAGTACAATTATAATGGACCTCTGAGAAGCTAGCTTAAATTACAGCTGAGCTCATCTCAGTGTTTACATGAATAGCAACTGCTTATTATCCACGTCCCCTTATGCTAATTTGATATACACATAAATTCCATAAGTGCAAAGTGTCTGCAGCCCAGCCGTCACTGAGCAGACACAAACTGCTCTGTATGGTGGCTAACAGCAGACAGCTAACAGTAAAGGGCGCAGAGCCAGACTGCTGAGCCCCTCTGCACCGGTGATAATCTGCCAATAGAAAGAACTAATGCAAAGGGAGCTCAATAAAAATGTTGTGAGGGGAGAAGGAGGGTAGAGAGCTCTCCAGACCTCCTTTTTCCCTACTCAGCCTTCGAGCCCAGATGTTTATGGTCTGTATAAACTATTGAGGGCTCGAGAATGTCCCCCACTCTGGAGCAAGCTGCAGAATGCAGAAGCCCAGACTTATCACTCTCTCTCTCTCTCTTTCTCTCTCTCTCTCTCTCTCTCTCTCTCTCTTGACTCCCTCACTGTAAATCCATCCAGACACACAAGCAACGGCGACAGCTGGGAAACAGAACTATTGCTGTTCTCCAACAGCACTCAATCATGACCACCTCGGACCATTTCCACACAATTCTTAAAAAATAGTCGACCCCCTCGACTTTCTTTTTCTAGCTCACACTCGCCTACTAAAACAGTTTCTCCTCACACCCTCGCACTCCTGTCCTCAAATAACTACTGTAAAATACATCTGTCAAGGACATATTTCTTCATCCAATTTCTGAAATTGTTTTTTTAGATCCTCAGTATATTTGCTTTAAATTGTCTGCCTTCTGACTCATTTATGCCTCCCCCCCCCATCTCATTCCTCCTTCTCCTCTTGCATCTCCGTCTGTCGGAGGATACAGACTTTCGTTGTCTGAGGTTTTGCTCGGCTCCGTTTCCAGCACATGTGGTATCAAACCGACCTACATGGGTGCGATAAAGCAAACAATCCGCGGTCCCTCCTTGACAGACTAATTTGAACAAATTCTCAAATTGCGTTCCAAATTGAAAGCACATTGGGGCGCGGGCGGCCATTACTTATAAAAATCTGGATAAGTGACCAACAATGAGGCCAACAAATAATGCACAGGCAACTACCCTTGTTACTGCAAAGCAGCTGGGAAGCCAGACAGATGTTGTGATTGTGCCAGCGGTTGCACCAGCGTTGGTGTCTGCGTGATATTTTTGCACATGACCTAGCGGGAATGTTTTGTTATCGTATGGCTGAAGGATGGGGAGGCGTGCCCTTGCCCCGTGCCGAGTGTACATACAGGGATTAATGACTTTGAGGAATGTTAATCAAAGGTTCAATAAACAGAACCCACACATGATGCACACAGATGTGAGAGAAATGTAATCGTACCCCCCTTGGACCATCCAGCTTTTGGAGGAGGATGGGGGGGTAATGTATGAATGGGTGAAAGGAGGAAGACATCACATGATCTGGAATCACTAATACTTCCAGGGTTAGGCTCCGTCTCTCCCTTCTTTCCCTTTTTCTGTATTCTGAAAAGCTCGGCCAAGCTCCAGCTCTCGTGAGTGAAGCCAGAGGTCTCTTTTCTGGACGGGGTTACTCCTTGTCTGTGATTGTGTTTGTTTGTGCTGCGGGGGGAAAAAGCAAAAGGCTTCAGTTTCCAAATCATCAGCCCCGCAGGGTATACATTAAGCCTTCACCCTCCTCCTCCTCCTGCTTCTCAGTCTTCCTTAGACGTTCATTTACTAACATGGTTCCTCTTGCCCTAAGGCTCCCAATGTCAATAATACACACTGCCTGCTTCTCAAAGACCCTGCCCCCAAAAAACAAGGTCAGTCAGTCCAGGCACGGGGACGGGAGCATTCATCTTTTTTGATTGTTGGGAAGCGATCCAAAGCAATTTCAGCTGGCAAGTGGAGAGGATTCCCGAGACATTTCTTCTGTCTCCAAAACACACAAGGTCTAAATAAAATAAAAAAAAGGGGCAGCATTGGGCAACGTCGCGGTGCAGCACGCCTAAGCCACGGCTAAGTCCCGCAGCCAGTGGCCGTAATGAAAACTGCCTGGTGGAGTGTGCCCAGTGGCGGTCAGACAGATCCACCCGCTGCAGCCGCTGCACAATGAGGCTGTTATACTCATGACAAGCATCTCTCTTTGCCCAGACGCCGTGCACAGAGAAAACTGTTGACACCCACAAAATACAGTTCCCATTACATCACGCTGCGGCCCCATCGCAGTATTTTGGAAGTGATGTTAAATTTAGTTGAGCCATCAGTCACTCCACCCAACTTGGTGTCATGCTATCTCAGCCACAGCAGAAGCAGCTCAAAACCATTTTGCAGAATGCGAAGAATTCAAAAATGGGACAAACTGTTTATATTCAATATTCACAATATTCATGGCCTACTAATAGAAAACAGTGTGTTCCTACTTTCTGGACTAGACATGATTGTGTATCTAACCCAACAGCCATGCCAGATGTTACATCTTATATCAAAACCTCATTTGCATACTGCCCTTGGAAAAAATGCTTTAGTTCCCGAGCCGAAACATGTGAACGAGGAACTCTTCAAAGGTTACAGCTTCCAATTTAGTTCCCTCCATTGCAAATTGCAGATCAACTTTCTTTGCCGTGCTGAAGACAAAAAAGGCCTATAGCGTGATTCCCGAGGCAATGCACCTGGCCTTCATCTTTCGTGACCATGTGGAATAAGGCACTGCAAAGTCAAGTGGGGGGGGGGGATACAGTCGATGGTTATCTCGAGACTGGAAAGAACCTTCTTGGGTTTTCACAACCCTGCCTCATACTTATAGCAGTTATTATGGAGACATGAGTTTCCAGTAAAAGCAATGTCATTGTTTATGTATTGTAATGTGAGTATAATGTGGTGACAAAAATAGTGTCACTGCCAATGCTGTTCGTTTTTTTTTCTTCTGATACTTTTCTTCCAGAAACAAAAACAAGTATGTGACAAGAGAGAGAAATATGTCTTGTAGGTTGATTTTGACTTCCATTCTTTGGCAAAAAATGGATGCCAGAGCTAACTTTACTTTATGTACAACCAGGAGGATGTAAAGCATGAATATCAGAGCACATTTTACCAGAACTGCTTTCATATGTCTTCCTTGTGTTTTTATTTTTGTTAGCTTTTTTTATCGATCAATAACCAATCACTTCTTTTTCCTGAGTTAATTAAATGTCTTATGACTTATTCATTAGTTTTGTATCCTTTGTTCCCTTGATTTGCCTGCTTGTTTTTTGTTTTCTTACACATGGTTTGCATAATGGGTACTTACTTTCCCTGAGGTAATTGAGATGAGAGAGAAGCACTTCGGCGTTGTACATGGTGGTGAGCCGGAGGAAGTCGTCCTTGCCCATCTTGCAGAGCTCTTTGCCGTCTGTGTTCTGAAACATGGCCGTATCGATCTCTAACAGGCCGTACTCCTTGATCGCCCACTCGAGCCACTGGCGCACGTGGTCCTGGGACCATAATGACGGGTCTGCAGAAAGACAGAAGAAGAAGAAGAAGAAGTGAGGAGAAGCTTGCCTCTGTTACAGTTGTTTCTGGACAGATGCTCTGACAGAGCTGGAAGAGCCTCATGTCTGGAAAGGTAAAGGGCAGGAGACAAATTGGAAACAGAATTTTATATCAGTAGCAGACCTTGTTCAGATAGTTGTAAATATTCTTTGTTTTATTTTTACCACATGGACAGGGTCAGCATGAGTGAGATGAGTCGTTAAAGGTTTATTGAAACCTTTTAGAATATCTTCCACAACGTAGTATTGGCTCTGAAATCCCTTCCTGTTGTGGCTACAAACGTTTGAAATAAACCTTTATACAAATAAATAAAAACACAGTTCTTAAAATAACCGTTCTGAAATCTTGTATATTGTGCTACAAAATTGTGAAACCAAAGCCCAGACTTGCCACTTGTGGTTAAGGAGTGGTGTCCATGTAGAGCTTCTATTAAGTTAATGGATGAGTGGCCATTTGGATCAGTTTAGAAATAACACTTCAGTAGCCTTCTAATAGGAACATGTATCAACTCTCCTTTCACTGTTAATTCATCACATGTGCTCATTTTTTGGAAAATAATGAACCAGTCTTTGGCTTAAGTCTTACAACGTAATCAAAACAGACGTCTAAATATTTTTTGGGGGGATATAATTATAAACTGTTACGTCGTAAATTGTGTGATTTGATATATATTTAAAGTTTGTGAAGCCAATGAAAAAAAATATGACCACTCGAACAATGGTTTACCCAATCAACCAGCTCAACAGATATTGGGGATTTATGGTATTTGCAAATTTTTAAGAAAAAGGAAGAGTTGTTTTTACTCTTATTTGAATCATATTAACCTAGCATATGATACTGGTATGGCATTTTGTTGTTTTGTTATTGAGAAACCTATTCTTACCAGCAGGTACAATGACCCTCCGCTCATTGGTTGTCATGTTGGGGGGAGGGGCGTTTTTCTCGTCCATGTAGTTTCCATAGTTCATCTGAGATGAAGTGTCATTACTGCCCACCAGCTTATTACATTTACCCACACTGCAGTCTACAGGAGACTCTCTGCTACACAAACACACAAACACAAGACAGTTGTAAAATATAGCATTCAGGAGATACATTTCGATGCTGTTGGTTTTTCTTTTTTGACTTTAGCATGGGATTGTTTTTAGCACTACACATTCTCAAAGAGAAAAAGCAAAAAGTGAAGGTTTAATCGTGGTAAAGAAAATTGCCTGTTGATTAACAAATCACAGCTGTCAAAGCAACAGCTATGATTGTGTACACTACCCAATGCATAGAGATATACTGTCATGTTTCTCTGAAGTCCGTATAACTTATATGATGCTAGAAGAAATTATTATTCCATACCTGGATCCATTCATGTGCTCATATTCTCTCTTGACGTTGACCCGCACTGGCTGGTTGATCCACTCCTGTTGTGGGGGTAAAGGGTTGATTTTGTGGGTCTGGCCATAGTCCTGTGTGCCAGATGCAGTCATGTCTGTCTTGGGGAGAGGGGCAGCAGCAGTGTACGGGGGCTCGAATAAGGATTGGTCTTCACTCACCACTGATAGCGCCTCCTGTAGATGGAAGAAACAAGTATGATACTTATTTCCTTCACTACTCACTTTTGAAGAGCTAGTGTCACCAATAAACACTTATATTAAAACAAAAAACGTATATTATATTTTCTAATTACACATATTTAGTTTCTTGCAGGGAATTAGATGTGACGATTGATACCACGCTTAAGTCTGTTCCTTTAAAATAAATCTACTAAAAGAAGCCGGTTAGCTTAGCTTAGCATAAATGCAGGTCTAGGAAAACTGGCCCCTGTCCGATTATTTTAACACAATACATTTACATACAGATCTCAAGCCATTAAACAAACTTTAGTTCTTTTGCCTGCCGACCCTGAAGGACTTCCTGGGACATACCTTCAATGATTTACAACATACTCAATAATTAAGATGTATTGTGTTAATTAAATGTTTTAAGAATTGCAGGATCATGGTTCATTTTACTTTTGAACAGGGCTGGGTTATCCATTTTCACCCTGCTTCTTTTTTTCTATGCTAAGCTAACTATCTCCTTGCTGTGGTTCCATATGTAGCCGACAGGTTTAAGAGTAAATCTTTGCATCTTACTTCCAGCAAGTCTCATCTGACAAAACATTAAAACTTGTGATATCAAATTGTAATTCTCTGTAATTTTTTTTGTTTACAGCAATTACGTGCAGTTATTGGTCATATCGCAGTCTGGCATCCTAAGTAGTTTGTGTATACAGCCCACGTAGCAACTGTAGCTTCCTGTTGATGTTAGCATGATGTTTGCATGACTTCAATCAAGCCCAAAGTGGAGTAAGGCCGAGTTGTAAGCTTGGGCGTTGCTGACATTATCTCCTCATACATTCAGCTCTTCTACCCGTAAATACTCATCAGCTCATGCAAAGAAAAAAAAAGTCTTACTTTCTCACATTCCTAGTACGCTGACAAACAAATACTCTTTGCAACATTTCACAGAATCCTGGTTTTTAATATCATTTCCTTTTGCTCATTATCAGAATCTTCTGGACTTCAATTCCCCTGTCACCCCTGAAATGTCTTGTCTTGTGCGTCGCTGCACGGCTGAAGACTCAACAGAAGCAGAAGATGTCACAGCTACACCGACCCCTCTGCTGTGGCTCAGCTGGAGCAATGTCAGTTTATTAAAGAAAACAAACGCAGAAACTTAGTGCCGGCCAAGTTATTACGTGGTTTTAAACATGCTCCTCGTGTAACGTCTAGGACGCAAAGCATGTATTGGAAATGATAGGTTACATTTGAAGATGCAGATGTCACTGCCAAAAGCTGCGCAATGAATAGAATTAGGCAATGGCACCATCTTAGACCTGTGCCAGGCAACTCAAAGCTGGCACAGAATGATTATACCCAACAATAACTTGATGACTTAGTAGAAATTGCGTAATCGACTGTTAACTATAACAACTAGAAAAAACCAATAAGTCACAATATAAAGTGGAGTCACTGGAGTCATATGGTTCTGCTGAGGATTAGGATCGGGGTCTGATGCACATCTGGATCTGATGGCACAGCTTAGACCGAGACGTGTCTAATTCCAGGATGACTGAAATTATTTCATTCCAAATGCCACATATCTGCTCGAGGGAGAAAAAATGCTACTTGATATTCATTGATCGATATTTCCAACACGTAGCTTTTTTTTTTTGCATTCTCTAAAAATGAAAAGCGAAATGAAAAGCGAAATCCCTCCTGATCCCACAGAGGTTTAAATTCATTCCATGCTGAGACTTTTCATGCAAGTAGAAAGTTTTCACTTAGGCCATTTTCTGTTGCACGTGTCTCCTTTTTGAAGCACATTTTGTCATTGTTACATGAGGAGGTTGATGAAATACACACACTAACACAACAGTAACTGTAAATGGCATGGATGATCTCTCACAACTCTCTCTGTTAAAATGCTGAATTTACAAATATAACCTGCTTAAATTTCTTAACTACAAAAAAAAAACAAGTACCTGGGTATCTTTTATGTTGTGTACAGCTGCTTCTACATTTTATGAGATAATAATAACTTTATTTATATAGCACCTTTTAAAAACACAGGTTTACAAAGTGCTTTGACAAACAGCAAAAACAAGAACAAACTAAACAAAACACAGAAGAACATAAACAACAGCAAGAACATAACAAATGCTAAATACTAAAAATAATTAAATACAGTTCAACAGAAAAGATCCCATAGTGCATGATACCCAACAGACATATATAACCTGACCATCACAAGAACCATCATAAGAACCCAGGAAACACAAGAACCATCATAAGAACCCAGGAAACACAAGAACCATCATAAGAACCCTGGAAACACAAGAACCATCATAAGAACCCTGGAAACACAAGAACCATCATAAGAACCCTGGAAACACAAGAACTCAGGAAACACAAGAACCATCATAAGAACCCAGGAAACACAAGAACCATCATAAGAACCCAGGAAACACAAGAACCATCATAAGAACCCTGGAAACACAAGAACCCAACAACACGAGATAAGCTGAATAACTCTAATTTATCTATGAAAAGAAAGTAACTGATGCTGTGTGTTCAAGGAGATCTGAGTCCTTTAACAAGTAGGATTCAAATAACAAAGACTAAACAGATATTCATTTTGAATAGAAAAAAAAACATACAAAACACAGCATTCCTTGGCCTTTAACTTGGTCTTACAAGAAGCCAGCACTATGTTGATTGGCTGCCATCATGACTGTTATTTTTTTCTAAAGTTGATATTGAAACCATTTCAGCTCTACAAAAAACCACCTAACACAACCAAAGTGACAGTTTGAGGCATTCGCTGTGTGTCCTTTATTACCACAATTTACTGCAGGTCATATGTGACTTAGAACGCATATCAAATACAAGACACAAGTTTGACCTCCTTCGATAAGCTACTACTCTTCAGAGTGACGGTTTTAATGAAAAAAAAGCTGAACCCTCTCCAACCCTCTCTTTAACCATCTCGCCAGAATTAGATTTTCCACCGATTTCATCAGTGGATCCATCATAGTCTGAACACTGGCGGCGGGACTCTCTATCTGAGCAGAGCACAACAGCTAGTCTGTGGATGATAAAGTACAGGAGAGTGAGGGAATGTCTCATTGCAGCTCGATAAGGGCCTGGACAACTAGTATGAGTGTGTGCACGTTACATTTACTCTGACATATCAGCCTGGGCAAATTGTTTCTATGATTGGCAAGTGGTGGGAGCCCATCAAGATTGCAGATGTTTGTTTTAAATAGAGCACACCACACTCATGAAGACAAACTGGGAGGTTGACAGACCAGTGCCTACGTTTTCTTTCCAGTATCTGTGGGGAACAAGCTGCCAGTAAAAGCTACCAGCGGTTACACTATTTTTTTCTGTCAGTCTGTCCCACTGCATCCAAAGATAATCTCAGTGGTTATGTGCCACTTGTAATCACTTTCTTGTAAGGACAATAACTGAACATCTGTTTTAGATTATCAGTACCAAAAAAATAAAATTCAAAAAATAATTAAGTTCAAAATTCAGTTTTCGATTAATCATATTAAAAGTCTTCAGATGGACAAGGGTGGAAAAAGTTCAACTGCAGGCACCATAAGAAGCATTGTGTGAGTGTGACACCTGCTGGGAGCCACCTCTGTGCTGTTTACATCAGCCATGTCCATCTCTCTAAATGCGTCACGACGCGTCTGGAGCAGACTGGCGATATATGCAATAGCTCTACATCCAGACTACACGTGTGACTGTTTGACGTTCACACACAGCCATCTAGCAGGAGCCACCCAGGGGGGGCATTCCTGCTCTTTGTTTAAAGAGGAAGAGGAAACCTGTCAGGAAAAGATTGTGTAGAACAGGAAGCTCTCATGGCTAGAGAGCCCTTCCTTTCTTTTTGAGCGATCATGAATGCAACAAGTAGCCCGTCATTTATACCCGAGGATTCAATTATGATTGAATTGTAACAACCTCCTGCTTTGTTATAATCATCTAAGGTGGAGACATTCATGTCCTTCTGCAGCATGACATTCACTCCTGATACACAAGAAAACAACCACAGGGTTCTGAGCGGCACATAACGACATTTAAGTGACTATATGCAGTCTGACATTCTTGTCTGGCCAACGTTTACACTCATCCAAAACTCACACCACACCCAGCCGCCGCAAACCCAATACTTTAAGTTTCCAACAGAAAACAAGTCGCTTTACTTTTCAGCAACAATGAGAGTAAAATGCAGATGCTGCAGCCTGCTTAGCTCCCGCTCTCTACCCGGAGGACACAGACTGAAGCATCGCAGGACGAACTAATCGGGACTTGCCATTCAACATCTGGTGACCGCAGCCATAATGCATCTGGAATTTTGACTGTCGGGGCTAGTAGCTGGTGTTAAGAGTACACCCTAGCTCTAGACTTCAAACATGCCATTTCAAAATAGTTGTGTAACTATATATGAGGAGCAAGCCAAGGTATCATTGTGAAGCCTTGTGGTTTTCAAGTTTTGCAAACGGAGCAGTTACCCCGTGAAGTTACCAAATGACAGCTTTCCTTACACTTCAACAAAACTCTCTGTTACTCCGGAGGAAGAAAGGTTACAATAACCAACAGCAACAAAGACAAGGACATTACTTATAAACCATTTACCAAAACATCACATGTTTTTTTGACCCAGGACAGGATCTTCTGACCGAGCCGGGCGATGTGCCACACCGCCGTTGCGCAGCTCGACACATCGTGTCCAGCGTACATCCAGTCATGGCTATTGCTTAATGCCCGCTTGTCAGACAAACATTAATCACCGAATTCGTAACGAAAACGTGCACCGACACTGAAGTCAGTCTACAATGTGTTGTCTGAAACGCATATTCACTCCTTTCGTCCTTCCAGACGTGCGTAATTGTGCGCTTGGTCCCTAAGTCCAAAGCGTGACTCTGGTTTGAATCCAAACCCGTAGCGTATTCTTACAACCAGTCAGATATTTAAAAAAATGACAGGGGGGGGGGGGGGGAGAGGAAAAAGTAAGAATATCTCGTTACCGCATTCAGGCTGAGACAGAACAGCCGCTCATCGTCGTCAGATTGAAGGTCCCCGCTCACAGACCCACACAGAGGCGCATTTCAACCCATTGCTTTAAAAAAAGGAGGCGCAACTCCGAAAAAGAAGTCTCCCACAAACTCATACACCCCGTTCTCCACCCTTACCTTAATAGTTCCGTCCATTTTGCGCAATTTTCAGCGGACCCCGACAATATCCCGAACATGACACTCTTCTGTGTTAATTCCAGCCCCCGGTATGTGGCGGAGAGAAAGAGACACTTTTGCCGGATTGAGTTTTTTCTTTCCTCTAAATTTGGGAAGTGAAGTCACCGCTGTTGAGAAGGTTGAGGAGGAAGCTGTGTGTCACCGAAAGCCCTGCCTTCAAAAAAGCAGGATACTGTCCCAGAGAGATAAGCAGGGAAAACAATTGAGTGTTCGCTCCGCTGTTATGTTTTTCTGCTCGGAAATATTTACAGGATGACTGCCTGCGTTGTGCACAGCCATTGCTGTTTAGCCTGCTGTAAAAAAAAAAAAAAAAAGGAAAAAAAAAAAAAGGGGCTGTGTTGTTTGCTTCTCAGTTAAATCACGGCTAGTGGTGGAAGCGTTTACTATTTGTCCGACTTGTGACTTATTTCTGCATTTCACAGAGGTTTTAGGGAATGCGGTTTTCTGTCGCGGTTTTTGTGATCTTGTGTGTTTGAGCACTTTCTGTTCACGCCTACACTTCGGACTCTCATCTGGCCATGCCTCCATCCTCATATAAATCTGCCCATTCTCTGTTTTATCCTATATTTCATAGTGAAAGTGATACATTGAATAAAGTTGATCTTTGATTTTGGACAGATGTTTCTCAGACATGCCGCTGAAGGAGCTCTAAATCAAAACAGGAGAGTAACCTGAACACCTACAAGAGTTGCAACCTTGTCTTTTTTTTTTCCCTTACAGCCTTCCGTGAAGCTTCTGTGAAGTTTTCCTGAAACACCATTAATAAAATCCAAGCATTCAGCTCCTGACCGCACTCCAGTCTGCGGGTCTGCGCTACACGTGTGCGTCTGCTGTTCAGCACAGCACTGAATGAAACGCAGCCTGCGTCAACAGAAAAACGACACAGTGTGGATTATTATTGTTGCTCATAACACAATAATAGATATATTTAAGTTGACTTTAGATATTCGATGTCATTCCCTATTCCCCTGAATTTAGAGAGAGAAATCCCGTAATCCCCACCCCCACGACTAGGATTTTTTTTTCTTTTCGTCTGCTCTATGAAATTACTCTCATCAATTCCAGCATAATTTTAGTGCAGATGCTAGACATGGAGCCGGCTCTGAACGTGACCAGACCAATAACACTGCAAGAAGAGTCTGTTTTCACAGATTTATTGTCACATTTAACATTTTTTTTTAAAAGCGCTAGAAAGATAAACGAAACTAATTTATAACTAACAATAAGCAACTCAAATGTATAGACAAAGAAAAATACACTTTATCCCAGATTATCTTAATTTGGCTTGAGAGGGTTAATAACAAGCAGGGGTGTAAGCTTTATTTCAACACTGTCAACAATAACAAAAAATGAAAAAAAAAGATCCATATTGCACTTAAAGTATGTTAAACAACACACTGCGATTTAGTCGAGGTGAAGCTGGAGAACATTTTTTGCAGTGTTGGGGTTCTGCCTCGGGGAGCGGCCTCAGAGCGCGCCGCCGCAGCGACTGACAAGCAGGGCCGGCCTGTCTGCTCTCGACTTGGGGGTCTGGTGGGGCTGAGGGCCCCTACCCTTGGGACCACCACATCTGGATCCTGCTAAGGGTCAAGGCTTCTCCTGCCTGAGGCCAGTTCAGACTTGTGTAATTAAGGGAGACACCTTGTTTAACTCTTTAGTGACTGGTGAGTGTTCTGATTTGTATTGTTGCTTTTGTTTTGTTTTTCTATACATTCTTGACTCCAGGTTTTCCATTAAGGCATTTCATTGCAGGGAGGCTTGTGAGAAAGTGACAAATTAAAGAGCTGCTTAAGATATGACTCACCATATGACCACTTTGCACTGTGGTGTGCCGCTTTGGATTTATATTTTTAAACAAGTGTGAGCTTCTTCTTCTTCTCAACCTGTAAGCCTATATTTAGTCCAAAAGTAGCTAATTTTCTAGAATAAAATAAAAATATCCAACCAACAAGATCACTCTCTCCTTGTATTAGAATACCTTCCATCCATGCCATAGAAATCATCAGGGTGGCTGGGGGTCCAGGACCTACCAAGCCCATAATGAATACAGTGGTAACAAACATTTTGGAAGGCCAATAAACAGATGCAAGTTGGTTTACACAGGGAACCACAAAACATCTGGCTCCACGCTGGAACTAGACAGCCAGACATTTCTCCCTTACACCATGAGCCAGTAGCTCCTCTGTCTCTCCACTGCATGGGGCAACCAGCCAGGGGTGGGCGGACACTATGCACAGTTTATGTTCAGCAGTCTCTCAATTGTTTGGCTTTTGCTTTCCTTTTTGGCTTCTATGAAGATCGACTAAGATTTAGTGTATGGCAATTGGTCACACGCTGAAATGACAGAGCGTGAAAATAAAGGTTTTTATTTGTCATATAGGCTTTAAAATACGAAACTATCAGAGAAACTGGAGGTATAAAGAAATTAGTAAATGTTAAGGGGTAACTTCAATCAAGCTCCTTTTTTAAGACCGTCTTTGGAGAACAACTCTGGTAATTGTTTCTAAACTGTGTTTCCTGTTTCAAAGTCAATATGCCTGTTGAGGTGTCCTGATCTAAATTATCTTAATTGTTTTCTACTGCTTTGTAGTCCAATAATTATCGTGTTTTTTTTCCCAGTGTTGTTGGTGGAACACATAAGGCTGCACCTAAGGCCAGCAGCTCCGCGGGAAGAAAGTGATCAAAAATAATGACTTGTGTGGGGAGCTATTTGGTTTGGTTGTTATTCTACTCAAGAAATAGTCGCTTTTCAATATGAGCCTACAGAACTGGCTGTTTATTAGACTGCAGACTTGTATTCAGATCATTCCTTCTCCCGGGGTAGAAGGCAGTCCGAGTCAAAATACTGAGGGCAAAGCGTGGAGTCTGCAGCTCACATAAGCACGAACTGTCTGGCCCCTCGCTCTAGGCCATAATTAATTTGAGATTTATTTTTATTGGAGAGTTCCAGTCTCGCCTGGCCTTAACCAAACAAAACCACAAATCTGGGCCGTGGATTCGCTCGAATGAGGAGTATTTCTTTTAAAATGTTGTATTGAGGCGTGCCACATTCTGACCAATATCTCCTGAATGTGAGTGAGCCACAGAGCGAGGCACTTTACACGCAAAAACGACACGCAAAGTCTGGGCAGAATGATAATAATAAAAACAAAACATTGTTGGAATCAGATCAAACAGAGATAATGGAGGCTTTGTTTCCACAGCACAGCATATATGATCTAAAAATTAAGGATACTTTCCTTAAATGGCCTTTTAAACCTAAACCAACACCCTTTTTGTCCCTCATTGACCTATTGCCTATTTTCAAGGGGCAAAAATACTCTTTTAAAAAGAAACATTTTCACGTTTAATCCTTCCCAGCTATTCAACTCTCTCACAACAAATCAGGAATTGTTCCGAGCACTGAAAAAGGAGTCTCTCTGCAGTGGCACAAACGCTGCAGCTGGATGAAAAGAGCCTTTATTCAAGGGGGAATAAGTCTTCAAAACATTAGCAAAGTCTCCCTTGGAAAATACCTTGATTATGAAGATATTAGCATAGCTCGCTGCTGCACAATGGTCCATTTTAATGAGGCACAATCCGAGCAGTCACCCCTCAGCAATATTCTGCCCGAAGTGAGCAAACGTCAAGGAGCCAGCCAAATGAACTGACACAACTGCGAGCAAAGTGCACGCAGAACTTGGCATTATGTGGATATTATATGGTCATATACAATTATACAAGATGTGTTTTAAATGGTTCCAGTGTCTCAGGTAGCGTATGTAGCAGTTGCAGGTATTCATGCTGCGCCATATGAGCATGATGCTTTTTTTTTTTTTATGTGAAAACCAGATGTGCACTGTTTGCTTTATTTACACAGTCAGGGCTAGGGCGGAGAGAGAGAGAGAGAGAGAGAGAGAGAGAGAGAGAGAGAGAGACAGAGAAGGGGGAGTGACGTCAAATACGATAACGAACAATAACAGAAGCATTTTGGACCGTAGACAAGGTTTATGTACAGGTGTTGAATTCAAATGTGGAAAAAAAACACGTCTTTTTAAATTACGATCATATGTTAAATATAAAGACTGATGTGTAACATCCAGTTTTAGACTAGGATGAAATAAGTAGCCTCATGTTTTTTGTTTTTGTTTTTTACTTTCTAGACAATTTAAGGAAATGTGGTTTATCGTCACAGACTGAGTTAAACAGAAAAGAAAAGAAAAGAAAAGAAAGGAAAAGAAAGGAAGACTACAGTTAGCCCTTGCAACGTTACCTGGTAGAGACGGTGGTGTCTTACCTTGACGTAAGACGACGTGTCAGGGACAGTCTGAAACATGTCTACAGACAGGCCCAGGGGTGCTCGGTGTCCAGTGGGCCCTGAAAAAGGAAATCAGACAGAAATAACAATAAGACAACTACTATTTCGTTTTTCACTTGATATGTTGACTTAATTCATGGTTATCGAGACAAAACAACTGTTTTTTTTATTCTTATTGTCATCAAGACATCACTTGTGGCCCCACACTTGACACGACAGGCCTGTGTTGACGCAAACATCCACAAAGTTCCGCGGGTTTTGTGAACTTCCACTTCAGGGCACTCATGGGTTACCACTTCCAGCAAAATAAAGGGGAAAGTCAAATTTGCTTAATGGCCCCCTGTATGTCTGACTGCACACATAATCCCTTGATTCATTCGGAGAGAAGACTTTTTTTTCTTCTAGCGTAGTAAGAGTTATTAGATACAGCTACGTTTTAATTACCTCTGTCCGTACATTAACAACATCAACAGATGGAAATTACACCACTGAACTACTGCTACCATGGATGGATTACTCCAAAAGGAGCCGGGCAGCAAGAAGAACAGGGCCCCATCCCAACCCCCATCACGTTTTCCCCTCAAGCTTACCACATATTGAAACACTTTTCGCTTTAATAAGTGCAGCTTACAAAGTCTAGGGTGAAAGGGCACTTAGAGGACGGTGTCTTTAGCCCTTCCCTCCCCGTGCAATTATTAGGAAGGCAGTGGCACATACTATCACAAATGGCTATTATATAGGCTGTGTGATTAAGCATATGAACATTTATATAGACCACTATATTGGCACCAGGACGCACCGTTAAAGTCCCAAATATCTTAACAGGGCAATTAGGACGTCCTTCTCCTCCAGTCTGTTCAGAGTTCTGACCTGCAGGATTATGAATATACAATCAGGAACCTTTGAGAGACTCTACGCTTTAGTATAATTAGTGGCGGATGCATATTATGGGCCCTGTGATATTGGGCCAATACCTGACAGGGTAATTTAGCGAGGAAGAGATATAACAATTAAAACCTACTTACACGCGATCAGGGGGTTAATTGGGCTACATTGTTTTCCAGCGCAATTTCACGTTTTTTAAAATTCCTTCCCATGAAAATCGTATAAGAACGTGGTATAATTTCAAAACATGTTCGTGTGTGGGACCAATTTTTCTTTCTTTGTGTGTGTGTGTGTGTGTGTGTGTGTGTGTGTGTGTGTTTGGATTCGGCAGGCAAACGCAAGGCTCACCCCATAAAGTTCCCCAAATGCATCCAATTTCTGCGCGGTAAAAAGAGCATAGGGTACCGCATCTGCAGCCAATTAGGCAGAGGAGGACTGGTGAATAACGGCGTGAACCTCCCTCCGAGACAGCCCCATGGGCTGGGACCCCTCTAGTGTTACATTTTAAGCATCTTACCTTACTGTTATCCATCATAAACGAGAGCCAACTGATTCCCAGCTAATACGCATTCCATTTTTTTTCTTCTTCTTACTCAGATCTGAGTGAGCCTGCGATTAGGTGAGCTGACCCAAGATCTGGAGCAGTGTTTTTCGATTTTAAAAACTCAAATTCAACACAGAATATCAAGTGAAACTTGATTTGTGAAGACATATCTAATATTGACTAAATCATAAAAAAACAAAGATTAAAATGCAGGCTTTACTTTTAATTTAGCCTAGAGTCATTCCGGAACATCCACCTCTTTTAAACTATTGTTTTCAATCTGTTTACAATATGACCGATCATCAATAAGAACCATAAAACATGCGGAAATGATTGATTATTTTCGTGCATGCACATCTACGTTGCAGAGTTTGTCTCAACACAACTTCCACGGACAAGAATCACTTTTGTAAAGCTGCTTTTTCTCACTCACCTGTCGCTTCAGTGTCGGTCGTTTGTTCCTTTCTTTCTTTTCTTTTTTCGATCTGATCACTCTTCCACCAATTTTAAATAATTAGTCCCGTCCTGGCAAAGCCGTTTCCCAATGCCGATGACAGTTGAGTTATTTGGAAAGGGGCTGAAAAGGAGCGCAGGGTGCATGAATGGAAATGTTGCTGAGATGGGAAAGCCGCGACCAATGAGCAGCGAGAGAAAACCTCCCCTTGCCTGCCGTGTGAGGCCACTGAACCATGAAATAAGGGAAAAGCAGAGCGTTATAAATCTGCTTTATAAAGCCCTTATTGTAAAGAAAAGGATAACAAAAACGAATAATGTTTTAATTGTTACGAGATGGATTTATCAGAAGTATTCCTCAGAGGTTTTAAAAATAATACACCTCACAAATATGTGAGCAACAGTTGGGCATAAACATAGAACTTCAAAAGCTCCACAGAGATCATTGAAAACACAACATTTTTTATTCCCAGGAATAAGACTTTGTTTATTCTCTCACCTGTAAACTTCCCTTCTGAAATTTAAGAAGTTGACTGAGTCTGTTGTAGAAGAAGGAATTTACTCCAGTATATCTCATCAAACGTCCTTGTATTTATTTACCGAACTATTACAATTTAATTTACAAGTATCAAGCTTCATGTGTTTAAAAAACAAATAGATAATCAATTTACACCTGTGCTCTGCATAAAGAAGCCACTTCCGCCCTCTAATGAATACATTAATGTAAACATTTCTATTAAGTTCTACTTGTTTAAACACTTAAAACACTTTAAACCTTAAGCAGCATACTTGTGTTCTGTGTTTGTGTTCAGATATTCATGTCATTCATGTTCCTGTGTGTCCTCATGGTGACAGCTCCCGCAGGAATACAGCCGCAGCACCAGTTCCTCTGCAGCGGGTTTGTCTTTTCCTGTCCAGTTGACCCCACTCACTTCACTAACTTCATTTCCTTCACATTGCTGCCCTCATCTTCGACCAAGAGCCCCCCCCCCCCAACCCCACCCCCAAAGGATGTGGGGCAATTCGCCCAACCTGAGGAAAGTCGCCCAACCGTGGCATTTTATAGCCCCATCAAGGTCGCCATTTCACGGAGAGAAACCAAAGTGAAAAAAAGAGTAGAAACCTGCAAGTTGCTGCATTGGAGAGGCTTTAAGTATAGTCAAAGACAAGTCAATTAGACTTATTTAATGAGGACAAAGCGACAAGCATAAAGATGCTCAGTCTCATTAACTTGTTCATGTATTCCAGATCAGGCGTCTCAGAGGAGTGAAGACCCAGGTGACGTACGTTGTGGAGATTCTAGGACAAAAATAAATACAAAAAACCACTTGAATTAGACTAAATAATCACACAATTAGAGCCCATTAGACTGAATAAAAAAGCTTCCAATCCGTCTCCATGGGTTGTTTTTTAGTTTTTTCACAGTGATGGGGTCATCTGGCAAAAAGGTCGTCTTTCATCACCGGCTAGACCTTCTGTTTGTTGCACCGTTTCCTAATGCAATGATTAAAAACAACAACATTGATAATAGTGTTCCCAGCACGAAACAATGGACGGAAATCCCAACATCCGTTTTACTGAAAAATGGCATTCACGCGCCTGCTGTGTTGCCTTCCTCAGGATACAGGAGAAGAAGTTTTCTAACACATTTGAACAGCAACTACTAATTTCTAAAAAAAAAAAAAAAAGAAAAGAAAAAGTTAGATAAAGCCTGGTGAACACATTCTGTTAGTTATATTCTGCAATTACTAAGACGTTGAAATAAAGGAGCACTTCTTATTTAGACATCATGTAAAAAATAAAAAAAAATAAGCTTTTGCTGTAAACTCTTAATGTCAAAAGTTACTTAACCTTTCACCAAGAGTCACTTTTCAACTAGCATCAAAAACCCTACTAATAATCTTACATCCCATTTCAGTGGATCGTTATAGAATATGAGAAAACAACACTGAGGGTAAAGTTGTAAAAGTCTCTGACATTCTTAGATTTAACTCTTTCAAGTTGAAATGTTAATGTCCTAAACCATGAAGTGTCCAGGCTGTGGCTTGCTCAATTTATTACTAACACTTGTTATAACCTGGTGAGCTGCAAACATGATCATTCAAACAGCACCATCAGATATCAGATTGTTGAAGTGATCTAATGTGGTTCTCTAAACTCTGTCCATGTGATTTCTTTGGCTTGTAACAGTAATTCTCGAGTTTTTTCAGTAAATAAAAGCATTGACAAATGCTTCATGTCCTCTGCCTGTTTTCTCATCAAACCTTGCACCATCCAGGACTTCTTGTTTTTGGTCATCGTACAAAAATGGAGTGATTATGCCGCTTGTTAATGGCTCAGACAAGACTTCTGACAGTCTTCTGTGTCTCTTTTATTAAATATATTTGACCATATAGATATTATAATAGAGTCACTAACAGAATCTCCTTGTTTACTTTATTTTTAAAGAATCAATCTTTTCAGTGAGATGAAACAATCTGCCATCCACATGCCAGTCTTTCTTTTACTGGTATGTTAACATTTCAGAGGTCCTTCTCTTGGGATTCCACTAAAAACACTTTTTGTATTTGAGATGATGTGGGCAACCTACAGACATCTGAGATTACATCTCTCAGAGTAAATGAAGCTCCTTACTCTGAACTGTAATGACTTATTTATTTAGCTGAAGGGGCTACTGAGGGATGATCTGGAGATGGAGATCGTTCCATTCCAGCCCCCCCTTTTCTTTCACTCCTCAGGGGAGAGAGAAAATGGCAGTGTGGCACCAGGGAAGGCAGGGCACAATATCAAATCTTTTCACGCAAACTTACAGGCAGTCATGGGCCACAGAGTGAACAGCATGTGAAAGCACTGGGCTCGAGTTTAAAAGATTGCAACTTATCCACCTTAATACTTGTATTATACCGTCACTGTGAATATACATATATGTATATATATATATTATTTAAAAATGATAATATATACACACTTATTTATGTAAATACTATAATTGACATCCATCACATAACTGTATTTTACTTATTATCATGTTGCTTCAGCATCTTTTACACTATTCACCACTGCACTGTTTCATATTTAGTCGTGTAAATATTAGTCTTTTCTTATTATGTTTATTGTTGATATTTAATGTTGTACCTGTACATAAGAGAGCACAGTTCACAAAGTTAAATTCCTTGTGTGTGTAAGCATACCTGGACAATAAATCTGATTCTGATTCTGATTCTGATTGTATCATACTGGTAATAGTGTTAGGATGATTTATGAGAGGCCTTATTGACACACATGAGGTGTATTTCCTGACACTCAACAGCACAATGTGAGCACAATGCTGGTAAGGAAGCCCTAACCATTCTAGTCTGTTGGCCCAAAAATCACACATCTTTACAGGACTAACACAACATAACTCTGAGCTCTGAACAATACCATTAAAGAAAATCACCCAAACTTTGATTCTGCTTGTTTGTCTGAACCAGCTCACACAGAGCACAGACAGCAGCCCACTTGTGTGCGCGGTGATAATTAGCAAGGGGAAGTATTAAATTAAAGCAAGGCATTCTTTTTTATGAGGCGAGCATTTATGAAGGTAATAGCATCCCTATAAATTAACGACCTCCCAATGCCTCCTGATGTGTTGCCACTCACCAAGGTCTGCAGCTAACCGCTGATGCGTCCACTGCGTGACCTCATCTGTTCAGTCTTGGTATTCTTGGGGGGGGTTATGCTGAGACGAGAGCTTCGGAGAGTGGATGTTTGTGCAGCAACATATGGTGTCGAGACCGAATGTATGTTGTCATTACACACAATATGTTTTGGTATGCACTTAATCCAAAGAGAAGAGAGTGGATGTGGGGCTGGTGTGTGTGTGTGTGTGTGTGTGTGTGTGTGTGTGTGTGTGTGTGTGTGTGCGCGCTTTATGCATCCACAGTGTGTTTGCATAGCATCACTTATCAAAAAGCACAAAATACTGTGGAGTTCTTCTCTTACTGAGGGTAAATACATGGATTTCCCAGACCACTTATCTTATGTCAATTCAGCTGTAAGTGTGGACACACCCTGTCCCGAGTACAGACTGGGCATGGGAAACTGGTTGCTCACTTTACATCTTAAATCAATCTTGGTTTCCAGGAGAGAGCCATCCCTATATGAAAAACATTAGGCTGAAATAAAGACCCTGAAAATTAATGCTCCTGTGGAAAAAAACAGTACAAGCAAGAGCAGGGAGGGGGGGGGGGAAGCAGTGCCATTTAGAAAGCCTAAATCATCCCCGGACTATAAATCCACTGACCGCTCATCATTCAGCAGCATTTTAAAAAGCCCTTAAAGAAAAACACTGAGTGAAATGAATATGCTGTCACCTCTCATTTGGGTCTGGCCTGCTGGCTCAATAAGAAAAGTGTTGTTCCCTGGAAGGCTGCTGGCCTGAGCTAAGCTCTCAGGTTTAGGGTTTACCCCCGTCCCGCATTCTCAAGGCTTTTTACTTTGAGGCCCGCGCCTCTCTTTCCTCCCCCACATCCCCCCAGACATGTCTGACAGGCTGAACTCGATGTGGGCTGCTCACCAGACTACAAAAATCATTCATCTGTGCCTTCAGACGGTCAAATCTGGATCTAATAAAGGGAGGTTGCCTATTGATCCTATTCATGGGGAAAGCTAGTGCCTCATGTTACCACTGGAGGGCTCTCTGGCTCAAGCTACAAGTGCCTCATTGAAGACTCGGGTATCCTTTTGTTCAGCATTGAAGATGTTATAAACAAGTAATTCTCTTTTCTTGTTGTTGATTCAAGAAAATTCTTCATTGAAAAAAACATGTTTTTTCTCTTTGTATTTATTTGTATGTAATGATGATCAATCTAAAGACATTATACTGTATGCAAATATAACCTTAATAGACCAACATCTAAAATGTTTGTTTTTCTATTCAGAACCACTTGAAATTCTAAAATAAAGCCATGTCAGTCATTGGCGCCAAAGACAACAGCAACACCCTCCTTTTCCACCTGTGGCACAAACAAACAAGTGAAACAGGAAACATACTCTCACGGTGACTGCCAGATGAGGTCAGGACAGAGTTTAGTTTTTTTCTTTTAAAAATCAAGTTTAGAAAGAGGAAGAAGGCCATACGACATGGCTAGAAAACATCTTCATACGGGCGGACAGGGATAGGTGTAGGGATGTAAGAATTCAAGAGTAGAAGGGCGCTTCAGCAGCAGAGTGAGTCACAGTCACTTTAAGGGTTGTGTTTATGTGTGTGGGTGAGGGCACTACCCCAAACGCCTAGGAAAACCACAGCATTCCACGCCGGCTCTTAAAGAGACATAGCAACGCTGTCATCGTGCATATTTGGAGGGTAAAGTGTTAACATATGGCGAGGGCTATTTGAGACGGCTGGTGAGATGCACAGAAGCCGGGGGGACGGCCATGCCAGCTCTCTGATTGCATTCTGATAGAAGGCCTCGTCAGATCATGTATAGCAGCTATAGTGTTTGGTTTTTTTTAAAGTAGATGAAGAGATTTCTATTTGGAGGGTCATGCAATAATAAAAGATTAAAAGAAAAACAATTAAAGTAAGGATAATGTTGTTCAAAGCTCAGCTGACAAGTGGATTTGAGGTTTGTCATGCTACTCTGAAGATATGACAGTTTAACAGGTTCTGCAGCTGCACTACAAAGATCTGGTGATAGAGGGCAGAGTTGAGCTGTAGAACAAGCAGGGTGTTATGTCAGGCAAGTGTTGGAAACTTTTCTCATTGATGTTAAGTTTCAAACACTTGACTGCGTAACTTATGAAGAATTAACTTAAATCACAACGGTTATGCTACTGAAGTTATTCTCATGCTTTTGCCATGACTGGTACCCTGAAAAGTTCCCCAATAACAAAAAAAATGCATTCTCTGTGTGCAAGTCAGATCATTTTGACCCCTTAGATTTGAGTATCAAAACCTGTGCTATATATTTTTTTAAAAAAGTAAAACTTGACAAGTGACAGGAAAACCAACATTCGATTAGCTATCAGGAAGTCATGACAGTTGTTTCACTGTTGTATACAATTTATAGTTTTTGGTATGTTCTGTAAACCACAATATCAACTCTAAAGGTCTGGGAGATCAACATAGTGAGGCTCTAAATTTGAAGCATCTTTCATCCAGCCATAGGAAAACAGCAGATTGGATAAGTAGGCCATAGTCTTGAAAAAGAAGAAGAAGATTGGTGCTATAGGAAGAGAGTAAACAAGGACAAGAAAGAATCAGAAAATGTGAGAATTATGTAGTTGTGAGGAGGTGTTTGAGAGCATGTCAGGTGTTTTGTGTCAACAATGTTTGTGGTTAGAGAGAGACTGCTTCTGGTGTATGGAAGAAAGAGAAAGTGTATGGGTTAAGGGGTGTTTTGACAAGTGGGCTCTGAGGAGGAAAGAGAGGATGCAGAGAAGGAAATGAAATGGAGTTAGGGGGCAAAAAAGGGAAGAAGCATGTTTCCTCCCTGAAAATCCATGGCACAATGTGAACTTAACATCCTTAAACCATCAACCAAGCTCTAAAAATAACCTCTGTTTCTGCCCAGTAAGAGGTAGGAGTGCAGGGGTGGAGGTGGGGGGGGGGGGGGGGGGGGGGTGTTGGTGAGTGGGGGCGGCTGGTGGTTGGAAATGGGAATCAGAGCAGTGGACTGAGGGTGAAAAGTTGGGGAGAAACAAAGAAACACCACCCTGCTAAGACAGCAGTGACTGGCTGCTTGTGTGTGTGTGTGTGTGTGTGTGTGTGTGTGAGAGAGAGTGTGTGTGTGTGTGTGTGTGTGTGTGTGGGAGTAAGTTTGAAACTGGAGGAGAGAGAAGCCCTTTCTAGATCCATGAAACTCAGTAGTTAGTTATTTTACACACAAAAACTATTCAAAACTGCTCTATATTTATTTAAAACAAATATTATTTGATATGTTTTTTTTTTTTCATTGAACAGCCTATATAGCAGTTTATAGAACTCAACAGAGGAAACAGAAGGCATATAAATGGTGAATGGACGTGAGCTTGTATAGTGCTATTCTAGTCTTCTGATTACTTAAAGTGCTTTAACACTGCAGGTCACACCTACACATTCACACACTGATGGTAGAGGTTGCTCTGTAAAGTAACCATCAGAAGTAACTAACTCATTCATACACATTCATACACAGCTGATTAATGAGCTGGAGCAACTTGGAGTTAAGCTTCTTGCCTAAGGACACATGTGGCTGCAGGAGCTGGGGATCAAACCCCCAACCTTCTGGTTGATAGATGCAAGAATCTACCAACTGAGCCATAGCTGCCCAAATAGCTCTGCATCACATCATATTAGTATATTTTACTTGTTTAAAAGTTCACAAATGTGGATTAAATATACAATATTAATTAATAAAATATAATTTATATATTTAAGTTTTCTACTTTGGTGAATATTCCAGATTATCACTTATCTATCAAAGGTGCCATGTTTTAAGCAATATATATTGTTATTAAAGGATCTCTCTTTATCAAACGCCATTAAAAATGTATGCAGGGTGAATTTATGCATAAATAGAGACGTTTAAGTCCACACTAGTTTTTGTTAAAGGGATACTTTACCCATTTGCATTAAGCTTTGTATCATTAGAAACCTGGTAGTATTTTTGAATGGTCGTGCATCCCGCCCTCATTTTCCCCTGAGATGGGAAATCTTTGTATTTCTAAGTCTGAAAAGGAGCTTCCAGTGACGCAAAAATCATCATTTTGCATCACTGGAAGCTGTTGCGGTTAGCAGGGTGAAACTACAATGCTAGTTCCTCATATTTTCGACCACTGAAGCTACAGACCAATCACAGATCAGTGGGTGGGAACTCACTCCCAGAATCGAAACTTAACGTCCGCCATATTGTTTGGAAGCTATGCTAACGTTATGTTTCAACTTCAAACTGATATGGATGAAGGGGATTTTGAAGGCTCGAATCGGATGTTCGTGTGGCTATCTCTACGAACCACAATATAGCGGTGAGGCAGCTGCTGCCGAGCCAGCGGCGGTGAGGACGAGGAGCTGGGGCGGACTGGTAGTTTCGGTGCTCTCACTGTTTGCCTATGGACACAGACATAGAGTCTGTTTTCTGACAGGAATTTCCAAGATACCAATTCTGGAAGAAATCTCTGAATCAGTTGAGGAAACGGCCGTATGTTTTGAAGTAAATATCTCTGTAAACCTAACCTTAGTGGGAGTGGCCTGCGGTGCTGTGCATTCTGGGAGTTGGTGTCTTTCATCCACATCAGCCAAAAAGACACTTTCTGTCTTTTCTCGGCCAAGAAGGCACCAACTTCAAAATTTATTTCACATTTCTACTACATATACGACCCAATGTCAATACAGATTCATGTTTCAATGGGTGAAGTATCCCTTTAACTTCCACTCTCCTGAAACTGACAGAGAAATGTTCATTGGACACTGCTGAAGGGGAAAAAATCTACTTCTTCATTAGAGTCTTAAAATGATGATACACAGTTAATGCGTGATTCATTTGACTCACATCCAGATGGGCCTGCTATTGACTCTTGAAGATCAGATCTACATTCTTGAAAAACGGCACATAACAAACTCCTTAGCAAGCTTGCTCAGTCGATGGACAGTGCCTGGACAACTTCGGGAAATGTATCGTTGGAATTAGAATAGAAAATTGGGTATGGCACAAGGAATTTGTCATTGCTAGGGTTGCTCACTATTGCGTCATATCAGGGTGTGATTTTCTGGAAAGATACTAAACCATCTTTGATCCTCAAAAAAACAAAGTACTTGAACCGTGAGACATGAACATTTCCCAGTGGGTGCCTGTGTCTGTGCTTGCACCCATGATTCCAGAGTGAAACCTTATCAATCAAAGCCTTTGTATCTGTAGCTGTACCTTTTCTCCAGTGGATTTTCCAAACTGTGGTTACACTTGTCCAAACCAGACCAGAATAGTATCTTGGCACACTCTATCAGAAAACTTCAAAATGACGCAACTGTTGCTAGTTGTCATAAATCTCTCAGGAGAACACTTTGAGCTTTATTGCAATCAAGACCTGGGTATGATGTATTATGCTCCTGTTGACATCAGTTGATGTTGTATAACCTTATAGGTATGTGAAAACTCTTCACCTCTACAGACAACAATGAAACAAACTCATCACCCTCCATAGTACGGTCTCTGAAACTACTATGTCAGAAAAATGTACAATTATTTTAACATGGGGAAGAAATCCCATCCAGATTTCAGTCAAGCTCCATCAAGTTCAACCTATGAAAACGTCATAGTCCATCTATGAAAAACGTCAAAGTCCATCTTGACAAGGATCGTGTGTGTCAAAGTGAATCTTAAAGCTGCCCGACTCCAACTGCTATATTTCCCATAATCAGTCCTCATTCAGTTGTCACAGTTGTTCAGGTAACATTAGAAGGATCTGTCTGTTATCATACTTTGTTGTTCCTGTACACATACTTTGTTTGGACCAATATTACGACTAGTTTCCACTAACGCATACGTACAAATGCAAGTCAACCAGAAGTCCATATATTCCTATGAATGATATCTGATGTGCCTGCGGAACTCCTCTCCTCAGTACTTTGGTACTTAATTTGCTTCTAGTACGTTCAAAAATTTAAATTCCCTGTGGATTTTGGACAGACCGTGTGGCAGTGTTCCAGCTTAGCCAACAGGCTGCTAACTAGCTAACAAGCTATTTCCTACGATTTAGTTGGAAATGTTGATTGCAAAGCCAGTATGTATGATTAAAAATAACTTGTTCATCTAGTTTAAACACATAGTGTATCTGAGTAATGATAATCTTCTTAAATATGGTTATACTTTATACAAAGTCTTGTGTTTGTACAAAGTTTCATATTAATTACATAGTAAGATGTGTCAGTTTTCACATGAAATACAGTCATCCTCTTGATAGGTTTTAAAAGGGACAAAATGAGCCTCTCCCCCATGGATTCAGGTAGCTTCTAGGTTTCTATCCATCCATAGAGACATGCACTTCCTTGCGTAGGACACTTGTGGCATCGTCTGTTCATTTACAGATCTACTGACAACAGTCTGGTACTTAAATGGAAACACAGCGTTACTGGCATTCTAACTATCAGTGTTTTTAACTGTTGTTGTTGCTGTCTTTGCCTTATACCTTTCTTTCAATTTTAATGAAGACAGACACTGCTATAATCTTTAAATTCATTTATTCACTTGACTGAAAAATCTTAACTGAGACAAAAACATCAGTAGTTAATATACCTCCCCCAACCCCCCAAGGTAATCAGTTCATTGATATCTGATGTGTTAGTGACATGACGACACTGAAGAGGTGTGCTTGTTTTGTGTGCCTTTAAAGCTGCAACAGCTTTAGTTGTTGTATCCCTGTTTCTGTTTCTGCAAACCTAATAGAATCAGAAGAGAACACGAGCAAGAGCAAGAGCAACTGCAACAGGCAGCTTGCGCGGTCTGCACATGCACACTACATAATACAGTCACAGAAAATGACCTTTCAACATCAATCTGGTTCTGCCCAAGGTTTTCTGCCTGTTAAAAAGAATGTATTCATTACTGAATGTTGCAACGTGCTTTTCACATGGTGGAATAATGTTGTATGGTACAACATGTAAGAGTATGGTTTTTATTTTTGTAAAGTTGAACTGGCACTGTACAAATACTGATTGATAAATTGATAAATTGATTGATTGATTTCAGGTCATATTGCATCAAAGAATGGTATTCAGCATTACATGAAAATGTTTGAGTAGCTACTCCACTCAAAGCAAGTGAAGGAGAGAGAATTCCCAGTTTATCACTCCATCTCCTATGGACTTATCGTTTTCTGCTTCTATTACCTGAAACAAACTTTCTTCACCTTGCAATGGTTTTGTTCAACATTCTTCATACAGAGCAGAGCCCCTCCTTCTCTACTGCTGTCAGTCAACATTATGGCAAGAAGACTGTAGTCCATCTTGTTTAGTCAGTTTTGTAATTCCAAGAAGCTCCTTTATTTAAATTAAGAGCAGGGTTTATCAAATTTTTCAGATCGTAACCCCAAAATAGGGGTGCCAGAGACTGGGGCCCCCCACTGTCCCTGGAGTTGGTTAAGGCATATGATGTAGTAGCACACAGCCACACACTCATAGGCCTATGAGTGTGCCTATGTGCCTCCAAACACTGGTAACACAAAAGAAAATCACAAAATAATACAAGAGTCTAAAAACCATACAATTATTAAAAAATAATTATTTATTATAAGGAGGCTAGAAGCAGAATAGAAGTCATTTCCACGTTTGTTTCCTTTGTCATTATGCTTTGGGTGTCTTGTGTGCAGCACTTTGAATTGTTGCTGAACTTGTTGATGAAGTGTGCTCTATAAAGAAATATGCCTTGCCTAGACTTTTAAACTGAGAGGACATACAAATCTTAATAAACAGAAACAAGGTTGTGTGAATTTTTTTTGAGTAAAGAGCTGCAGACACCTACATTGTTGCTGTCATGTGTAAACTTACAATTTACATATTTGTACATATTCAAATCATTTTTATTTCACTTGATGATGTGGTTTTACTTGATATTGAACCAGTTTACAATAATGGGTAAAGTATACAATTTTGAATTATTTAACTTTTTTTTTTTTTAAAGGCATTTGATGACCCCCCTCTTGGTGGCTCGCAACCCTCACTTAGGGAACCCCTGATCTAGAGCCAGTTTTTTGTAAGACGGCTAGACTACTGCGCTCCGGTCCAGATTTACAATGTGATAAAAATATTTCAACTCAGTTTTTTAATCAGCATTTCTTGGCTTTAATTGTTGAACTTCTCTTTATAGCTTAATGGCAGCCTCAAAATTATAGACATACTCTTCCTTTATTCCAAATGAATGGTTAATATGGCTTTCTACCTACCTACCTGTGTGTAGTATGCCCTCTCCAAAATAACAAGTGTCTTCCACATGCTGTAGCCACAAGTGCCACACAAAAAAAAGGTCATTAGATTATGTAAGTGATGCCAACAATGCTCTGCCCAGGTTCAAACAGTTAACTAGGCTACTTGGATATTCAAATGTTTACATGGATTAATCTACAACAATTACAATGGTTCCCTTATGGTTAGGTTTATCAGAAGAATGTTTTAAATTCAAGTTATTTTGTGGTTTTTAAGAGGCATTCAGTAAAATGCAGAGACATGTTAGCCTTGTACGTCAGCTAAAGAAGGAAAACCATCCGTCCTGCGAAGAAACATTTCTATGGTCATTTCAATATTATTTTGTGAGAAACATCTCCAGACAACTGGGAGAGGTGCAGCTGTTACTCTGTAATTTGTCCAGAATTTGTGAGGACTACAAATTAAGTAAATAAAGGAAACAAACAAACCTGTTAGCATCTGTTGAATAAATTCTAATCCATTATTGGTGGCTTCATAGCATCAGATAACACAGCTTCACTATACTGTACATAAAAAAGTGTATCTGGTAAATATGTTTGTCAGTTCAAACTTATTGAAACTCATTTGTAATAGTAATGGTTAAAGAAAAAAAGTTCTGGGGCGTTGGTGGCGCAGTGGTTGGTGCGTGAGCCCCATGTGTGGAGGCTGTAGCTCCTTTCCCGCATGTCATCCCCCAATCTCTCTCCCTGATTTCGGACTCTAGCCACTGTCCTATCTCTACAATAAAAAGCCCAAAAATAAATCTAATAAAAAAAGAAAAAAATACATTTCTGGAGTTAATTCAATCCAGGTTTGCTGGTAAGAGTGTGAATTTGAAATTGAAGTGAGGCTGGGAAGGAGAGCAGACACAGGACACAAGGCAGACTCTTGAAAAGCAGTCATTGACAGGCAGCTCCTTCCCTCTCATCACCCTGATAAGGCCTACTCTGCAGCCTGGGCCCAACACCTCATCACAGGTAGGATGATCTGAACGAAGCCGACAGGCACTACACACACTGATATACTTATCTGTGTTAAGACAATTGGGATGAAGTGGAGCAAATGATGACCACTTTCTCGCAACAAGTAACAAAGGATATTCTGAAATGCTACAAGTGCTAACATGGCATTAATCATATGAAGCCAGACTCTTTTACAACCCCATGTTGTGTTTAAAACAGTTGTGTGAATGAGTAAGCGCTGAGAAAGGGGGCCCCTTTAAGGTTGGGAAATATAACCTTAAGAGTTATGTTGAAATGAACTACAAAAATGTTTGTGTCCCATTTTAAGCAGTCAAATCATCTTTTGCACATAGTACTTATTATGGTTGATGTTAAATGGACTTAAACTTGTATAGTGCTTTTCTAGTCTGACTTAAAGCACTTTTACACCAAGGTCACACCTCCCCATTGACACACTGATGGCAGAGGCTGCTAGTGTCCATCAGTATTAACCAATACCTTTCATACACATTCATATGCCGTTGAAGAAGCAGCAGTGTCTGCAAGTGTCTTGCCTGAGGTCCCACCAAACATGTGCTTCTGGGGATCGAGCCCCGACTTTCTGGTTGAGAGACAACTGACTCCTCCACTGAGCTACAGCAGCCCTATGTGATTTTAAATGTATTACATTTTTCTCACTTATCGTCACATTTAAGCCCAGTGACCGCAATAAAAATTAATTAAGACTGACACAAATGCCTGCAGCTGTATTTAAACATGTTAATAAGAACACTAGCTGACTTTAGAAAGCAAAGCAAAGCAAGAATGTTTTGGAGCAACACCAGGTCTAATTTGGGACAGTTGAACGGTTCAATCTAACCCCCCTTAAGATATGAGTTTCCATTTTTCTTACTGCAAGCAGCATTTGTTTCTGGCCTGTTGTCCATGTCGCCCTATATCTCCCTGTTTCCTAATCTGTCTCACTGATTGTCCTCCCTGTCTGTGTGCCTCCCAGGCCTGCCTCTCCGACTCTTGCACCAGCCTTCTCTCACTTCTCTAATGAGAGTGTGTGTTACACAGGCGTTCTGAAAACCTCCTCAGCTAATTACATGACAAGCATCTCGTTCTGGGACTCTAATGAGGAGGACTAGTGAGCGGCAGACGCCACTGGGGTGCTGGTGTACATGTGTGTGTTGGTGGGGAGGAAGGGGGGGGGGGGGTCAAGCTAGCCACTGGGTGGGGTGTTTCTGTGTATATTTGAATGCATGTGTGTGTATTGTAGAGGAGATTTCTGGCACCAGTCCAGCAGCTTGTCAACCGGTGCATGTTGAACTCAGCATCTTTTTCACTCCCTCCCTCTATGTCTTGCTTTTTCCTTTCATCTTACTGCACTCATCTTTTTTTTGTCTTTCATCGAAGGGAGGTGTTATTTAGCCAAGCAAGGTTAAGTTTACACTTATTAAAGATGGTATAAGGTTTGGGAATGACACTTGATCTCTTACTCTGTGAAGTATGACATAAAATCCATGCAAATCCATGATCTCTCACTGCACTCTGTGTTGTGTGCTGGACTGGCTTATAAATTGAAAAATGCAGAGTTTTCAACAGCAGATTTATTTTGTCGTTCGGCATGCCATTAATTAAATATAACATTGACTGAGGAAAGCTTCAGTACACACAAAGCCTTGAGATAAACCCACACAGTGAGAGGACAGAAAAGAAAAGGGAGAGAGAGCGACCTAGGCACAAATCCAAACGACTCAGCGTGAGGCTTGCAGGAACTCGTTCTGTCAAGAGGCACACTCGGACAGAAGATCGCTGTCCAGTACCATCCCTTGTGAAACACTCGAGAAACACAAACCATCTGGAGGCTATAGTGCACACTCTCGACCCATCAAATATTGAGGATGTTTGTCTGATTTACAGGGCCTATTTAGGACTGTTTGGACAACTTGGCTGAGGGGATTCATGCTTTAATTAAAGATAATATCAAGAGCTAATATTGCCCCCAGAACCTTTGCCCCCCCAGTCAAGAGTGCAACAAAGTCACAGCTCTGTTGGTGAGGGTGAGAGTTTTAACCACAAACACTTGTAAATGAATCTAGTCAGGCCTGATACAGAGGTTTCTCCCAGCTCTTTGTTTCACTGCCCCATATTTCCCCACTTTCTCTTCTGCTTCTGCCAATAGCAATGGAGATATTTTAAGGCTCAAGCCCACCACAGTGATGGCATATTGATACTGTCATAAAATATTACATCCTCACTTTATTCATTAGAATGGGCCTTTAATCTAAAAATATAACGGGCAGGGAATAAAACAGAGTTTTCAGCGAAAGAAAGATTAGGCCTGTGCTTCACTTGCTGAGCGCCGCGGCTCGGAAACACTGAGGCCCAAAATAGATGTTCTTCTCATAAAGGGCTCCTTCTTTGTAGTCGGCATACAGCAACAACATCTGCAGGGCAGTTTCTATGGGGGGAACAGATTCGGGCAGGCTATCAAAGAGAGAGGCGATCTCCTGTGAGAAGCAGTGGGCGGAGGACTTCCAAATTCTCTTTCTCTATTTCTTTTTTTTTTTTTCGTTTCCGCTGTCCTGCTCTTTACTTCTTATCCCTCGCTTCCAAAAAATCTGTGGCAATCAGCACGATGCTAATAAAAGACCATTAATATCACCTGTCAGCGCTATCTTTGGAAGATCCAAAATGAGAAAATGAGACAAAAGGATTCAGAGTCTGGAGCTGCTCACACAGACACAGAAAAGCAGCAGAGGACAGAGAGCAGTCTGGGTTTGCTGTGCTGGATTGAATAAATAATTTGCTGACAGAAATGATCAATATTCCAAGCTAAAGCTGACAATAGGACTAGACGACTGTCCCTTCTGTTATGATTATAGTTTAATGTACAAAACGTTTGTTTGTCTCAGTCCAAACATTATGTTTAGTTCTTTAAGTTGGAGGTTTGCAAGATTTGGACAGACTGAAAAAACTTTTAAACAAAGTCATTTCACTTCTGCATTTTTCTGCAGTGCCACATGGTTGGATTGTCACTTTTGAACTGTTAGCAAGTACAAGACTGTGAGCCCTTCATAACTCCAGAGCCTGTATCTTTTTAGGTAGAGAATTAACTTGTCACTTAAACTTTGCGTCACATATCACAGTTTATGTCATATGGTACAGATTTGTGATTCCTGATTTCAGGTTTTAAGGTGAGCAATGTTAAATCAAGCACAACCAGTCATGTGGTGTGTTCACACATGCACAAAACTTCTCCACATTTTTTGGGTGAGCTGCATGTTTGAACAAACTAGGGGTGTGCAGAGACTTCATCTTCTGTATCTGTATCTTTTCAATCAAACAATTATTTGTTTCTGTAATTGGGCTGCTATCGCTCAGAAGAAGAGTTGGTCGTCTCTCAACCAGAAGGTCGGGGGTTTAATTCCCAGCTCCTACTGCCACATGTCCAATGTTCCCCTAGGCAAGACACTTTACCCCAAGTTGCTCCTGCTGCTTCGTAGGCGGCATGTGAATGTGTATGAATGGGATTAGTTACTTCCGATGGGTAGGTGTGATCTGTGGCGCTTAGTCAGAAGATTAGAAAAGCACTATTCATTCTCAAATGAATTTAACTGTTTAACTGGGCTTGGTTTTTACTGGAGGTGTTTTTTTTAAGCTTTCTTGCAACAATTATCACAAAGGACGAGAACAGACGTAATTGGATTACAAATGAACATTAGATTTAAGGAAGTCGTGTAAATTCTGGCAAAGCAGTTGTGCCTTCAAACCATTACAACTTGATTTGCTTTTGGCATCTAAATAATAAAGAAACATATTTATCTTCTCATACTGTAATTTAACTCAGGTTTTATGAACTGTCTGGATACCAAGTCAAAATTCAATGAAAAATATGATGGCTTTTCATCTTAAAAGGACAAAACTGGACTGAGATACAAGGCATAACCATAGACTGTGTATAACTATTTGCAGTCTACAGTTGAAACCAGTTGCCACACCAGACTTTCATCTGCTAGTGACTGCCAATGGTAGCTCATCCTATCCTTTGTGTCTCTCCTCCTCCACTTATTCAATGAACTGATGGTACATCCATTAACAGCTACAGATTCCCTGACTGATAAAGACAATTTCTGTGTGTAGCCCAATCAAGATGATGTGTGGACGCTGGAGGAAGTATGTCAGAAAAGTGACCACAAGCAAGCAGGCAGTGATGATGAAGTTTATGTCACACAATCAGGGCGCGACCAGTGAGATCATTGTGCATGAAATTAAGCTTCATCTGACTTTTTTTTCTGATTGCTAATTTGTTAATTTCCACTCATTTGTTGATTCTGCAAATACATACAGTACATTAACATGTAGCATTCATGTAAAGGCAAAAACCATCATTAGTGTCAGACTGTTGCTGGATCCACCATCTTGGATTTCTGCAATGTCTTTTTTATGACCCTCCTTGTCTGACTAGAAAAGAAAATCATACTGTGAGCGACATGGGAATAAATAACTCAGGAGACGAGTGCATGTGTGATAACAGCTATGGAGGATAATTCACCGCAAATTAAGCCTTTTGTTATTTTATTTAAAAATAGTCAGGTAAAAATTGGACTCATCTCACTGTAAATCAAAGCCGATATGTATGCACTGTCAGAATGTAGTGAGGAAGTGATGGTGAAAGCCATAAAGCACTGCAGGTCTTTTGACTGATGGTTTTTATAGGTGGTGATGGCAGGGCGTTCACTATCTGTTTAATGCAAAACATAAGCACAACCAGCTCCAGAGATGGAGGCACTGATCGGAAAAAGGTGGCACCTAAAATGGAGAGGTGTAAGGAAAGGTGGGGGGGGGGGGGGGTGATGTGATGATAGCAGCTTCATGCGGAGCAGAAGTGTATTGAGGGCCCTCGCCTTTGAACTGGCGAGCCGGCTAATTGAAACAGCATTGGCGGGGCATCAGCTGAAGATCTGGATCGCATTCGTCCTCGCTCATATTCAATTTTGGTCTCATCCAGAGGGGGCACGTCCCAGGCTTTTCTGTCCACATGGCAATAAGTCATACCCTCCCCTTTTGCCCTCGACGTGTTGCCCATCTGTGTCCCCTGAGGGCCTCGGCGATGCTGAGGCCCCATGAGGGCTTCAGAAGAGGTCTTGACAAAATGCAGGCTCCCTGCCACTGAGCCCCTTATGGTACTTCTTCACGCCTCTCACCTTGGACTTGACCCCCCCCCCCCCCCACCACCCCTTTCTTACCCCTCAGCTCTTCTCCTACATACACATACATACACACAGACACACACACACCTCTACGCCCCAAGACTTTTAAGATTTACTGTTAAGAGCAGCGGCTGTCAGAAGGTTTGAACCGTGCACTTTCTAATTCAAACAAATGCTGCACCAGGGTCACGGAATTATCATGGAGTCACAAGGTGTTTCAGATGACTTGCAAGTGTTGAGTGTTAAGCTGATAGAGAGAGAGAGTTAGGGATAGAGAGAGAGAGACTGCACGTTATGCTGTATAGGTAGCAATGCAGTGGAAAGCTTGTGATCTCACAATGCAGGAAAAAAATATATAAAAAATATACACATAAATCGTTAATCGATAACGCTTCACACCCTTACCTGGTTATCACTAACGCCAGTCAGCACAGGAGGATTTAGATCTTGTAATGTACAGGGGGAGACTTGTCATTTCGCAGAAGAGCAGTCAACGTTTCTGTCATTGCTTTTAATCAGCGCTACACATGCATCTGCTGCTGGCTGCAGGCTCAGGAGGCACCAGGTGAAGAATGATATGATAGTCGGTGATTTACAGTAAAGAAATATTCAAGAGGCTTCTTAGGTTCAATGCTGCAAGACTGGAAAAAAAATGAAGACAGATATTTTCAGGATGTCAGATTTCAGAGGTTCATAATGCAGATACATTATAGATAGATTTCACAGCAAGTTAAAAAAATAGGTTTGTTTGAGAACAAATCATGTTTTTTTTTTTAAGCTGACAACACCATAGGAAGATTGTTGTCATTATCCTCACACCCTCCCTCCATGTGATGTTTTCCTGCCTTTTATCTTCTATTTTCTACCTATAGGGGGGCAATTAAAAAGTTGGATTTTGGAGCAATGTCTCCAAATGATAAGCAGTAATTTACATGTCTACCATATTTTTTTGAACTACTTTTCAAATTGATTTATTTTGCACTTACAGTAAAGTGGAGTTAGACAGCTGTTAGACTGGGGGAAAATTAGGTCAACCAAAGACCCACTCTTGACCATTTCAGACTCTCCACAAGCTCACACCTGCACTGAGGCTGCATGTGGACCACCTCTCCATGTGTACTCCAAAAGACTTTACAGAGGGAAAAAAATGAATTTGGAGAGGATCACCGTATGATTGAGGGAGGGACTAAAAGTGAAGCATATTATTCCTTCCTCTGTTGGGACTCGCTGCGAGCAGGTACAGCATCTCTGCAGTCCAGCACCGCTCAGCTGTCACACTCAGCTGGATCAGCGCGTCCATTCTTCACAGCAAAACTTCACAACTCTACGTTCCGTAAGTGCAAAGTTATATTTATATCAACTATTAACAACATGATAGAAGGATAGATGTGTGATATGAGCGGTGCTATCGGTCCTTTAATGAATCAGAGGGAAAGTGTCGGCTCTAAAGTTGCATATTTTTTTCCTCCGTTGGGAATTTTCATACAGCGTGCAGCGCACTTTTTTTTTAATTGAGATGCGCTGCTCAGACCTGGATTACGGCTTATTTGTTAGTGACCATGCGGGAGCTTTAAAAACATGAAGAAATAACTGCAAAGTTGAGCGAATGTTTCAATTATTTTAATAATCAACTTTACTCCTGTATTTTAATTATATTTTACATCGCAGGCTGCTTAAAACTACTTTCAAATAGAAAACTGAAATGACATTGATGTCTATGATCTCTTTTTAGATACGTAATTATAGGGCTTTAAGCTCTGCTCTTTTATTTCTCACTTTAACTATCGATGACATTTTGGGAAGTTGAAAGGTCGTGCATGCATTTGAATGACAGCACAGATTTGCTCATTATTCCATTTGTGTTTGGGTATTTCTGCTGAAACAAAATCATAGGAATCTTATTGAGGTGATGAACATCTGCAGGCATTGAACGCAGGCGCGTCTCCCCCCTGGCTCTGTCAGCAGCTGCTACAAACTAGATATGCCAAATTGCTTATCACATGAATGTGAGGAGGATGAGACCTGTCACTGCCCGTGTACACCATTCCTCGTCTTATGTAACCCTCAAGTTAGTCCGATGTCTCTTTTTTTTTTAAAGCTGCCCAAAGTAAACAATGTTAAGTGATAAGTAAAGTGTGTAAGAGCGGAGGAAGGCTAGGAAGAGGAAGGATAAGTGGAGGAGGAAGAGGGGAGGCAGATGAGAGGAGGAGGCTGTTCTGTATAAAAGAAAACGATATGTTGAGAGAAGTGATGGGAATGTTAGCTTGACAAGCATCTGGATAGAAGGATTTCCTTCAGCTTCAGGTGAAATCTTCTTGTTCCGCAAGACAAAACTGGTTGTGTTAACATTCAAGAAATACTCCTGTAAGCTCTTTAATGCAAATCAAACAAACACTCCATGTGATGACATGATATTGTGTTTTTTTTAAAAGCACCAAACCACAGTTTTCACTCTTCTATACCGTGGTGCTGATTTTGAAATATGTCCCCCACTCCTTCTCTCTCCCCCTCTCCTCTCTCTCTCTCTCTCTCTCTTCTCTCAAACATCTACATATACACCTACACACATGCAAACACACACACAGTGCATACCACACACTCGCACAGAAAGAGTGTAAACAGTGAGTGATAGATAGGTCACTCCACCCTGCCTCGTCTGTTTGTGTGTTGATCCCTTCAGCAGGCCCTGCGTCTCCTGTCCACAGCGTCACTGATGAGTTACTACATGGATTCAGTTTCTTCCTACCCGGCCCTTCACCCCTGTGACCGTCTGGGCGTAATGGTGAGACTCCCTCATAAATTACTTCTTTAACGTTAAAGGCTGCCACAGCTACCTGCCACACAGCCAGGTCCGAGAGTGTGAGGCAAATAAAAAGCTTGTGTGTGTAAGCCACTCAGCCACATGGTGGTGCAGGAATGTGTGAAGGAGCATGTATGAGCAGCGTGTTCACATGTGTGTTAGCAAACCCTGGATCCCATCACCTCACAGGAACACATCGTCTGAAAAGATGTTCCTGTTGAGTTGCGTCCTCAAAAGTTGAACTAATAGTGCCTGTATCACGTACATGCTGTTCCTCATGGTTTCGTCAAAAGTTAAGAAACAGAGATGTTGAACAAGAGGATTTTTCTTCAAGGCTGTGAAATCGCCCTTTTGACCTCCCTAGCGTTGCAAAATCAACCAGTGCCAAGATGCACTTCTCCTTAGCGAGTAATATAGTAAATATTGAGACCTGTAGGCCTCCAACCTTAGCCACTAACCAATTAAATTGGAGTCAGATCATCCCTGCTGAATAACACTTTGTCAGCTAAGCCGCACTCGCACAGCGCTTTGCAGCAGGCTGTTTGCAGGAACACCACGGCTCTTAACGCTTTCCAAATGAGAGAGCTGAATACAGAGTCAGAGACAGCGCGAGCTGGGAACATTGGGATTCCTGTCAGATGAGCATTTGAAGGGTGAAGGCCAAGGAGCGGCAAAAAATAAATGCCTCCATTTGTATGCAGAGCGCCGGCACATTAGGATAAGAGACTGAGGTTATATGCAAATGGTAACCCCACCCCGGCCTGATAGAAAACAGAGAAGGATACAGCTCCCTGGCTCCTAATTGGCTCAGGTGGTGGGGCTTGCCTTTGAAATTGAGACTACTGTATACCAGGGCAGAACTGGTTAAAAAGGTGAACCTGGGTCACCTGGGTAGCTCTATTCTTTTGAATTTACATGAATTATCAGCAAAAAGCAGGAGGGCCCTATCTATTCTGTTTGTATTTTGATCTACACTTTGGTGATTGTCACTATTTCATATGCTACTACACAATGGCTTAACTCAAAGAACAGTAAAAATAAATATTAGACTTTACACACTAACAGTAGCAATGAAAGTAATATGCAGAATCCACCTTGGTGTAAAGATGATTTTTGCTCCCTCAGTCTTTAGTTTGTATTTTGTCTATTTCAAAGTTCAGGTTTCCTTGTTGTTCTTTATCTTAGTGTTGCTTGTTTTCCCTTGTATGTTTTTGTCCTAATGTTTCACAGTTTAATCTTTAGTGTGTCAGATGTTAGTTTTCCTCGTGCTCCCTATTGATTCCTCATGGCTTCCTGTTTTGACCCTTTTTGGGATTTTTCAGTATGGAAATTTTCATTGTAAGTTTTAAGTTTTTGCCTTTTTGTTTAAATAAATAGTTTTATTAGTTTATTCGGCACTTGGGTCCACCTCCTTGTTTTCCCACACCCGTGACAGTGGCTCTCTATGGAAGTGCATTTCACATAAATTCCAGCATCAGGCTTTGTATGCCTTTATTACAGAGATAGGACAGTTGATAGAGTCTGAATAGTGGCAGCTAATGAAGAGCTCTGTGTTGAAGAAGGCACTACTTCTTGTGTGAGTTTCCCAGTAAACTGTATAGTGCATGGGAAATGGAGTGATCTATCTGGTAGATAGGAGGAGATTTTTGACTCAGTATTTCCTTATTGCAGATATCTGTGACCTCATCATTGCATGAAAATGCACAGCGGTCACAAATCACAATAATAATTTCTCAGTTTAATAATGATTTCTAAGCAACTTTACACTCTCTACTTATTGTATTGTAGCTTCTCCTTTGTGGTTCTTCTTGGATCCTCTTGGGGGGGAAGTCAAGCTAGGTGACGAGATTACATGACTGAACACTTTCAATAATTAATAGACATTAATGTTCCTGAGACACACAAAAAGTGTCTCAGGAACATCACAATCCATAAAGGTTTGATTTTTATAACCTTATAATATCAATGGATTTTACTGGTATGTATTCAGTCAATGTTTTCCATACTGCAAATGGGTTGAAAAATTATATAAAAGTCACTCTGTGGATTAAGTGAAGTGCAATGGAAAAACGTGTTCATAAGCAACCAGGAACAATATTAGGATGTTAAAGTTTCAATTGGAGGCAACATCAAATACACAAACCGGATTAAATTGAACTTTCTCATAGGGAATTCTAGAGCAGTCCCTTATATATATTTATTTTAACCTACATTTGCATTAAAAAATTACGGCATTATCAAACTCAGACCTCTTCTTCAATCGAGTGAGAATTCACACTGAAATGTTCAGTCTCTGAGCTTATATATAGTGTACCACAGTTTAATTGTGATATTCCCGTCCTATCACAAAAAAAAAAAATAAACCAACACAAAATAAGACAAATCTATTAAAGGTAAAGTCTGTAGCATTGTTCATTGCAGCTTGTTAACAGTCAAACTGGGCTAATTGGCCCTAGAAGTGCACTCTCACTGCTGGATGTCATGTGTATGTTTACTGCTCGTACCTACATTGCAAGCTACTGCTAGCTAACACAAGCTAACAGAAATAAGAAAGCCAACACAAGGTTCACCCTCATTTTGGAACAAGCTTTGTCTGCTTGACGTCTCGCCTCACTATCGTTATGTATTCTCTTCTTGGCCTCTATATCCACTTCCATCATATTTGCCGGTTTGAATCACATCCTATTTCTGAATTATAACCTCTCAGATTCACCAGCACATTCTCATTGGCTGAGGGAAACACACCAGCGCCCGGCCCAGAAACGTCCTGCGTGTCAACCAAAACAAACCAAAACGTAAAAAAAATCCAGGCAGAGGACTGGATCTCTGCCGACATACTCACCAACACATAACATGGAGGTCCATTAGTGATGCTTGAGTGGCATTACTTTTGTATTAGTCTACTCTTTATTTGACTATTTTACTCTATTTAAAATAAAGTGCAATTAACAGCACTGGATTTATGATTCCTTTTGCATTCATCAAGATTATATGTTTTATATTAAAAGCTTAATATTATAATGAAAAATAAATTCTAAACTCTGTGGAGTATTTTAGTGAATTAGTTGTGTTTGATTTCGATTTTAACAAATAAGAAGAACAGGAAGGACATTACATGAGATTGAGAGGGAGAATTAATTTAAAAAAACATTAGGAGTTTGTAGAGCATTCACAAGGCAGAATAATGAAAGTAATAATAACAACAGTGAGTGCATAAATTATACAAAATATGTATAAATCTTCCAACATTATGACATATAAAACAAGGACAGTATAAGAACAGTACAGGACTATAAGCAGCAAGCCATCACTAAATATTCTTCTATTGTACAAATACATTTAAATGTGTACCTACACAACAGAACACTCTTTAAAGGCATGTACAAGTAACCAATAGTGGTGATAACAGTCTCAGAACATTCAGATGTATAGCTTTAAGCTTTTTAATGTGTGACAGAATGTATAAGAGGGTCCTTTAAGTGTCTTACTGACAGTCTTTGTTCATTTACCCAATTTTGAAACTGACTTCTGAATTGAAAGTTATTCCACAGTTGAACTGATAAAAGCATATTCTGGTGTCGATGTTATCTTCACTTATCTATGTCAGTCTACCCGTCTATCCATAAATAATCCTAGGGGGCTCTTCCATGCCTATCTAACTTTAACCCCCCTCCGTTAGACTGATAGGAGAAGTCAGCCTCCCACGCAACTTTCTTAAAAACCCTCGCAAATGGACCTCTCTGATCCTTGCGGTCATGTTTGCCATCCATAAAGCTGGCTGGCTGCTGATAAATACGGCTTATCAGATGGCTCACTGTCATCCTGTCCATCAGTTACATATATGACATTTAACAAATGACGGTCTATTATCAGTCTTATTGGCAGTTACTTTGACGACTTGATAAATATCTCTTTTTAAGAAGTAATTGAATGTAAAAGAAGAACAAGTGGAATGAGTAGGCTATATAATCTTAAAGCACATAGCATGGTGTGCACTTACATTGCTAACACTTAATATTAAAATTTGTGCCATGAAAAGGTTTAGTCAGAAAAATGTGTAGTTCGACACACTACAAAATCATCCATTCCTTTTTCACATCGCTCTCAAACATAATAGTCTAACAATATCTATTGAGACTTTGTGTTTGTTGTCGAATTGATATGCTAAAAATGGTCAACCGCTATCTTCTTCCCTACTGTATCTTACATCCACAAAGAATTCCATATCTCTCTCCGTTCAACTGTCAAATGTTGACTGTGGACTTCCTGCATTGCGCAACCCTTTTTTACGTGTACATGTCTGTGATAAGCAGGATAAAACAACACTGAAAAGATAAACCCAAAGAGTCAAATTTAGCAGCAAAGTTTATCTGTGGAGAAGACAATGAAAAATCGTTTTCCTTATCCAAGTTTACACTGAGCACATTCAAAGCCACTGGGTATTTTGAGGGGTTGTTTTTGGCTCAATTGTTTCCAGGCGCAAAAAAATATGTTTTTCCACAAGTTATCATATAAAACCCTGAGTTAAAGTATTTGATATACATGCAAAAACATACAGAATTGTGTCTGCTCTGTAGACATGGGCATTTGCACCTCCTCTTGGTATCCTTTTTTTTATCTCCAGCTATCCAATTTTGAGAAATTCCTCCCCAAACTCAAATGTTGTTCACTGTAGTATTCTAGTCCAGCGAAAAAAAAGATCCCTGATCTGATCCCTTATTTTACATTTTTAGAGTTTAGTACAAAATCCTAATCATTGCCTAAGTGTTGATATTTTTCAACTTGTTTAATTTGATATTAGTGATAGAGGGCCGCATGGTGGTGCAGTGGTAAGTGCAAAAAGTGTGTTTTCAGTAATATTTACAGTCTATGGTTTTCAGTCCTAAACCTCAACAACAGAGCTGCTCTCATGACTGACTGATTCTCTCTGCTCATGGGAAAGGGAGGGAATTGGGGGGAGTAGGATGGATGATAATTGGGCAGATGATGAAAGTGAAATAAAAAGAATGGTTCCCAAACCTGACTCAGATCCCTTCATTCATCCTAAAGAGCTGTTCAATAGAATCGGGTTGGTCGGGAATGTCACAACACTATTTGTACATTTGTGTTGATCTAAACTAGATTTTGAAAAGGACCTCTACAAAGATACAATAAAGCAGAAGAAAAGCAACTAAACATGAGGCAGCTTTTAAAAGTGCTTTGTGACTAACTTTACGCTCTTTATTTTGTGTTCAGAGACAGAGTGGAGGGGTGGCAGCAGGTCCTCACACCCAGTTTCCTGCTGTGGTTCACCCTCAGCAGCAGTGTTACCCATCACAGCCCCTTTACATCCAGGACATACCCCTGCAGGAGGTCCCCAACGGACATGACCTGTGCCCTTCAGGTAAGAAATGAACAGTCCTAACTAAACATTAGTGTTGTAGTTAAGACCACAATAACCGAGACCAAGACATACCCGAGACCAGAGCGCTCCGAGACCAGAGCGCTCCGAGACAGAGACATTTCAGTGATGTTAAATATCACTGAAAAATTATCATCTTGTGTACAGAGGGCATGTCACTCACTTATAGACAGTAACACCGGGAAGGTTGCAAACGTAACCACATGATGAATGAATTGTAGTTAGTCTTCTATTACAAAGGGGCGTTTTCCTTCTAATCTCACTAATGACGTGGAAAAATAGCCTGAGAGAGATCTTGACTGGTCTTGATAAAGAATCTGGAGTTTGTCCAGTCTGAGACTGAGACAAGACCGATTTTAAAATGCTTTTGATTCCCAGACAAGACTGAGACCTTCAAAAAGTCGACTCAAGACCAGTCTTGAGACCAAGACTGATTTCGAGTACCACAACCATGGGCGGTTCTAGGCAGGGGCCAACAGGGGCCAGTGCCGCAGTAATTCTGAGCTTTTTGGTTCATGGATTTTGAATGACTGTGTTCTTCTGTTGGCACTTAACAAAACAAAGGATAAATAATAGTTTCAGTTACTTGTCAACAAAGAACTTTGAGCAAGACAAGACCTTGTGTAAAGTGGAATGCTAAATGAGCAATCAGTCACACTCCAGCGTGCACGTCTGAAATCCTGACACGCTCACATTAAACTCCGTCAGACACAAACAGAATCTCGACTTGACCTGTTGTTTGGCGTCTGGATGATGGTGATGACGACCCTGAGGGCAATGCCTTTACCAGATACCCTTCTTCATTTATGTTTTTCCTCCATGCCTTTTTCCCCTTTTCTTCTCCAGAGAAACACATGCCATACATTTTTCTTCCTTCTCATCCTCTCTACTTTTTTTTGTTTGTTTTTCTTTTGTTCAAATAACTGTTACTTAAACGGGACATTCCTTGCAGTGCATTTGCCTGTGTTTGACTCTGGCCTCTTCACGTTCTTTAAAAAAAACTGATTGATGCTAGTGGACTGGGACGCACGCCACGGGAGTATAGCGTAGGGGTGCTGGGGGGGCACGGGTTCTTCTTCCGTCACCTCCCTGAGCTGGATGCAGGGGGCAAGGCAGGGGGCCAAAGGGCGGCTATCTTTTTTCCCAAGCCTGTGGTTTTTGGTCTCTGGAAAGGAGGGGGGCAGGGGGGGGGGTTGAGCGTGCATATGTGTGTGTGTGTGTGTGTGTGTGTGTGTGTGTATGAGAGGGAGTCAGGATTTGATGGGATTTGCTGATGTTTGTTGCCAGAGACGCACTCCTTTGGAGGACTGACTTCATTGCTCCCAGTGCTAAACCGTTGACATAAACATTGCCAAGTGGAAAAAAATGGCCGAGTGTTGACCTTGTTTTTTTTCTCATCCTTCTCCTAAATCCTACACTATGCACAGCACAGGTTTCAAGAGTCACCTGGAGATGTTGTTACAGTCATTTAGCTTGAGTTAGTGGTGTCAGATAGACATTTTGTACTACCAGCATAAAGCATGAAACTTTGCTAACCTCAAGAGCAGCTCACTGACCCCTGACACAGTCTCTGCACCGTGCAGCCGTTGCATTGACTAATTTCTCTCAAACTGTAAACAGTGTCTCCTTGAATAGTTTCACTTGCAATATTAGAATTCTAATATTTCAATGTATGGATGTTTAGAAAGTGGAGGCACGAGTGATTTAAACCTGCTTCCTGCTCTTTGAGATCATGCACTAGAAATGTCTACTTAGATGTGTAAAGTCCTTTTTTAACTATTGAATTTGTGGTAGTTTTGTAAATGATTATGTTTTATTCTTTTAATGATAAAATACAAATACAAACTCTTTATACATCTCTCCCACCTGAGACACAAACAAGTCCATTGGAAACCAGCAGAAACACTGTTTATTTGGTTCTGCTAACTTGTTAGCAAACAGTTGCTTATTTAAAAACTCAAAAGTTAAAGAGAAACATAAGCATTCATTTGGAATATGTTTCAGGATTCCTCACAAATATTCACTCGGCTCCGTTTTTGGCGTCTTCCAACTCCTGAGGGAAATATCTGGTCCTTTAGTTGCTGAATGCTCCACTAGTCTCACTTGATAAGTATTAACATGCTGTCTGCCCTTTAGCCTTTAGAGTGTGCAGTAGTTTTTAAAGCCTAATTTAGCTGAATAAACTCACTTCTTGGACTCTTATTCACACTTCATAATGTCAAAAATATCCCATGATGCAGTTGGTCTCTTGAGGTCATGATGACGTACAAATATGGTGCAGAAATTGAGGAAGAGGCAAGAGTGTTTGACACTCTTATTTCTAACAATTTGATCAGTGCTTCGTGTAATTAGACGTATTCGAGGTTCAACAAACAAGTGAGGGAAAGAAAAAAGTTGCAAG